>NC_086219.1:5441255-5792303 GCF_035770615.1 Melospiza melodia melodia
TCAGTGTCCCCACACGCTCCCATGACCCTGTAGGAGTCCCCAGAGGTGACACCTGTGTCCCTGTTAAAGTTCCCAGGGATGTCCCCAGGTGTCCCCAAGCATTCCCATGACCCTGTAGGAGTCCCAGAGGTGACACCTGTGTCCCTGTTAAAGTTCCCAGGGGTGTCCCAAGGTGTCCCCACGCACACCAGAACCCTCATGGAAGTTCCCACAGGAGTTCTCCGTGTCCCCACATGCTCCCATGACCCTGTACAAGTCCCCAGAGGTGACACCTGTGTCCCCGTTAAAGTTCCCAGGGGTGTCCCAAAGTGTCCCCAAGGGCTCTCATGTCCTTGTACATGTTCCCAGGGGTGTCCCTGCAGTGTCCCCACACGTTCCCATGACCCTGTACAAGTCCCCAGAGGTGACACCTGTGGCCCTGTTAAAGTTCCCAAGGTCCCCACACACTCCATGTCCTTGTAAAGTCCCCAGGGATGTCCCCAGGTGCTCCCACGACCCAGTAGAAATCCCCAGAGGTGACACCTGTGTCCCTGTTAAAGTTCCCAGGGGTGTCCCAAGGTGTCCCCTGCACCCCTATATCCTTGTAAATGTTCCCAGGGGTGTCCCAAGGTGTCCCCAGGCATTGCCATGACCCTGTTAAAGTCCCCAGAGGTGACACCTGTGTCCCTGTTAAAGTTCCCAGGGGTGTCCCAAGGTGTCCCCACGCACACCAGAACCCTCATGGAAGCTCCCACAGGAGTTCTCCGTGTCCCTGCAGTGTCCCCAGGTGCTCCCATGACCCTGTACAAGTCCCCAGAGGTGACACCTGTGTCCCTGTTAAAGTTCCCAGGGGTGTCCCAAGGTGTCCTCAAGGGCTCTCATGTCCTTGTAAATGTTCCCAGGGGTGTCCCAAGGTGTCCCCAAGCATTCCATGACCCTGTTAAAGTCCCCAGAGGTGACACCTGTGTCCCTGTTAAAGTTCCCAGGGATGTCCCAAGGTGTCCCGATACACACCAGAACCCTAGTGGAAGCTCCCACAGGAGTTCTCAATGTCCCTGGAGTGTCCCCACGTGCTCCCATGACCCTGTAGAAGTCCCCAGAGGTGACACCTGTGTCCCTGTTATTTTTCCCAAGGGTGTCCCAAGGTGTCCCCAAGCATTCCCATGTCCCTGCAGAAGTCCCCAGAGGTGGCCCCTGTGTCCCCATTAAAGTTCCCAGGGGTGTTCCAGGGTGTCCCCACATGCTCCCATGTCCTTGTAAATGTTCCCAGGGGTGTCCCAAGGTGTCCCCAGGTGCTCGCATGTCCTTGTAGAAGTCCCCAGAGGTGACACCTGTGGCCCTGTTATTTTTCCCAGGGGTGTCCCAAGGTGTCCCCACGCACACCAGAACCCTCATGGAAGCTCCCACAGGAGTTCTCCGTGTCCCTGCAGTGTCCCCAGGTGCTCCCATGACCCTGTAGGAGCCCCCAGAGGTGACACCTGTGTCCCTGTTAAAGTTCCTAGGGGTGTCCCAAGGTGTCCCCAAGGGCTCTCATGTCCTTGTAAATGTTCCCAGGAGTGTCCCAAGGTGTCCCCATGCACACCAGAACCCTCATGGAAGTTCCCACAGGAGTTCTCCGTGTCCCTGCAGTGCTCCCATGACCCTGTACAAGTCCCCAGAGGTGACACCTGTGTCCCTGTCAAAGTTCCCAGGGGTGACCCCCGTGTCCCCTCATGTCCCCACAACAGTTCCTGCAGGTGCTCCACAGTGACACCCCCGTGTCACCCTGCAGCTGCCCATGTCCCCACACACCCCTGTGTCCCCACAGATGTCCCCACAGGTGCTCCATGATGTCCTGCACCCCACGACCCTGTACAAGTCCCCAGGGGTGTCCCCACACACCCCTTGTCCCCATAAAAGTTCCCAGGGGTGCCTCCCCATTCTCCCCCCCACACTTGTGTCCCCATAAATCTCCCGGGGGTGTCCCCACGGTGTCCCCACGTGTCCCTGTGCCAGTTCCCACAGCTGTCCCACAGTGTCCCCATGCGCCTCCACGTCCAGGAGGAGTTGCCAGGAGCGTCCCACGGTGTCCCCAGGCACCCGTGTGTCCCAGCAGAGGTTTCCACAGGTGACCACCCCTGTACCCCCGTGTCCCCAAGCACCCTCGTGCCCTCCTGGAAGTCCCCAGGGAATGTCCCCACACAGCCGTGCCCCAGTTTAAGCTCTCAGAATTGTCCCCTGTGTCCCCGCCATGTCCCTGCAAAAGTTTCCAGGGCTGTCCCCCCACACCCCACACCCAGTGCACGTTCCCAGGGGTGTCCCCATGTGTCCCCCTGTCCCCCTGGTGTCCCTGCAAGCGTTCCCAGGGGTGTCACCCCACGTCCCCACACACCCCAACATAAATTCTCAGAGTTTCTCCCCGTGTCCCTCTGTGTAAATGTTCCCGGGGTGTCCCCGTGTCACAGTCCTCAAACTCTGCGAGACCCCAGAGCTGTCCCCCGGTGTCCCTGTGCCCCTCCGTGTTCCCCGTGCCTCCCGTGTCCCTGCAGATGTTCCTGGGGGTGTCCCCCTGTCCCTGTACAAGCTCCCAGAGGTGTCCGTGTGTCCCAGTGCCAGTTCCCAGGGCTGTCCCGGTGTCCCGGTGCCATTTCCCAGTGGTGTCCCCTTGTCCCAGTGCCAGTTCCCAGGGGTGTCCCCCATTTCCCAGTGGTGTCCCCTTGTCCCAGTGCCAGTGGCCGAATATGTCCCGGTACAATCACTCGGGGCTGTCCCAGTGTTACAGTGCCAGTTTCCGGAGGTGTCCCCATGTCCCCGCACAAGTTCCCGGGGTGTCCCAGTGTCACTTCCCAGGGCTGTCCCGGTGCCCGTTCCCGGGGGTGTCCCAGTACAAGTTCCCGGGGTGTCCCCATGTCCCCGTGCCCGTTCCCAGCCATGTCCCGGTGTCCCAGTGCCAGTTCCCGGGAGTGTCCCAGTGCCATTTCCCAGCTGTGACCCAGTGTCCCAGTGCCATTTCCCAGCTGTGACCCAGTGTCCCCGTGTCCCAGTGCCAGTTCCCAGAGGTGTCCCCGTGTCCCTGTGCCGGTTCCTGGGGGTGTCCCACGTGTCCGTGTCCCAGTGCCACTTCTCAAGGGTGTCCCCCTGTCCCAGCGGCAGTTCTCGGGAATGTCCCCGTGTCCCTGTACAAGTTCCTGGGGGTGTCCCCCTGTCCTGGTGCCACTTCCCAGAGGTGTCCCCCTGTCCCAGCGCCAGTTCTCGGGAATGTCCCCGTGTCCCTGTAGGACTTCCCGGGGTGTCCCCGTGTCCCAGTGCCCGTTCCCGGGGGTGTCCCAGTGCCAGTTCCCGGGAGTGTCCCCATGTCCCTGTAGGAGTTCCCGGGGCTGTCCCGGTGTCATTCCCCAGCCGTGTCCTCGTGTCCCCGTGCCCGTTCCCGGATGTGTCCCGGTGTCCCAGTGCCATTCCCCAGCCGTGTCCCGGTGCCATCCCCAGCCGTGTCCCGGTGTCCCCGTGTCCCGGTGTCCCCGTGTCCCGGTGCCATCCCCAGCCGTGTCCCGGTGTCCCCGTGTCCCGGTGTCCCCGTGTCCCGGTGCCATCCCCAGCCGTGTCCCGGTACAAGTTCCCGGTGTCCCCGTGTCCCGGTGCCATCCCCAGCCGTGTCCCGGTGTCCCCATGTCCCGGTGCCATCCCCAGCCGTGTCCCGGTGCCATCCCCAGCCGTGTCCCGGTGTCCCCGTGTCCCGGTACAAGTTCCCGGTGTCCCGGTGTCCCGGTGCCATCCCCAGCCGTGTCCCGGTGTCCCCATGTCCCGGTGCCATCCCCAGCCGTGTCCCGGTGCCATCCCCAGCCGTGTCCCCATGTCCCGGTGCCATCCCCAGCCGTGTCCCGGTGCCATCCCCAGCCGTGTCCCGGTGTCCCCATGTCCCGGTACAAGTTCCCGGTGTCCCGGTGTCCCGGTGCCATCCCCAGCCGTGTCCCGGTGTCCCCATGTCCCGGTGCCATCCCCAGCCGTGTCCCGCCGTGTCCCCTTCCCCCCCCCCCCGTGTCCCCCGTCGGGCGCGCGCTGCGCGGCCCCGCCCCGCGGGCCGGGGGGGTCCCGGGGGGGGGCGGGGCGGTCCCGGGGCGGCGGCGCGGCCGGAGCGGAGCGGAGCGAGCGGGGCGAGCTCGGCGGGGCCGTGCGGCGATGGGGCGGCGGGGCCCGGCGGCGCTGCGGACCCTCCTGCTGCTGCTGCTGCTGCTGGGGAGCCTCGGGCCGGTGAGTGCGGCTGGGGGCGCCCGGGGACCCCGGACCGGGCTGGGGGGGCCCGGGGAGGAGCGGGGAGTTGGGGTCCCGCCGAGGAGTTGGGGAGATCTGAAGGATTTGGAGGGGTGTGAAAGGAGCCGGGGTCTCCACGCGCGGATTTGGGGGCTCTGAAAGGAGTTGGGGGCCCTTGCAGGAGTTGGGGTCTCCTCACACGGAGCTAAGATCCCCAAAGGAGTTGGGGGTTGGGGTCCCGCCAGGGAGTCGGGGAGATCTGAAGGATTTGGAGGGGTGTGAAAGGAGTCGGGGTCTCCACCCGCTGATTTGGGGGCTCGGAAAGGAGTTGGGGGTCTCCCCCTACGGAGCTGGGATCCCCAAAGGAGTTGGGGGTTGGGGTCCTCAACAGGGTCCCGCCGAGGAGTTGGGGAGATCTGAAGGATTTGGGGTGCCTGAAAGGAGCCGGGGTCTCCACCCGCGAATTTGGGGGCTCGGAAAGGAGCTTGGGGGCCCTTGCAGGAGTTGGGGGCCCTTGCAGGAGTTGGGGTCTCCTCACACGGAGCTGGGATCCCCGAAGGAGTTGGGGGTTGGGGTCCCGCCAAGGAGTTGGGGAGATCTAAAGGATTTGGGGTGCCTGAAAGGAGCCGGGGTCTCCACCCGCGGATTTGGGGGTTCTGAAAGGAGCTGAGGGCCCTTGCAGGAGCTGGAATGTCCCCATACAGAGCTGGGATCCCCAAAGGAGTCGGGGTCCCGAAAGCTGGAATTCCTATAGGAGTTGGGGTCCCCTACAGGAGTTGGGGTCCCCTACAGGAGTTGGGGTCCCCGGAGCGGGAGATCCATGGAGCAGTTGTGAGCCCTCTGTGGTTTTGGGGTGCCTTGAAGTATTTGGGGCCCTTATAGGAGTTGGGGTCCCGCCAAGGAGTTGGGGAGATCTAAAGGATTTGGGGTGCCTGAAGGGAGCCGGGGTCTCCACCCGCGGATTTGGGGGCTCTGAAAGGAGCTGGGGGCCCTTGCAGGAGTTGGGGTCTCCTCACACGGAACTGGGATCCCCAAATGAGTCGGGGTCCTGGGAGCTGGAATTCCCGTCCCCTACAGGAGTTGGGGTCCCCGGAGTGGGAGTTCCATGGAGCAGTTGTGAGCCCCCTGTGGTTTTGGGGTGCCTTGAAGTATTGGGGCCCTTAAAGGAGTTGGGGTCCCCACAGGATTTTGGGATCCCCTAAAGGATTTGGGTACCTCAGAGCTGAGGTCTCCTGAAGGAGTTGGGGTCCCCTGCAGGAGTTGGGGTCCCCTAGAGTAGTCAGGAACCCCTCTGGGAGTTGGGGATCCCTCTGGGAGTTGGGGTCCCTCACGGAGTTTGTGTCTCTCGAAGGACTTGAGGATCCTTGTGATCCCGGAATTGGGGTCCCCCAGGACACCAAGGAGATGTGGGGGTCCCTGTTCCTGAAGGGATTGGGGGTCCCCCCCTGTACCAGAGTCCCGTGGAGACCCCAGGGCCCACCCTGGGAATTGCAGTGTCCCCCCAAAGTATCGGGGGGTCCCTCTCCCCATGCCCTGCCCCATCTGGGCATGGGGGATTTGGGGTCCCCCTGCCTGTCCTCTATGGGGTGTGAGGTCCCCCATGGCCCGGGGGTGCATGGGGTCACCCACCCCATATCCCCGTGGGAGTGGGGTCCCCGTGACCCCCGTGTGAGGGCCCCAGTCTGGGTGGGGGGGCTCTGTCACCCCCCGTTCCTTCAGGGAATTGGGGTCCCCCACGACCCCGGAGTGGGGATGGTTCCCATCACCCCACAAACCCCCCCATGGCGGTCCAGCCCCCCTGTCCCCCCACCCCCTGCCCTGGCTAGGGGGGTCACCCCTAGGGACACTCCTGTCCTGCTTTTGGGGTCCCCCCCGTGCGCACCGCACCCCATCCCTCGCCCCGGCTAAATTTAAAGGGTGATGGTGGCGCCGCTCACCCTAAAAATAACCATCCCAAAATACCCCTGGGGGGCTCCCCACCGCGCTGGGGGCAGCGGGGCGGGGGTGGCACCTCGGGGTGGCACCGATGGGCGGGGGGGGGGTCCCGGTGGGTGCGGGCTGGGGGGCCCGGGGGCGGTTTGGGGTTGGGCGGGTGCCCGGCGTGGAGAACAGAGGGGGCCTTGTGCTCGGGGCCGGGCTGCCAGCGCGGCCCCCCCGCTCTCCGTGGGGCTCCCACCCACGCCCGGGGGGGCACAGAGGGGGGGGAGCCCCACTTTGCAACCCCCCACCCTTCATTCTGCTGAGAAACGGGGGGGGGTTTGGGGACGGAGCGGCCCCATGACCCCCCCTGGCCGCGATGCTGGCCCTACATCCACGTGGGGGGGGGGGTGTTCCCATTCCCACGCGGCCCACGGAGGGTGGGCGCCACCTGCACGGGCTGCGAAGGGTTAATGCGGTGGGGGGGGAAGGGGAGGGCGAAGCAGGAATGCGCGATAAGATCAGCGTGCCCCGGGGGGAAGGGCTGGGGAAAGGGGGGGACACCCCACGCACGCTCTGCACACGCGTGTGCCCGGGGCACGCACGGCCACGGCGCTGCTGGGGGGGGGCTCCTGGCACACCTGGGGGCGTTTGGGGACACCTGGGGGCATCTGGGGCCACTCGGGGACCCTGCGGGCCCGCGGCTCACATGGCCTCTCGCCTCCGGCTCGTTCCCATCGCCAAAGATGGCCCGGCTATGGGATGAGGAGGAGGAGGAGGAGGAGGAAGGCGGGGAGGAAGGTCAGCTCAGACGCTGGGTCCCTGCCAGGACTCCTGGGTTTCCCCTCTTGCCGTGAAAACCCGACACTGCCCCAAAAAGTCTCGTTATGTCACAAATGAACCTACTCCCCACCCAAAAAAATCCCTCCTGAATATCTGCCTATACCCCTGCCCCCCCAAAACCCATCTCCCCCCATACCCACCTCCCCCCCCAAAAAAAACCCCCATATCCCTTCCCCTAAAAATCCATTTCCCCCCCAAAAAAACCCTGCTGCCACTCATCTCCACCCTCCAAAAATCCATCTCCACTCTCCAAAACCCATCTCCCTGCCCAAAAACCCATCGCTCCCGCTGCCCAAAATCCCACCTCCCCCCCAAAAAATCCCCCCTAAAACCAAACTGTCCCCTCCAAACCCCATTCACCCCAAAGCCTCCCGTTCCTCCCCCCGCTATCCCGAGCCGTCCCGGGATAAATTAGGCAATGCCAGCCGGGAGGAATGCAGGGGGGAGGGGGCAGGGCAGGCGCATATTTGGGGCCCCCCTTTCTGCCCGGCCGTGCCGGTGACCCCGCAGCTGTTTCACCCCCAAATCCCGGGGGCGGATGGGGGGGACGGGGGGGGGGGTCAGAGCAGCTGTTTCTGTCCCCCCCCCCCCTTCCCTCGGGACCAGCATCCCACAGCTGTGCTGGCAGCCCCCCCAAACCCTGGGGTGACCCCAATGCCCCCCCCAGCCCTTGGGCACCCCCGGGAGTGGGGAGAGGGGAATTTTTTCATGGGGGAAGCACCTTTGAGCATGACCTTGGGGGGAACAATGAGCCAGGGGGGGACTGCTATTAATAACCCCCCCCCCCGGTTATTATTCTTGTGCTGCGTCACCTCCTCTTCCTCACCCGGATGAATTAACGGGGGGGGGGGGGCACATCCAGATTTGGGGGCCACTTGGACATTTGAGGGGCCACATCCAGATTTTAGTGCGGGAACACCCAAACTGCCGGGGAACACCGAAATAAGGGGGGGCGGGGAGGGGGGGTGAGGTTTTTTCCCCCCAATTTGGGGGCGGGGGGTTGGCAGCGTGGTGCTTCCTCACCCTCCTCTTCCTCGCCCCCCTTCCCCGCCGAGTTTTCCCCAGGGTGCGGGGCAGGATTTGGGCCGGGGAGTGGAAAATGTGAGCGGCGGCGGGGCCGTGGCGTCCGGCCGGGCGCGGTGCCCCGGCGGCAGCGGGGGGGTCCCGGGGCTGCGGGGCCGGGCAGCGGGAGAGGCTTCCGGTAACCGGAGAGGGGGGATCGGCCCCGACCCTGCGCCGACAGCGCCGGACACCCGGCCCGCGGCTGCGCTTCCTGCGGCCGGGATGGGGCTGGGGAGCGGGGCTGGGCAGTGGGGCACGCGTGGGGAGCGGGGCTGGGCAGTGGGACACGGGTGGGGAGCGAGGCCTGGCACCCACGGGCTCGGGGCACGAGTGGGGAGCGGGGCTGGGCAGTGGGGCACGCGTGGGGAGCGGGGCCTGGGCAGTGGGGCACGCGTGGGGAGCAGGACCTGTGCACCCACGGGCTCGAGGCACGAGTGGGGGAAATTCCAGGGGCTGGGGAGCAGGGGTGGCACCCAGGAGCTCAGTGCACGGGTGGGGAGCGGGGCTGGGCAGTGGGACACGAGTGGGGAGCAGGGCTGGGCAGTGGGGCACGGGTGGGGAGCGAGGCCTGGCACCCACGGGCTCGGGGCACGGGTGGGGAGCAGGGCTGGGGAGCAGGACCTGTGCACCCACGGGCTCGAGGCACGGGTGGGGAGCAGGGCCTGTGCACCCACGGGCTCGAGGCACGGGTGGGGAGCGGGGCCTGTGCACCCACGGGCTCGAGGCACGAGTGGGGGAAATTCCAGGGGCTGGGAAGCAGGGGTCTGGCACCCACAGGCTCAGGGCACGAGTGGGGCAGATTCCAGGGTAGCCAGGGGCTGAGGAACAGGGGTGGCACCCAGGAGCTCAGTGCACGAGTGGGGAGCGGGGCTGGGCAGTGGGGCACGAGTGGGGGGCGATTCAAGGGCATCCACGGGCTGGGGAGCAAGGGTGGCACCCACGGGCTGGGGCCACGAGTGGGGGCGATTTCAGGACACAACCAGGGCAGGGGCTGGGCAGCCAGGGGCCCAGGGCACGAGTCGGGGGCGATTCCAGGGGCTGGCGAGCAATGGTGGCACCCACGGGTTCGGGGCACGAGTGGGGAGCAGTGACTGACACCCACGGGCTTGGTGCATGAGTGGGGAGTGATTCCAGGAGCTGGGGAGCAGGGGTGGCACCCAGGGGCTTGGGGCACGAGTGGGGAGTGATTCCAGGACATCCAGGGGCTGGGGAGCAGGGGCTGGGAACTCACGGGCTTGGTGCACGCGTGGAGGGCAATTCCAGGACACCCACGGGCTCGGGGCACGAGTGGGGAGTGATTGCAGGAAACCCAGGGGCTGCGGCGCCCGGGCTGGGCACCCACTGGCTCAGTGCACGAGTGGGGGGTGATTCCAGGACACCCACGGGCTCGGGGCACGAGTGGGGGACACGGTGGCAGTGCCCCCGCACACTCCATGTGGGGACTGAGCAGCCACCCCCGCGGGGACAATGGCAGAGCCCCCACTCGCTGGAGACACGCGTGGGGATGTGGGGCGAGCACCCAATGCGCATCTGGGGAGCGGCAGAGCCACCCCAAGCACACGCGGCCCCGTGCCTCAGTTTCCCCTTGCACGGGGGCCGGGCTGGCACCCACGAGGGACCCCTTGGGGTGTTGAGTCCTCCGGTCCGTGTGACAGCGCGGCCCCCCCGTGTCCCCCCCGTGTTCCCCCCGTGTCCCGTCCCCCCCTTGTCCCGCCTAATCCCCCGGCGCTTGTTTGCACAGCAAAGTGCTGCAGCGACGGATTCCTGCCGGGGCCGGGGCGGGGGCACCGGGCTGGGGCACACCCGGCTGGGGCACACGCGTGTGCATGGCCCCGGGGCACCGGGCACACCCGGCTGGGGCACACGCGTGTGCATGGCCCCGGGGCACCGGGCACACCCGGGCACCGGGCTGGGGCACACCCGGCTGGGGCACACGAGTGTGCCAGGGCGCGGGTGTGGCAGTGCCAGCGTTCCCTGGCACCTGGAGGTGTTCACAGCCACCTGTGGGTGTGACTGTCGCCGTGTGTGCGCTGTCACACGCGTGGTGCTGCAAACACGCGCGTGTGCACGGCCGGCCGCGGGCGCGCCTCGGTGCTGGTGCAAACGCGCGTGCACGGCCACGTGTCAGCGTGCACGCGCGTCCCCGTGTCAGCGCACACGTGGAGCAGTGCAAACACGCGTGCACACGCTTCCCGTGTGGCTGCACACGCGTGTGCACACCGGGCTCCGGGCCACTCTCCCCAGGGCCTGCACATGCACGTCCCGGTGCCGGCGGTCCCGGTGATCCCGGTGTGGTCCCGGTAATCCCGGTGCAGTCCCGGTGATCCCGGTGCAGGCAGTCCCGGTGATCCCGGTGATCCCGGTGATCCCGGTGCAGTCCCGGTGATCCCGGTGCAGGCAGTCCTGGTGATCCCGGTGATCCCGGTGATCCCGGTGATCCCGGTGATCCCGGTGATCCCGGTGCCGGTCGGGGCAGGAATGCCGGGGGTGTGTGATGAGCTCATCCCGCTCCC
This sequence comes from Melospiza melodia melodia, assembly GCF_035770615.1. Taxonomy (NCBI): domain Eukaryota; kingdom Metazoa; phylum Chordata; class Aves; order Passeriformes; family Passerellidae; genus Melospiza; species Melospiza melodia. Next base: position 5,451,797 of record NC_086219.1, read on the forward strand.
TTCTCCCGGTGACGCCACCGCACAGCCACGCACCCCCACCCCCGTCCCCCCCGGGGTGACGTGTCGCATTCCATGGTGGCCCCATCCCGTGGTGGCCCCGTCCTATGGTGGCCCCGTCCTATGGTGGCCCCATCCCACGGTGGCCCCGTCCCATGGTGGCCCTGTTCCATGGTGGCCCCATCCCACGGTGGCCCCGTCCCATGGTGGCCCCGTCCCCTGGTGTCCCCATCCCATGATGGCCTCGTCCTATGGTGGCCCCGTCCCATGGTGGCCCTGTTCCATGGTGGCCCCGTCCCATGGTGGCCCCGTCCCATGGTGGCCCCGTCCCATGGTGGCCTCGTCCCATGGTGGCCCCGTCCCCTGGTGGCCCCATCCCATGACGGCCTCGTCCTATGGTGGCCCCATCCCATGGTGGCCCTGTTCCATGGTGGCCCCATCCCACGGTGGCCCCGTCCCATGGTGGCCCCGTCCCACGGTGGCCCCGTCCCATGGTGGCCCCGTCCCATGGTGGCCCTGTCCCCAGGTCACCAGCAGTGCCCGTGCCTGGGCCGACGCCTTCCCCGAGGACACGGTGGCCGATCACGTCGGGGACACGCAGGGACGGCGCTACTACCGACACCTGTCAGATGACGAGGACCTGGTGGCCTCTGGAGGTGAGGGGACAGCAGGGTGGGTGGGTGGGTGCTGATGCCACCCTGGGTGCCACTTGCACAGTGGATGGCACTGGGACCCTGTGGGAGTGGGAGTCACTTTGGCTGAATGTCACCGTGGATGGGTGTGACATACATGGGGGTTGTTACCATCAGCTGGTGCCACCACGGGTGCCACCTGTCCCCACTGCAGATGGGAAAGGGACCTGATGGCACCCAGCACCAAGGTGGCACTGGGTGTGTGGGTGCCACCCTGGGTGCTGCTTGCACTGTCCTCATTGTGCTTGATGCCACTGGGACTGGTGGCATCTGGTGATAAGGTGGCACTGGGTGGGTGGATGTCACAACGAGCGAGTGCCACTCGTGCTGCCCCAACAGAGATGCCACCAGAATTTGGTGGCAGACAGCGGCAGGGTGGCACTGAGGGGGTGAGCATCGCCGTGGGTGTCACCGTGGGTAGAACCACCCTGGGTGCTCCCATGTTGTCCCCATGGTGGATGGCACTGGTGTCATGTGGCAGTAAAATGTCACCAGGTGGTGGCTACCATGGATGTGTGGATGACCACATGGTCCCCATTGTGGGTGGCACTGGGATCTGGTGGCATCTGGCGGCAGTGGGTGCCACCATGGGTGGGTGGATGTCACCATGGGCAGGTGGATGTCACCGTGGGTGGGTGAGTGCCACCATGGGCGGGTGGATGTCACCATGGGCGGGTGGATGTCACCATGGGTGGATGGGTGTCACCGTGGGTGGGTGGGTGTCACTGTGGGTGGGTGAGTGCCACCATGGGCAGGTGGATGTCATCGTGGACGGGTGGGTGTCACCAAGGGCAGGTGGATGTCACCATGGGCGGGTGGGTGCCACCATGGGCGGGTGGATGTCACCATGGGTGGGTGGGTGCCACCGTGAGTGGGTGAGTGCCACCATGGGCGGGTGGATGTCACCATGAGCAGGTGGGTGCCACCATGGGAAGGTGGATGTCACCATGGATGGGTGGATGTCACCGTGGGTGGATGGGTGTCACTGTGGGTGGGCGCCCACGCATGGGGACCCCGCGGGCGGGTGCCACCCTCACGCTGTGCCCGTGGCAGATGGCAGCGGGGAGGATGGCAGCGGTGTCCCCTGGCCACCGAGCGTCAAGGCCCCGCCTCCCAGCAGCGGGCTGGCACCCACCGGTAAGGGGACACTGTGGATGGCACCTGGCCCCGGGCTGGGCCCCACTGCTGGCACCGCTCTCAACCTCTGTCTCCTCTTCATCCTCCTCCTCCTCTTCCTCCTCCTCCTCCTCCTCCTCCCCGGGGGCAGCGCCCGGGCCCCGCCCCGCGCCCGCGGGCATGGTGGTGGCCGAGCCCGAGGACGACCCCCCGATCAGTAAGTGACACTTTTTGGGGACCCCCCTTTTTGCTGCACCCCCACTTTTCCTCCTCCTGCGCTTTACTGGGTGGGATCTCAATCCCTGTGGGGATGGGGTGGACACAGCTGGGGATTACAAGGAACATCTGGATGGGGGGGGGTGTCACAGCTGGGCGGGGGTCACAGCTGGGCGAGGGGGATTTTTTGGGGGGTGCAGGTGTCACCCCCCCAAGTTTTGACACCCCATCCCCAACTTTTGCAACCCCCACCCCCAGTTTATTTCCGGGCTCTGGTGAACTTCACCCGCAGCATCGACTACAGCCCGCGGCTGGAGGACCCTGACTCCGAGGAGTTCCGCGAGATCTCCGAGGCCGTGGTGGACACGGTGAGCCCTGGGGGGGCCCTCGGGGATGGTGCAGGGGTGGGGGGCACCCGAGGGACCCTTTGGGGGAACCCGAGGGACCATCCTGAACCCTCATTCCCGACAGCTGGAGTCCGAGTATTACAAAGTGCCTGGGGACCAGGTGGTCAGCGTGGTCTTCATCAAGTGAGTGAGGGGGATTGGGGGGCTTTGGGGGGGCTTGGGGGAGTCCAGGGGGGTTCAAGGGGTTTGGGAGGTTGGGAAAAGGTGGGGCAGAGTGGCCTGGTGGAGCAAGGCATCATCTGGGGAGATTTTGGGGTGCAATGAGGAAGTTTTGGGGTGTAGAAGCAGCTTTTGGGCGTTTTGGGGATGATGGAGATGTTTGGAGGCCATGGGGCAGATTGGAGGTGAAGGGGATGTCTTGGGGTGCAATGAGGGGCTTTTGGGGTGCAATGAGGGGCCTTTGGGATGCAGTGAGGGCTTTTGGGGTGCAATGAGGAGATTTTGGGGTGCAACAAGGAAGTTTTGGGGGGTAGGAGGAGCTTTTGGGCGTTTTGGGGATGATGGAGATGTTTGGAGGCCATGGGGCAGATTGGAGGTGAAGGGGATGTTTTGGGGTGCAATGAGGGGCTTTTGGGGTGCAATGAGGGGCCTTTGGGATGCCGTGAGGGACTTTTGGGGTGCAATGAGGAAGTTTTGGGGTGTAGAAGGAGCTTTTGGGCGTTTTGAGGATGATGGAGATGTTTGGAGGCCATGGGGCAGATGGGAGGTGAAGGGGATGTTTTGGGGTGCAATGAGGGTCTTTTGGGGTGCAATGAGGAAGTTTTGGGGTGCAGCAAGGAGCTTTGGGAGTGCAGGGATTTTTGGGGTGACTGATGCATTTGGAGGTGACGGGGTGGATTGGAGGTGAAGGGGGTGTTCTGGGATGCAATGAGGGGCTTTTGGGGTGCAATGGGGGGATTTTGGGATGCAATGAGGAAGTTTTGGGGTGCAGCAAGGAACTTTTGAGTGTGCAGGGAGGTTTTGGGGAGGATGGAGATGTTTGGAGGTGATGGGGCAGGTTGGAGGGGAAGGGGATGTTTTAGGGTGCAATAAGAGGCTCTTGGGGTGCTATGAGGAGATTTTGGGGTGGAATGAGGAAGTTTTGGGATGCAATGAGGGGCTTTTGTGAGGACAGAGAGGTTTTGAGGGTGTTGGGGTGGCTTGGCAGGGATGGGGATGTTTTGGGGTACAAAGAGGGGCTCTTGGGTCACAGTGAGGACGTTTCAAGGCGCAGCGAAGAGCTGCTGGGGTTTTTGGGCTGACTGAAGCATTTGGAGGTGCTGGGGTGCATTGGAGGTGGCGAGCAATTCTCGGGGTGCAGTGTGGGCAGTTTGGGGGCTCAGGGCCGGTTTGGGGGTGCAGTGAGGCCGCTCTGGGATGCTGACCCGCCGTCCCCCAGGCAGCTGGACGGGGACGTGTTCGTGGAGCTGGACGTGGGCTCGGAGGGCAACGGGGACGAGGCGCAGCTCGGGGGGGTCCTGCGGGACCTGCTGGCCGGGGGCTCCATCGCCTCCTACCTCACCTCCCCCCTGGGCTTCCAGTTCCGCCGCCTGGGAGCCGGTGAGACTGGGGGGCTCTGGGGGGCTCTGGGGGGTTTTGGGGTGCTCCGCAGCAGTTTGGGGTTGGAAAGCTCAGAGCGGCGCATCCTCCCAACCTGTGTCGCTGTGCTGGCTGAATTATGGGGTGGGGGGGGGATGTTTTGGGGTGCCCCCCCTGACCCTGCGCCCCCTCCCTGGCCGCAGTGAGCCCCCAGCCTCGCGCCTGCACCGCCGGGGAGTTCTCCTGTGGCAGCGGGGAGTGCGTGGCCCTGGAGTATCGCTGCGACCGCCGGCCCGACTGCCACGACGCTTCTGACGAGGAGGGATGTGGTGAGGCAACGGGGCACCCCAGAACCTCCTCTGTCCCCTCCAACCCTCCCTGCCCTCATTGCCCACCCCATGGCTCTGATACTCCCCCTCTGCACCCCCCTTTCCTGCCTATAACCTTCCTGTTGTCTCCTCCTGCACCCCCAGTTCCCCCTTTAACCCCCTGCTCCTATTTTAGCCCTACACCCCCATAAATATTCCCTGCAATCCCTTTTTAGCATATACCCCCTTATACTCTACTGCCCCCTCATTTCCTCCCAGCCCTCCTGCACCCCATGAACTCTCCCCACACCCCTTTTGCCCCCTATACCCCTCTGCACCCCCATTTCTCACTTTAATTCCCCCCGCACCCCCATTTTACCCCTATGCCCCCATAAACACTCCTCACACCCCTTTTCCCCCCCATATAACCCCCCTGCACCCCATTTTGCCCCTACACCCTCCCATAAAGCCCCCCCTTGCACCCCTCGCACACCCCTTTTGCCCTTTATACCCCTCTGCACCCCCATTTCTCACTTTAATCCCCCTGCACCCCATTTTACCCCTATGCCCCCATAAACACTCCCCACACCCCTTTTTTCCCCCATATAACCCCCCTGCACTCCATGTTATCCCTATGCCACCATAAACACTCCCCACACCCCTTTTCCCCCCATATAACCCCCTGCACCCCATTTTACCCCTATGCCCCCATAAACATTCCTCACACCCCTTTTGCCCTTTATACCCCTCTGCACCCCCATTTCTCACTTAATTCCCGCTGCACCCCCATTTTACCCCTATGCCCCCATAAACACTCCTCACACCCCTTTTCCCCCCATATAACCCCCCTGCACCACATTTTATCCCCATGCCCCCATAAACACTCCTCACACCCCTTTTTTCCCCCATATAACCGCCCTGCACCCCATTTTATCCCTATTACCTCCATAAACACTCCTCACACCCCTTTTGCCCTTTATACCCCTCTGCACCCTCATTTCTCAATTCCCCCCGCACCCCCATTTTACCCCTATGCCCCCATAAACACTCCTCACACCCCTTTTTTTCCCCCATATAACCCCCCTACACCCCATTTTATCCCCATGGCCCCATAAACACTCCTCCCACCCCTTTTGCCCTTTATACCCCTCTGCACCCCCATTTCTCACTTTAATCCCCCTGCACCCCGTTTTACCCCTATGCCCCCATAAACACTCCCCACACCCCTTTTCCCCCCATATAACCCCCCTGCACCCCATTTTATCCCTATGCCCCTATAAGCACTCCTCACACCCCTTTTTTCCCCTTTATAACCCACCTGCACCCCGTTTTATCCCTATGCCCCCATAAACACTCCCCACACCCCTTTTTTCCCCATATAACCCCATTTTGCCCCTACAACCCCCCCATAAACCCCCCTTGCACCCCTCTCCTCCAGCCCTAAATCCCTCTTCCCCCCCTAAACCCCCCCCCTAACCCCACTTTTTCTGCCCCCAGAGCCGTCCCCGCGGCCGCCCCCCAGCACCGCCCGCCCGGCCACCACCACGCGCCCGCCGAGCACCGCGCCCGTGGGCACCACCCCGGCGTCCCCCCTGCGCCCCTTCACGCCCCGGCCCCCCAGACCCGCGCCCGGGGGGTGCCAGGGGGGCGAGGCCGCCTGCAGGGACGGGCGCTGCGTGCCCAGGGATTACCTGTGCGACGGAGAGCGCGACTGCGCCGACGGCTCCGACGAGGACGCCTGCGGTGGGTCTGGGGGTGCACAGGGGGTTTGGGGGGGCTCTAAATAGCTGGCAGGGCATGGCTCGGGGCTGGTGTGCTCTGTGCCAGGCTGGGAAGGGGTGGTGGGAGATGGGGCGGTCAGTGTTGCGTCAGATGTGTCCCTGTTGGGCCCAGTCGTGGTGAAGGGAAGTAAAAATCAGCTTTAATGATGGTCTGGGTGAGGGCGTTGAGGTCCACACCAAGCTGGGTGTGAGTGTGGATCTGCTGGAGGGTTGAGGGCCCTGGACAGGCTGGATCCAAGGGATGAATCCATTGATGTGAGGTTTAACAAGACCAAATCCCAGGTTCTGCACTTTGGCCACAACAACCCTGCAGTGTTACAGGCTGGGGACAGCAGCCAGGCAGAAAGGGACCTGGGGACACTGGTGGGCAGCAGGCTGGACATGAGCCAGCAGTGTGCCCAGGTGGCCAAGAAGGCCAACGGCTCCTGGCCTGGCTCAGGAATGGTGTGGCCAGCAGGAGCAGGGCAGGGATTCTTCCCCTGTGATGGGCAACACCTCCAGTGCTGTGTCCAGTTCTGGGCCCCCCAATTTAAGGAGGACGTGGAGGGGCTGGAGCATGTCCAGAGCAGGCCAACAAGGCTGGTGAGGGGTCTGGGACACAAGAGCTATGAGGAGCAGCTGAGTGAGCTGGTGGGCTCCTGACCCTGGAGAAAAGGAGGCTCAGGGGGGACCTTGTCACTCACTCTACAACTCCCTGAGAGGAAGGTGCAGCCCAGTGGGGATGAGCTCTGCTCCCAGAGAATGAGGAACAGGAGGAGAGGACACAGCCCTGAGGTGTGCAGAGAGGTTTAGGCTGCACATTAGGAAGAAGCTCCACACAGAAAGGGTGGCTGGGCACTGGAAGGGGCTGCCCAGGGAGGTGGTGGAGTCACCATCCCTGGGAGCGTTTGAGGAAAGCCTGGATGTGGCACTTAGTGCCACGGTCTGGGTGACAAGGCGGCGTTGGGTCATCAGTGATCTCCAAGGTGTTTTCCACCCTGGGGTTTTGGGGTTCTGGGTGCTGACCTGCCCCGTGCCCCCCCAGGCACGCCGTCCCCCTGCGAGCCCAACGAGTTCAAGTGTGCCAACGGGCACTGCGCCCTCAAGCTGTGGCGCTGCGACGGCGAGAACGACTGCGGCGACGGCTCCGACGAGAGCGACTGCCGTGAGTGCGGGGGCTCGGGGACACCGTGGGGACACCGTGGGGACACGGCTGACACCGCGTGTCACCCTCTGCAGCCACCAAGGCGCCCGGTGCAGCCTGTGGGCCGGCGGAGTTCCGGTGTGTGTCCAGCGGGACCTGCATCCGAGCCAGCTACCAGTGCGACAGGGAGCCCGACTGCCCCGACCGCAGCGACGAGGTTGGATGTGGTGAGTGACACCAGAGGGGACATGGGGACCACGGCTGGGCTGGGGATGATGTGCCAGGGATGCTGTGGCACCAGGATGGGGACACTGCCCGGGGGCCTCGTGCCACTGCAGAGGGCTGGGGACATTGCGTCATGGTGTCAGGCTGGTGGCACTGTGTTTAGGGACATTGTGCCATGGCACTGGGCTGGGGACTCTATGCCCAAGCCAGTGCCACAGGACCGTACTGGGGACACTGTGTTTGGTGGTGCCCGTGGTGGTGACAATGACTGGGTAGCAGTGGTGGCAGTGTCCCTGTCCCCCGGTGTGGGTGGTGCCCGTGGCAGTGACAGTGACAGGCAGTGGCAGTGTCCCTGTCCCCCAGTGGTGGCGGTGGCGGTGACAGTGACTGACTGGGTGCCAGTGGCAGTGTCCCTGTCCCCCGGTGGTGGCAGTGGCAGTGACAATGACTGACTGGGTGCCAGTGGCAGTGTCCCTGTCCCCCGGGCGGTGACAATGACAGACTGGGCGGCAGTGGCAGTGTCCCTGTCCCCCGGTGGTGGCAGTGGCAGTGACAATGACTGACTGGGTGGCGGTGGCAGTGTCCCTGTCCCCCGGTGGTGCCCGTGGCGGTGACAATGACTGACTGGGTGGCGGTGGCAGTGTCCCTGTCCCCCGTGGTGCCCGTGGCGGTGACAATGACAGACTGGGTGGCGGTGGCAGTGTCCCTGTCCCCCGGGCGGTGACAGTGACTGACTGGGCGGCGGTGGCAGTGCCCCCACAGGTGGTGACGCTGCCGCGGGAGTCGGTGAGGGCGGTGCCAGGCCAGACCGTCACCTTCACCTGTGTGGCCACCGGTGTCCCCACCCCCATCGTCACCTGGCGCCTGAACTGGGGACACACCCCCAGCAGCCACAGGTGGGCGGGGCCGGGGGCGGGGCCTAAGGGGTGCCTGTTGCTGATTGGAGGAGGGGGCGTGGCTTGTCATGGGAGGAACTTGTGATTGGCTGCGGTCTGTGAAGGGAGGAGCTTCTCTTTGGGGTGGGGTCTGTGTGGGTGGGGTTTGTTTGGGGGCTGAGGTGCTGGGGCCAGCCTGGGGGCGGGGCTCCTGTGCAGGGCGTGGTCTGAGTGGGCGGGGTTTGGCAAATGAGCGTGGTAATTATTGTGTGGGCGGGGCTTTTGAGGTGGGAGGAGCTTGAGATTGGGGCAGGGTCGGGGTGTAATCCGGTCATGCGGTGGGAATAGGCTGCTGGGCTTGGGCTGGGCATGGGGGTACTGGGTGTGCAGGGCACTGGGTGCCAGGTATGCAGGGCACTGGGTGTACTGGGTGTGTGGGGCACTGGGTATGCAGGGCACTGGGTATGTGGGGCACTGGGTGTGCGGGGCACTGGGTGTAATGGGTGTGTGGGGCACTGGGTATGCAGGGCACTGGGTGTACTGGGTGTGTGGGGCACCAGATGTGCCCAGTATCAGGTGGTGTGGGTGTGCAGGGCACTGGGTGTACTGGGTGTGTGGGGCACCAGATGTGCCCAGTATCAGGTAGTGTGGGTGTGCAGGGCACTGGGTGTGTGGGGCACCAGATGTGCCCAATATCAGGTGGTGTGGGTATACAGGGCACTGGGTGTGCAGGGCACCGGTTGTGCCCAGTATCAGGTGGTGTGGGTGTGCAGGGCACTGGGTGTACTGGGTTTGTGGGGCCCTGGGTGTGCAGGGCACTGGGTGTCCAGGCTATTGGGTATACTGGGTGTGCAGAGCTCCAGCTGTGCCAGGTGCTGCGTGTGCCGGGCACAGGGTGTGTGTGGCTCCTGGCTGTGCCGGGCTCCGCTTGTGCCAGGCTCTGGGTACCAAACGTGCCCCACAGGGTGTCGATCGTGAGCGAGGCTGGGCAGGGCACCCTGACAATCCGGGACGTGAAGGAGGCCGATCAAGGCGCCTACACCTGTGAGGCCATCAACACCCTGGGCATGGTGTTTGGCATCCCTGACAGCATCCTCACCGTCACCCGCCCCGGTGAGCCACCCCTCCCTGCTCCGTGCCACCAACCCCACCGTGGCACTGTCACCATCACCCGCTGTCTCATCTCCCACAGGGCCGTGTCCCGAGGGCCACTTCCAGGTGACAGGGACATCCCGCTGCCTGCCTTGCTTCTGCTTCGGTGTCACCACCTCCTGCCGTGCCACCACCCGGCACCGCCACCGCCTCCACCTGCGCTTCAACCGCCCCGACGACTTCAAGGGTGAGCTGTGGGGACAGGGGACAGGGGCTGGGCAAGGACGAGGGACGCAGCAGGGGCTGAGCGTTTTCCTTGCAGGTGTCAACGTGACGGTGCCAGCAGCGCCATCCGCACCGGTGCTCTCAGCCACCCAGCTCCACGTGGATGTGGGCGCTGAGGAATTCCAGCTGCTGGACCTGTCTCGCCGCTTCCTGGCGCTGGACGCCTTCTGGGCACTGCCAGAGCCCTTCCTTGGGGACAAGGTGATGCCGGGGCAGGGGCAGGGCTGGGCACACCGGTGGCACGGCCGCTGACAGCCCGCTGTGCTGGCAGGTGGACGCCTACGGGGGAGCGCTCAGCTACGGGGTGCGGTACCGGCTGGGCCGGGGGCCCCCCGAGCCCACCGCCCACCCCGACGTGCTGCTGCGGGGCCACGGGCGGCAGCTGCGGGCACGGGCTGGGGACACCCAGCCTGACGTCCTCAACCGGCGGCACGTGCCCCTCACCGAGGTGGGTGTGAGAAGGGGTGGTGGTGGGGAGGTGGTGTGGGTGGTGATGGGTGAGTGATGATGATGGTGGTGCTGATGGGTGGGTGATGCTGGGGTTGGGTGGGTGATGATGAGGGTGGGTGATGATGCTGGGGATGGGTGAGTGATGATGAGGATGGGTGGGTGATGATGGTGGTGGTGATGAATGAGCAATGGTGATGGTGGTGACGCAGAGAGGGGGTGGGTGACACTGGTTTTACTGGTGGGTGGCTGAATCCAGGCATGGGAAGGAGATAGTGATGAAGGGTGGGTGGTACTGGTGGCAAGTGGGTGATGCTGGTGGTGGTGACGGTGGTGATGAAGATAAAGGGTGGGTGGTGCTGGTTTTACTGGTGGGTGGATGAATCCAGGGAGAGGAAGGAGATATTGATGAAGAGTGGGTGATGCTGGTGGCGAGTGAGTGATGCTGGTAGCAGTGATGTTGATGATGGGCACTGATGCCGGTGGTGGCAGGTGGGTGATGCCAGCATTACCATCACCCTGCTGTGACACTGCTGTCACCGTCCTGTCAGGACCACTGGGAGGACGAGCAGGGTGCCCCTGTGAGCCGGGAGCTGCTGCTGCTGGTGCTGCAGGGGCTGGAGGGCATCTTCATCCGGGCGGTGTATGACGGGCGCATGGCCAGCGTGGGGCTCAGCGACGTGGCCATGGACATCACCAGCACTGCAGACACCAGCCTGGGGCCGGCTGGGGACGTCGAGGAGTGCAGGTGAGCACTGGCAGCACGGTCAGGGGCTCAGTGGCACTGCTGCTGTGATGCCACTGTCACACTGCTCTGTCCCCAGGTGCCCCGTGGGCTACACGGGGCTGTCGTGCCAGCGCTGTGCCGCCCGTTTTGAGCGGGTGACAAGGGGACCCTACCTGGGGACCTGCTCTGGCTGTGGCTGCCACGGCCACTCCAGCACCTGTGACCCCGTTTTTGGGCACTGCTTGGTAAGGATGAGGGGTTGATGAGGTGACAGGGACACAGCACAGGATCACCACTCCCCTCTGACCTGTGTCCCCCTCCCAGAACTGCCAGCACAACACGGAGGGTCCCCAGTGTGAGAAGTGCAAGCCTGGCTTCTTCGGCGATGCCACCAAGGGCACAGCCACCGCTTGTCACCCTTGTCCCTGTCCCTACACGGAGCCATCTCGCAGGTGGGTGCCGACCCCAGGGACCTGCCCCTGATGTCCCCGCCGTGGTGTCACCATCATTGTCACCCACAGGTTCTCGGAGTCCTGCTTTTTGGACACAGATGGCCAGGCCACCTGCGATGCCTGCGCCCCTGGATATGCCGGTCGCCGTTGTGAGAGGTGGGTTGGGGGTCCCTCCCCATGACCCCCCACCCGACACCCCCAGCCATCACCCACCCATCACCCACCTATCACCCCACCCATCCACAGGTGCGCCCCAGGCTACGAGGGAGACCCCATCCAGCCAGGTGGCAAGTGCACCCCGATCGGTGAGTGGAGGGTGCTGGTTGGGGGTTCCCTGCACCCTTGGGTGCCCCCCACCCTCACCCTCGCTGCCTGCAGGCCAGGAGCTCGTCAAGTGTGATGCCCGCGGGGGCCAGGACGAGGCGGGTGGCACTTGTCGCTGCAAGGTGAGGGCAGGGGGCTGGGGGACGGTGGGGCAATATTGGTGGGGACAATGAGGGGGAAAACAGGGGGCTGGGTGTTGCCATCCCCCACTGCACCAGCCTGGTCGCAGGTACCCAGTCCCTGCCCTAGCAGCCATCTTAACTCTACCCCATGGCACCCAGATTCCCTGAGGCAACCAGTCCTGTTCTCCCATGGTAGTGAGTCCCACCCCTATGGTGCCCAGTCCAATCCCTGTGGTGCCCAGTCCAATCCACCCAGCACCAATCCCATCCCCTGCCCCATGGCACCCAGCCCAACTTCCCCAGAAGGACCCTCTCGAATCCCCCATAACACCCAGTCCGATCCCTGGGGCACCCAGTCCGATCCCTGGGGCACCCAGTCCAATCCCCCCAGCACCAATGACAATGGCAACCCCCCCATGGCACCCAGTCCATCCCCCGTGTGACCCACTCCAATCCCCCGTAACACCCAGCGTGACCCCCATGGCACCCAGTCTGCTCCCTGGGGTACCCCATCCCACCCCCTGCCATGCCATGTTGTACCAGTCCCACCCATTTCCCTGCTCACCCGTGCCCACCCTGTGTCCCCAGCCCAACGTCCGTGGCCGCCTCTGTGACTCCTGTGCCGCTGGCACCTTCCACCTGAGCGCTGCCAACCCCGCGGGCTGCCTGCCCTGCTTCTGCATGGGGCTGTCCCGCTCCTGCGCCAGCTCCGCCTGGCACCGACACCAGGTACCCACGGGACAGGCCGGGACAGGCTGGGCCATCCTGGGCCATGGCCTGCCAGGTCTTGTCATTGTCTCGATGTGCCATTCCATGCCATGGCATGTCTTGTCATTGTCTTGATGTGCCATGCCATGCCATGGCGTGTCTTGTCATTATCTTGATGTGCCATTCCATGCCATGGAGTGTCTTGTCATTGTCTTGATGTGCCATGCCATGCCATGCCATGCCATGCCATGCCATGCCATGCCATGCCATGCCATGCCATGCCATGCCATGCCTTGTCATTGTCTCTGCGTGCCATTCCCTGCCATGGTGTGTCTTGTCATTGTCTCGATGTGCCATTCCATGCCATGGCGTGTCTTGTCATTGTCTTGATGTTCCATGCCAGGCTATCCTAAGCCTTGTCATTGTCTTGACACATCATTCCATGTATGCCATGTCTTGTCATTGTCTTGATGTGCCATGCCATGCCATGCCATGCCATGCCATGCCATGCCATGCCATGCCTTGTCATTGTCTCTACGTGCTATTCTATGGCATGGCGTGTCTTGTCATTGTCTTGATGTGCCATTTCATGCATGCCCTGCCTTGTCATTGTCTCAATGTGCCATTCCATGCCATGGTGTGTCTTGTCATTATCTTGATGTTCCATGCCATGCCATCCCATGCCTTGTCATTGTCATTGTCTTGATGTGCCATTTCATGTATGCCATGTCTTGTCATTGTCTTGACGTTCTATGCCATGCCATGCCATGCCATGCCATGCCATGCCATGCCATGCCATGCCATGCCATGCCATGCCATGCCATGCCTTGTCATTGTCCTAACATTCCATGCCATGGCATGCCATGCCTTGTCATTGTCTTGATGTACCATGCCATAGTAGTGCCATGCCATGTTGTGCCATGTTGTGCCATGTCTTGCCATGTCTTGCTGTGTTGTGCAGTGGCGTGCCATTATACGTTGCGCCATGCCATGCGGTGCCATGGCCATGCCATGCCCACCACAATCCCTTTGCCAGGTGCTGCTCAGCTCTGAGGACTCGGCCCCGCTGCCCCTGGCCAACCTGTCGGGGTCGCGGCTGGCGGGGGCAGTGCCACACTTCGTGTCCCCGCGGGAGCTGCGCTTCGACGCCTTCCGAGAGCTGCCACGGGGCGCTCACTACTGGGTGCTGCCCGCGCCCTTCACCGGGGACAAGGTGACACAGCCGCTCTGGGGACACCTCTGTGCCTCTCCGTGTCCCCACCGTGCAGCTCAGGGAGCGGGTGGCCCCGAGCCATGCTGAGTGTCCCCACAGGTGACAGCGTACGGCGGGGAGCTGCGCTACACGGTGACACACCGGGCCCCAGCTGGCGCTCCTCTGCCCTCTCGGCACCCTGATGTGCTGCTCCAGGGCAATGGCATCCTCCTGGAGCACTTCTCCAGTGCCACCCCCCCGGCTGGTGTCCCCACCACTGTCACTGTGCCCGTCCGTGAGGTGAGAGGGTCCCTGTGTGACACCCACAGAGGGGTCATGGACGGGTGCTGGGGATGGGTGGTCTGGGGGCCCCAGGGTCAGACTGGCTGCCATGGGGAGGTCACCCTGGATGCCCCAGGGTGCAGTGGGGGATGGCAGCCCCCATGTCACCCTGGTGTGTGGCACAGGCCGCCTGGCGCCGCGCAGATGGGCACGATGCCACCCGCGAGCACCTCCTGATGGCCCTGGCCGACGTGGACCTGTTCATGATCCGGGCATCCTACTCAGAGCAGCCAGAGGAGAGCAGGTGAGCTCCTGGTGGGGACAGGAGGGGACACAGCAGGGTGGCAGGGCAGTGCTGACAGCACATCCCCTCTGGCCCTGCAGACTGGCCGATGTCACCCTGGACGTGGCAGTGCCACACGCCACCGGCCGCCCGCCCGCGCTGGAGGTGGAGGATTGCGCCTGCCCCCCTGGGTACCGCGGGGCCTCGTGCCAGGTGAGACCCTCGGGTCCCCTCACTGCCACCGCGGGGATGCTGAGCCGTGTCCCACCCCCTGCCACTGTCCCCTCTAGGACTGTGACACCGGCTACACCCGCAGCAGCGCCGGGCTCTACCTGGGCACCTGCGAGCCGTGCCAGTGCCACGGCCATGCCAGCGAGTGCCACCCTGACACCGGCGTCTGCCAGGTCAGCTGGGGACACCCAGGGGACTGCCCAGGAGCTCCCATGGCAGGGACACCGGTGCCATCACCCCCTTTCTTTACAGGGCTGCCGGGACCACACGGAGGGTCCCCAGTGTGACAAGTGCCAGCCTGGCTACTATGGTGATGCCACCCGCGGTGACTGCCAGCCCTGTCCTTGCTATGGACCCCACGGGGACACCCAGTAGGTGCCATTCCCTGGTCTGTCCCATCCCTGAGGACACTGCCTGGGTGTCACTTGTCCCTTTGTCCCCTCCACAGGGTGACAAAGATCTGCTTTGAGGACACGGACGGGCAGCCCACGTGCAGTGCCTGTGCCCCAGGGCACAGCGGGCGCCTCTGCGAGAGGTGACAGGGACACTGGGCTGGGGCACGGGGTGTTTTTGGGGTCACTGCTCCTCTCACTGCCTCATTTGGGTTTGTCCCCCCATAGGTGCTTGCCCGGGTACGTGGGGGACCCGCTGCGGGGAGAGCCGTGCCGAGGTGAGTGTCACAGGGCAGGACAAAGTGGTGGCACTGTGGTGGCACTAAGAGGGGTTGCGGCTGACCGTGTGTCACCCCTCAGTGCCAGGTGTCCCCGGTGCACAATGCCAGTGCGACCCACGAGGCAGCACCGGCGAGGGCTGCGACGCCAACGGGCAGTGTCACTGCAAGGTGAGCCTTGTGCGTGTGTCCCCAACCCCGGGCAGGGTGACAGGGCAATGTCACCGCGCTGCCTTCCCCCGCAGGCCAACGTGGAAGGTCCCCAGTGTGCCACGTGCCGTCCCCACCACTTCCACCTGAGCGGGGATGAGCCAGCGGGGTGCCTGCCCTGCTTCTGCATGGGCATCGTTCAGCACTGCGCCAGCACTGCCTACGCCCGCGGCACTGTGAGTGAACCCTCCTGTCCCCACGCGTCCCCAGGGCGTCCCCACCTGTCCCTCACCCCTCTCACCCCTCGATCCCGCAGATCCGGACGTCCTTTGCCGCGGGGGATGCGCAGGGGTTCGCCCTGGTGAACCGCCAGCGCAGCACCCGCGTGGACGGCGGCTTTGGGGTGCAGCCGGGGCACCCCCAGCCCCACCTGAGCTACGAGCGCTTCGGGGAGCTGCCCCCTGACTCCTACTACTGGCAGCTGCCACCTCCCTACCAGGGGGACAAGGTAATAGGGTGACCCTGGGAGGACAGGGGTGCCCATGGGAGCCATGGGAATGCCCCACAGGGGCTGCACCCCATCCCCATGGGCACCCCGGGCACTGTCAGGGAAGAGGTTGGGCACAGCCTCCTTGTCTCTGACCTTCTCCTTTTTTTTCTTCCTTTTCCCCTTTCCCTTCCCTTTTTCCTATTTTTACCTTGTCTTTTTCCCCTTTGCCCCTTCTGTTTTCCCTTTTCCCATTTTCTCCTAATTTTTGCCTTTTTCATCCCTACCCTGTGCCATCCCCTGTCCCCATCATCATCCCCGTTCTATTCTTTCTCCTCTTTCCCCATCCCCTCCCCTCCCCCATCCTCTTCCCTTCCTCATCCCTACCCTCTCTCTTTCCCTTTTCCCCTTCCACTTTCCCCATCTCTTTTCCTTCTCCTCTTCCTCATCCCTATTTCATCTCATCACCTTCCCCATCCCCATCCCTGTCTCCATCATGCCCATTCTCTTCCCTTTGCCCATCCCATCCCATCCCATCCCATCCCATCCCATCCCATCCCATCCCATCCCATCCCATCCCATCCCATTCCATCCCAATATCCCATCCCATTCTCTTCCCTTTGCCCATCCCATCCCATAATCCCACCCCATTATCCCATCCCATCCCATTCCATCCCAATATCCCATCCCACAATCCCATTATCCCATCCCATTTTCCCATACTATTTTGTCTCATCCCATCCCCCCATCCTATCTTGTCTCATCCCATCCCTTAATCCCACCCCATTATCCCATCCCATCCTACCCCATAATCCCATCCCATTTTCCCATCTCATTTTCCCATCCCATCCCATTATCCCATCCCATTTTCCCACACTATCTTGTCTCATCCCATCCCCCCATCCTATCTTGTCTCATCCCATCCCATAATCCCACCCCATTATCCCATCCCATCCCATCCCATCCCATCCCATCCCATCCCATCCCATCCCATCCCATCCCATCCCATCCCATCCCATCCCATCCTACCCCATAATCCCATCCCATTTTCCCATCTCATTATCCCATCCCATCCCATCATCACATCCCATTATCCCATCCCATTATTCCATCCCATTATCCTACAATCCCATAATCTATAATCCCACTATCCCACTACCCCGTTATCCCGTTATCCCTGTGTTCCCAGGTGGGCTCCTACGGCGGTCGGCTGCGCTACACCCTGACCTTCACCCCGGGGGGACAGGGAGCGCCCCTGCCCGACGCCGACGTGCAGATCACAGTAAGGGGATGCTGGCTGGGGTGGCACAGGGGCACACCGGGTGACACCAGCACCCCCTGACCCCCTTGTCCCCATTGTCCCCCTTGTCCACAGGGCAATGACATCACGCTGGTGGCCTACCAGCCTGACCTGTCCCCGCGGACCCCCCAGGCCTTCGAGATCATTTTTCGGGAGGTAGGAGGTGCTGGGCAGCCTTTGTCCCCAATGTCCCCCTTTGCCACAGCGTGTCCCCTGCTCACCCCCTGTTCCTGCAGCAATACTGGCAGCGGCCAGACGGGCAGCCAGCAACACGGGAGCACCTGCTGATGGCACTGGCTGACCTGGATGAGATCCTGATCCGAGCCACCTACTCCACGAGCACGGCCGCGGCCGCCATCGCCGACGTGGCCATGGACACGGCCGTGCCCCCCCAGCCCGGCCTGCCCCCCGCCCCCGAGGTGGAGGAATGTCGCTGTCCCCCCGGGTACCACGGGCTGTCCTGCCAGGTAAGCCCAGCCCAGCCTCCCCAGTGTCACCCCGACACCCCCATCACCTCCCTACCCTCCTCCCCAGTGTCACCCCGACACCTCCATCACCTCCCTACCCTCCTCCCCAGTGTCACCCCGACACCCCCATCACCTCCCTACCCTCCTCCCCAGTGTCACCCCAACACCCCCATCACCTCCCTACCCTCCTCCCCAGTGTCACCCCAACACCCCCATCACCTCCCTACCCTCCTCCCCAGTGTCACCCCGACACCCCCATGACCTCCCTACCCTCCTCCCCACTATCTCCTCATCATCCCCCAGCAGCCCAGGGTGACCCTCCATCACCACCATCACTCCTTTCATCACTGTCCCCATCATCAACCCCAGCATTCCCCGATCATGGCCGGTATCACCCTCCATCCCCCCCATCCCTCCATCATCCCCCATCATCGCACCCCATCATCATCCCTCCACCCTCTCATCCCCCATCAAACCCACCATCACCCCACCAGCCTCACCCCTGTGACCCCTCCATTCTCCCCACAGTATCATCCCCTCATCACCTTCCATCACCCTCCATCATCCCTCCATCATTGCACCATCATCATCACCAGCAATCCCATCATTGCCCACCAGCCCCCAGCATCCCCCCAGCACCCCCTATCACTCTCCCATCACCCCCCATATCACACCACATCATCACCCCCCATGACTCCACATCATCCCCAGCATCAACCCTACATACTCCCACCCAGCACCACCCCCAGCACCCTCCATCAACCCCCCCACCCAGCCCACCCATCATCATCCATCTGCCCCCAGACCCCCCATCACCTCAGTATCACCCCCATCAGCCCCATCATCCCTCAATTCTCCCTTCAGCAGGGAGGATTTATCCCATCATTCTCCATCATCCCATCAGCCTCCCATCATCACCATCCTCCCCCCAGCATTGCTGCCATCACCCCCATCACTCTTCATCACCCCCAGCACCCCCACCATCATCCATCTGTCCCCCCAGCCCCCTCCCAGCCCTGCCCAGCCCCGTGCCCAGGCTGTGGGGGTGCCAGCTCTGTCCCTCCTGCAGGACTGTGCCCCCGGGTACACGCGCACGGGCGGGGGGCTCTACCTGGGCCACTGCGAGCTGTGCGAGTGCAACGGCCACTCCGAGAGCTGCCACCCCGAGAGCGGCGCCTGCTCCGTAAGTCCCCACACCCCAAACCTCCTGGGGGGAGCTGTGGTGTTGGCCCAGTCCTGACACCCCCGATCTGTGCCCCCACTGTCCCCCAGGGATGCTTGCACAACACGGCAGGGGACTTCTGTGACCAGTGCGCCCCCGGCTTCTACGGGGATGCCACCGCCGGGACCCCCGAGGACTGCCAGCCCTGCGCCTGTCCCCTCCCGTACCCCGAGAACCAGTGGGTGCCTGCACGGGGCTGGGGGAGCTGGGTGCCAGGGAAGGGAACTGCCCTCACCTTGGTCTGTCCCCGCAGGTTTTCCAGGACCTGTGAGAGCCTGGGCGGCGGCGGGTACCGCTGCACCGCCTGCGAGCCGGGCTACACCGGGCAGTACTGCGAGCGGTGAGGCTGCTGGCACCCCAAAACCTGCCCCACAAACCCACCCCGTGGGCTCACCCCCAAACCCCATCCCAATATACCCCTCACCAGAACCAACCCCAATATACCCCTCCAAAAACCTACTCCATGGGATCACCCCGATATACCCACCCCAAAACCCCATCCCAATATACCCATTGCCAGAACCAACCCCAATATACCCCTCCAAAAACCTACTCCATGGGATCACCCCCATATACCCACCCCAAACCCCCATCCCAATATACCCCTCACCAGAACCAACCCCAATATACCCCTCCAAAAACCACCCCATGGGATCACCCCCATATACCCACCCCAAAAACCCATCCCAATATACCCCTCGCCAGAACCAACACCAATATACCTTCCAAAAACCCACTTCATGGGCTCACCCCCATATACCCACTCTGCTCTACCTGCCCTGATGTGTTCACCCCCATATATCCACCCCAAAACCTCACTCTGATTGAGTCACCCTTATATACCTATCCCCAAAGCCCACCTTCATTGGCTCACCCTCACATACCCTGATGGGCTCACTCCCATTTATCCACCCACACGTTCCCACCCCAATGCACTCCTACTGTACCCACCCAATGTGCTCACCCCTACGAGCTCACCCCAATACATGCATCCTAAAGAACTTCTGTGTACTCACCCCGACATATGCACCCCAATTTATGCACCCCAATATACTCACCCTGACAGCCTTCCCCTTACAGACCCACCCCAAAGTGCTCCCCAATATACCCATCCTAATACACCCACCCCAATGTTCTCCTGCTTCACCTTCCTGATGTACTCACCCTTATGAGCTCACCCCAGATTTTTGCCTGACATAAGCACCCCAATACACAGCGCACCTACCCTGATGGCCTCACCCCAGTGGAGATATCCCAAAGTGCCCACCCTTATACCCACCTTGATGCACCACCACCCTGCTATACCCATCTTGATGTGCTCACCATGATGTGCTCACCCAAAATGCTCATCCCCATACACACCCCAAAGCACCCACCCCACCTTGAAGGCCTCACCCCAGTGGAGACACCCCAAGGTGCCCACTCTCATACCCACCTTGACACAGTCACCACCCCGCTATTCTCATCCTATGTGCTCACCGTGACGTGCTCATCCCGATATACCCACCCTGCATACCCCAAAATGCTCATCCCCAAAGCACCCATGCCAGCCCACCCACCCCATCTTGATGGCCTCACCCCAGTGGAGACACCCCAAAGTGTCCACCCTTATACCCGCCTTGACACAGTCACCACCCCACTATTCTCATCCTGATGTACTCACCTTGATGTGCTCACCCCAATATACCCACCCAAAATGCTCACCCCGATATACCCACCCAAAATGCTCATCCCCATACACATACAAAAGCACCCATCCCAGCCCACCCACCCCACCTTGATGGCCTCACCCAAGTGGAGATACCCCAAAGTACCCACCCTCATACCCACCTTGACACAGTCACCCACTATTCTCATCCTGATGTACTCACCTGGACGTGCTCATCCCATTATACCCACCGTGTGTACCCCAAAATGCCCATCCCCATACACACCCCAAAGCACCCACCCTGCCAGGCTCCCTCAAACCCCCATTGTTGCCCGCAGCTGCGCCCCCGGTTACACGGGTGACCCCACGGTGCGGGGCCAGGGCTGTGTCCCCGCGGGGCCGCCCCCGGCGCTGGCCGTGCGCGTTCACCCCCAGCGCACGGCGGTGCCGCAGGGCAGCGCTGTCACCCTGCGCTGCCACGCCGCCGGGGACCCGCCGCTCTACTACCACTGGGTGCGAGAGGACGGGCGGCCCCTGCCCGAGGGCGCCCAGAGCCGCCACCAAGGTACTGGGTGGCTCCCGGGGTGGGGGGACATCGGGGTGTCCCCAAGGTGTGGGGTGTCACCTGCGTGTCCCCCCAGGTGAGGAGCTGCACTTCCCCAGCATCCAGCCCTCTGAAGCCGGCGTCTATGTCTGCTCCTGCCGCAACCTCCGGCACAGCAACGCCAGCCGCGCCGAGGTCATTGTCACAGGTAGGTCGTTGTCACCGAGAGGGGGGGACATGCACGGAGGGGAGGCAGGAGCGGGGCTCACCTCTCTGTATGGGCGCAGAGACCCCCGACAAGCCCATCACCGTCACCGTGGAGGAGAAGCGGGTGCAGCGGGTGCAGCCCGGCGCCGATGTCACCTTCGTCTGCACCGCCAAGAGCAAGGTGAGGGGAAGGGGGCACAGCATGGCAGGGGGGCTGCAGGGCACCCCTGGGTGTGTGCAGGGATATTCAGGGTGTGGAGACGCCCCTGGGTGTCCGCCTGGTCCTACAGAGCAAAAGGACACCCAAGAATGTACTCATGGGGACATCCAGAGCACAGGAACCACTGTGCCCATATGGGCCTCCCAAGCCCTCTTGGATCCTTATGTAGCTCCATGGGACATCCTCTTCCCTTTGCCCATCCCATCCCATTATCCCATCCCACCCCATCCCATCCTCTTCCCTTTGCCTATCCCATCCCATTATCACATCCCATCCCATCCCATCCCATCCCATCCCATCCTCTTCCCTTTGCCCATCCCATTATCCCATCCCATCCCATCCCATCCTCTTCCCTTTGCCTATCCCATCCCATTATCCCATCCCAGGTGCCACCCGTCCCACAGCTGGGCGTGTGCCCTGCCATGTGCCCATCCCAGCAGCTTCAGACCTCCCCATCTTTGCCCCCCAGTCTCCTGCCTACACCCTGGTGTGGACACGGCAGAACCACGGCACGCTGCCGGCGGGCGCCGTGGACTTCAACGGGATCCTGACGCTGCGCAACGTGCGGCCCCAGGACGCCGGGGTCTACGTCTGCACCGGCTCCAACATGCTGGACATGGACCAGGGCACCGCCACGCTCTACGTGCAGGGTGAGCGCCCACACTGTGCCTCACCCCGTGCCCGTGGGGTGATGGGCAGCACCAGGGTGATGGGCGCACACAGTGCCAAGGCAAGGTGTGGTGGTCGCACTTGGCCCCCAGGTGCTGGGTTTGATGGGCACGCTTGCTGTTTGGAGGTTGATGCCCAGATGCCAGGGTGATGGACACAGTCAATGCCTGGATACCAGGCTGATGGGTTTGCTTGGTGCCCAGTCCTTCAGGTGATGGGCACACTCACCACCCTGGCTCTGTGGTGATGGTTCCCAGATGCTGGGGTGATGGGGACATTGAATGCCCAGACACTGGAGTGGTGGGCACACTTGGCGCCCAGACACTGGGGCAATGGGCAGGTTTGGTGCCTAGATGCCAAGGTGATGGGTAGATTTGGTGCCTGCATGCCAGGATGGTGGGCAGGTTTGAGGCCTGGACTCCAGGGTGATGGTCACACTCCCCTGAGACCCACTCCCTCCTGCAGCTGCCTCAAAGACTCAGATGTTCTATGGACCCGTTGAGTTCATGGAGGGGCACAGACCGGGTAAGTCGCCAGGGGACAGTTCCTGGGGGTCCGCATGCTCCCTCACCCACTGCATGCCAGGGCTCCACGTGCACCCTGCTGCTGGCTGTGCCACGCCGCCCCGCTTCCAACCGCCTGGGGACAGCACTGGGGGGCCTGGCCAGCCCTAAGCTCCCAACCCGGATCTCACCGCAGCTGGCACCGCCAGCGCTCCCACCGCCACCGTGGAGCCAGCCCAGCTGAGTGTGGCACCGGGGCAGCCGGCCGAGTTCCGCTGCGTGGGCACCGGCAGCCCCCAGCCCAGCCTTGAGTGGCTCGGTAGGTGCCCGCTGGGGACGGGGGGACACCGGGAGCGGGTGGGGGGACGCAGCGAGCAGGGGTGATGGCAGCCCGTGTCCCTGCAGGTGCGCTGCCACCACAGGCCGTGGTTCAGGGCGGGACGCTGCGGTTCCCGGCGGTGGAACCCGCCAATGCCGGGCAGTACGAGTGCCGGGCACGGAGCAGCGCCGGGCAGCACACGGCACGCGCCTTCCTCCACGTGCAAGGTGAGCGGCATCACCATCGCCCCTTTTATCCCCGTTATCTTCATCATCAGTCACCCCACTGTCCCCATCATCCCTGTCATCTCTGTCATCCTTGTCACCCCATTGTCCCCTGGTCACCCCCATCCCCATCACTTCCATCATCTCCATTACCCCAATCATTCCCATCACTGCTGTCATATGCATCACCCCTGTTGTCCCCATTGGCCCTGTCACCCCTCTTGCTCCCATCATCACCCACCATCTGTATCATCCCCATCATCCCCATTGTCCATCTACATTGTCTCCATGGCGTGCGTCATTCCTGTCATCCTCATCATCCCCATAACCCTCATCTCCCATTGTCCATCCCCACCATCCCATCATCTCATCACCCCATCATGACCACCATTGTCTGTGTCACCTCCCATTCACACCCTTCATTGTCCCCACCACCCCTGTTGCTCTCATTGTCCCCACTGTTCTCTTCTTCCCCTTCATCCCCCATTGTCCCCTCATCTCCATCATCCCTCATCATTCCGTTGTTCCCATCACCCTTATCATCTTCATCATCTCCATCATCTGTGTCCACCCCATTGCCCCCATTGCCCCCAACACTCCCATCACTCCCATAGTCTCTGTCATCACCATGATTCCACTGTTCCCATCACCCTTATCATCGTCATCATCTCCACCATCTCCATCACTCTCATTGCCCCCTATCGCCTCCATCATCCCCCGGTGCCCTTCACCCTCACCGCCTGCATCACTCATGTCACCCCCATTGTCCCCATCCCGCCACTGCCCCCAGCACCTCCCTGATCCCCCTCCCCACAGGAGCAGGCACCCCACAGGTGCAGGTGAGCCCGGAGCGGACGGAGGTGCAGGAGGGCTCCACAGTGCGGCTCTACTGCCGGGTCTCGGGGACCCCCACTGCCACCATCACCTGGGAGAAGCAGGGGGGCACTCTGCCGCCGCAGGTGAGCGGGGTGCTGCCACCCGTGGGTGCTCCAGGGGGTGTGGGTGCACCACAGGTGCCACTGACACCCACCCTCGTGCCACAGTCCCGCGCTGAGCACGGTGACATCGCCACGCTCGTCATCCCTGCTGTGACACTGGCTGATGGTGGCATCTACCTCTGCGTGGGCACCAGCGCTGCTGGCACGGCCCATGCTGCTATTGAGGTGGCTGTGGTGCCAGGTGAGGAGGGTGAGGGACACCAATGGTGTTTGGGGATGGTTTTCGGGGGCTACAACCCACCCTTGTTGCCCCTTTTGCTCCCCACAGGGGCGGCACCGCCTGTCCGCATCGAGTCCTCGTCCCCATCCGTCACCGAGGGACAGACCCTGGACCTGGACTGTGTGGTGGCAGGACCCAGCTCTGCCACCATGTCGTGGTACAAGCGTGGTGGCTCCCTGCCCGCTGGCCACCAGGTAGGGCACAGCAGGGTGGGCAGCACCCCAAACACTGCCCTGTCCCCTGCTGTGTGACACCAAAGCGTGATGTCCCCAACTGCAGGTTTCAGGGTCCCGGCTCCGTGTCCCCCACGTCACTGCAGCTGATTCAGGGGAGTACGTGTGCCGGGCCAGCTTGGGGACCGCTGTCCGGGAGGCATCTGTCATTGTCACTGTCGTGGCTGCGTCAGGCGCATCCTATGGTGAGACTGGGCTCAGCAGCACTGCAGGGAGCTGCTGGTTCCCAACAGACGGTCACAGCTCTGTCCTCCCCTGCAGGACCACCTGCTTCAGGTGTCCCTGTCCGGATCGAGGCATCCTCATCCACCGTGGCCGAGGGACAGACCCTGGACCTCAACTGCATTGTGGCCGGGCAGGGACAGGCCACTGTCACCTGGTACAAGCGCGGGGGGTCCCTCCCAGCCAAGCACCAGGTAGGGGACACAGAGGGTGATGATGTGAAGGGTGGCTGGGGTTGATGCAAGCCCTGTGCAAGCCCAGGTGTCTCTGGTGACCTCTGTGTCACCTCCCCACAGGTGTCTGGCTCCCGGCTGCGGCTGCTGCAGGTGACAGCGGCCGACTCGGGCGAGTACGTGTGCCGGGTGACCAGCGGGGCCACCAGCAAGGAGAGCGCGGTCATGGTGACCATCCAGCCCAGCAGTGCCAGCGCCTACTGTGAGTGGGGACAGGGGGTGGCAGTGCCAGCGGGAGGTCCTCATGTGTCACAGCACTGAGCCATGGCTCAGGTGTCCATACTGGTGAGGTCCTCATTGGTGTCACCTTCCTGTCTCCATCCCCAGCCCCGGGCAACACGACCCCTCTGCGCATCGACTCTCCATCCTCTGCCGTGGTCGAGGGACAGACCCTGGACCTCAACTGTGTCATTGCCAGCCCTGCACAGGCCACTGTCACCTGGTACAAGCGTGGGGGAACCCTCCCAGCCAAGCACCAGGTAGGGGACACGGAAAGGGGATGTCACCAAAGGGGGTGGGTGCAGTTGACCAACAGCTCTGGGCAAGCCGAGGTGGCCCATACAAATCCTGTTGGCCCATGCAAGGCCAGCTGGCCCTGGGCAAGCCTAGGTGACCTGTGTGAATGCAGATGGTCCTATGGAAACCCAGGTGGCCCCTATAAGGCCAAGTGACTCCATACAAGACCAGGAAACCCCATGCAAGTCCTGGTGGTCCATGAAAAGTTAGGTGACCTATGGAAGCCCAAGTAGCTCATGCAAGTCCAAGTAGCCCATGAAAGGTTCAGTGTCCCCATTCAAGCCCTGGTGGTCTCATTCAAGCCCACGTGGCCCCATGGAAGCCCAAGTGTCCCCTGTGACCGCCATGTCCCCTCCCCACAGGTGTCTGGCTCCCGGCTGCGGCTGCTGCAGGTGACAGCGGCCGACTCGGGCGAGTACGTGTGCCGGGTGACCACTGGGGCCACCAGCAAGGAAACCTCCATCATGGTGACCATCCAGCCCAGCAGTGCCAGTGCCTACTGTGAGTGGGGACAGGGAGCACGGGAGGTTACCCACGGGGGTGTGACACCGCTCCCAGTGTCCCTGGGAGGGTCACACACGTGGTGGTGGTCACGGTCTCTAACCCACCTCCTGTCCCCAGCCCCAGGCAGCACGACCCCACTGCGCATTGAGTCGTCATCCCTGTCATCCCCTGTGACTGAGGGACAGACCCTGGACCTCAACTGTGTCATTGCCAGCCCTGCACAGGCCACTGTCACCTGGTACAAGCGTGGGGGAACCCTCCCAGCCAAGCACCAGGTAGGGGACACGGAAAGGGGATGTCACCAAGTGGGGAAGATTGGGATGACATACAGCTCTGGGCAAGCCAAGGTGGCCCATCCAAGTCCTGGGGACCCCATCCAAGTCCTGATGACCCCATGCAAGGTTGGCTGGTCCAGGGCAGGCCCAGACGGCCCCATGGCTATGGAAGCCTGAGTGACCCCATGAAAGACCAAGGGACACCAAGGAAGCCCAAATGACCCCATATAAGCCCAGGTGGCCCGTGCAAGCCCAAAGTGGCCCTGTGCAATCCCAGATGACCCCTTGCCAGAGCTGATGGCCCCTGTGTCCCCTCCCCACAGGTGTCTGGCTCCCGGCTGCGGCTGCTGCAGGTGACAGCAGCTGACTCGGGTGAGTACGTGTGCCGGGTGACCAGCGGGACCGCCACCAAGGAGATCTCCATCATGGTGACCATCCAGCCCAGCAGTGCCAGCACCTACCGTGAGTGGGGACAGGAGGAGGTGACTGAGGACTGGGGGGCAGTGCTGCAGTCCTTGAGGTGACCCTGCTGTCTCTGTGTCCAGCTGTTGGTGTCACCCCTCCGGTGCGCATCGAGTCCTCGTCCTCCTCCGTGGCCGAGGGACAGACCCTGGACCTCAACTGCATCGTGGCCGGGCAGGGACAGGCCACTGTCACCTGGTACAAGCGCGGGGGAGCCCTCCCAGCCAAGCACCAGGTAGGGGACGCTGAGGAGCATTTTGGGGTGGAAAAGGGATTTTTGGTGGTGTTGAGGGGTTGATGTGCCCGTTCTCACGTGTGTCACCCCTCCAGGTGTCGGGCACCCGCCTGCGCATCCCCCAGGTGACAGCAGCTGATTCAGGGGAGTACGTGTGCCGGGTGACATCAGGCGGTGCCACACATGAGACGTCCCTTATTGTCACCATCCAGACTGGAGCTGGCTCCTCTTACGGTACTGGGATGGGTGAGGGGTGACATAGGGATGTGGTGAGGACACAGTGGTGACCCTATGGACCCCACTGCCACCCCCAGCTGTTGGTGTCACGCCACCAGTGAGGATCGAGACCTCCTCTGCTGCCGTCACCGAGGGACAGACGCTGGACCTCAACTGCATGGTGGCAGGACAAGGTCACCCCCAAGTCACCTGGTACCGGCGTGGGGGGGCTCTGCCTCCAAACAGCCAGGTGGGACATGGGGGAGGTGGCTTTGCCCTGCAGGCCACAACCCTGCATCAGGTGCTGATGTGTCCCCAACTTGTCACGTCCCCAGGTGTCAGGGACCCGCCTGCGCCTTGCCCAAGTGGCAGTGGCTGATTCAGGGGAGTATGTGTGCCGGGTGACCCTGGGGAGCGTCACCCAGGAGGCATCTGTCATTGTCACCGTGCCCAGCAGTGCCAACAGCTATTACAGTGAGTGTGAGAGAGGGCAGCGGCTTGGGGACAGTCAGGTGTCACCTTGGTGATGAACGTTCCCTTTCCCTGTCCTCCCCCAGCCTCTGGCATCTCCCAGCCCCTCCGCATCGAGTCCTTGTCCTCGGCCATCGCCGAGGGACAGACCCTGGACCTCAACTGTGTGGTGGCAGGGTCTGGCCCCACCACCGTGACGTGGTACAAGCGTGGTGGCTCCCTGCCTGTTGGCCACCAGGTAGGTGGCAGGGGAGGGTCACTCTGAATTTGTCCCATCTCCTGCTCTACGGTGCTGACTTGTCCCCTAACCATTCCCTCCAGGTGTCAGGCACTCGCCTGCGCATCCCCCAGGTGACAGCAGCTGACTCAGGGGAGTACGTGTGCCGGGTGACATCGGGTGGCATCACGCAGGAGACATCCCTCATTGTCACCATCGATGACGGAGACAACCCATCCCACTGTGAGTGCCACCCTCCTGGGGACAGGGTCCCACTGGTGTCAGGGACCACTGGGGCCATTCACCCTCAACCCTGCCCATGCAGCCACCGGCATCACGCCACCCATCCGCATCGAGTCCTCGGCATCCTCTGTCACCGAGGGACAGACTCTGGACCTGGACTGCATGGTGGCCGGCCAGGGACAGGCCACCATCACCTGGTACAAGCGTGGTGGGGCCCTGCCAGCCAAGCACCAGGTAGGTGGGGACACCGGTGGGGTGGGGGATGCTGGTTGCTGTGCGTGGCTGGGTGATGCCACCACCTTCTGCTATGATGTCCCCAGATCTCGGGGTCCCGGCTGCAGCTGTCCCAGCTCTCGGTGGCCGATTCAGGAGAGTACGTGTGCCGGGCTGACACGGGCAGTGTCTTCCGTGAGGCCAGTGTCTCTGTCACTGTCACCTCCCGTGACAGCTCCAGCTACCGTGAGTGCGGCCACAGGGTGAGGGAGGATGCTGAGGGGAGATGGGTGATGTGAGTGACCTCGTGGCCTCTCTGTGCCTTTGTCCCCCACAGGTTTGCAGAGCCCCATCATCTCCATCGACCCTCACAGCATGGCGGTGGCACCAGGTGAAGATGCCACCTTCAAGTGCCGCGTTCACGATGGCGCCCGGCCTGTCAACATCACCTGGCGTATGGGGCCTGGCCAACACCTCCAAGGTATGGCGGTCCCCAGGGTGGCCCTGGCGTGGTCCCCAGGGTGGCCCTGGTGCTGATGGCTCCTCCTTGCCCAGACAATGTGAAGATCAGTGCCAATGGCTCAGTCATCTCCATCAGCGGTGCCCATGTGGGCAACCAGGGCGCCTACCACTGCGTGGCCTCCAACCGCTTTGGCGTCGCCAGCAGCGTTGTCAACCTCGTGGTGCAAGGTATGAGGCGTCCAGGGTGGCCCTGTCCCTGTCTCCATGTGCTCCAGGTGTCCTCAGAGCACATGTGTCCCCATCCTCATGTCCTCCTTGTGCCCTCAGGGTGGTCTCCCTGTTACCATGCTGGTATCCTCCATGTCATCCATGGTGTCCCTGTCCCCCATCTCCTTTCCATGCTTCAGGTGCTCCTGGAGTGGTGGTGCCCATGTCCCCATGCTGGTGTCCTTCTAGGGGCCCCAGGAGTTGTGATGTCTCCATCCCCATGCAGATGTCCTCCATGGGCTTTGGAAGCTCCTGAGATGTTGTGTCCCCATCCCCACACTCGTGCTCATTTCCTCCCATGCTCCCAATGCTCCCAGGGTGATGGGTGCCCCTGTGGCCAGGCTCCTTCCAGCTGTCCTTGATGGTGGTGTCCCAATATCCACTCCAATGCTCTCCTTCTTCTCCAGGTGCCCCCACGGTGTCAGTGATGCCACCAGGCCCCGTGACAGTGAAGGAAGGAAAATCCCTGAGCCTGGAGTGCCTGGGCCGGGGTGAGCCACGGCCGCTGGTGCGCTGGAGCCGGCTGGGCTCCCGGCAGAAGGTGGAGCACCAGACGCTGCTGCACATGGACAGCCAGGCCATCCTGCAGGTGAGGGGGCACCCAGGGGCACCGTGGGGCACTGTCTTGGTTTGGAAAGACAGGAGTCTGCTAAGGAAGGCAGGAGCCTCCCCTGAAATGGAGAAAGTAAACCCTCCGCACCCCTCTGAATTGCTATAACTTCAATTAAGGGGCTCTCAGGCAAAAAATATGGGAGCAGGAAATAACAGTTTTTTAATAGGGAAAGGAAAAAAAAAAAAAGGATAAAATAAACAATGCAGTAAACCAAGACACTGACAGAGTCAGAACCCAACCTGACACCCTGTGGGTCAGAGTGTTGGTGGCAGTCCCATTGGAAATGTGGCTGCAGCCCTCCTGCAGTGTCAGGGGTGGTTCTGCTGGAGCAGGGATCCTGTAGAGAAGGATGTATTCTTCCTCCGAAGATCCAGTGGAAGAAGAGGCAGCTGCTGTTCCTCTGGGGAATCCTGGGGAGAAAGCTGTGCTGATGTCTCAAAAACCTCTGGATTATATCTGGGTAGCAATGCTTGGCTCCTCCCTCTGGGCGGAGCATCTCCCGATGGGATGTTATAGTTCTTATCAGTCATGCAGTGACATTCAATAGTCTGTTATCAGCAATGTCCCCTCCAGAGGGAGGTGTGATTGTGGTCACTCAAAGAGAGAGATACGGCAAACTGCCCACTTGACAAAGATAATCTGCCATACAGATGGTAATTGAAAACAACTTGCATTGCAATCTTCAACAGGCACCCAGGAGTGCCTGGTGCTCACCCCTACCCTGTTCCCCCCAGCTCTCACCAGCCAAGCCGGAGCACGCCGGCACCTACGTGTGCACAGCGCACAGTGCCCTGGGCTCGGCACAGGCACGGGTGGATGTCAGCGTGGAGTCAGCAGAGCGGCACCCTGGGGCCCCCAAGGTCGACGTGCCATCCGCCGTCGTCGTGGTGGCTGGGGACACCGCCATGCTGGTCTGCGTTGCCAGAGGTATGGGGAGCCTGGAGGGAAATGTACAGACATCCCTGGAGAGGGGATGTTCTGAGCAGTACCTGGCACCACGGTGATGGGCACGGTGTGGTCGTAGGTGACCCAGCGCCTCGGATCGAGTGGTCGAAGCTGCGGGCACCCCTGCCCTGGCAGCACCGCGTGGTGAATGGCAGCCTGGTCATCCCTCGTGCTGCACAGCAGGACTCGGGCCAGTACATCTGCAATGCCAGCAACCCCCTCGGCTCCACCGAAGCCTTCGTCACTCTCGATGTGATGAGTAAGAAGGGGACAGTCAAGGGTTGGGGTGCTCCTGGGCTCCTGCTGCCACCTCCGCTGTGGCCATCACCTGTCCTTCCCCCGCTTGTGGTCACCTCCATCACCACCTCCACCCTTACATCCAGCCCTTCCTCGTGGGACCATCCTGCTCCATTGCAGCACTCATCCTTCTCCTCCTCTCAAGTTCCTCTCAAGCTCCATCACCAACCCTTCCCATGGGTGTGTCCACCTGCCTGTCCTATCCCTGTGCATGTCCCTCTCCACTTCTGCACTCTCATCCATGCATCTATCCATTCATCATGGATCCATCCATGGCTCATCCCAGCTCAAACCCATCTCTCTATCTCTGTTCATATCTCTCCTTCCATCTTTTCCTCATGGATCCATCCATCTCATTCATCCCAGCACACACCCATCTCTCTGTCTCCTTACTCTAACATCCTTTGTTGTGGACTCACCCATCAGTCATCCATCACAGCTCATGTCCATCTCTCTATCTCTGCTCACACCTTTCCATCTATCTTTTTCTTGTGGATTCATCAATCCCAGCACACACACATCTCCCCACATCCTTTCTCTTCCATCCATTTTTTCCTCGTGAATTCACCCATCCCTTATCTGTCATAGCTCACATCCATCTCTCCATCTCCTCTCACACCCTCCATCCATCCCTTCCGGGTGGACTCACCCACTCCAGCTGACATTCCTCTCTCTGTTTCCTCTCACACCCCTCCATGCATCTCATCCTTGTGCATCCACCCATCTCTCATTCATCTTAGCACATGCCATCTCTCCATCTCCTCTCACACCCTTCCATCCATCCCTTCCTAGTGCATCATCCATCCCAGCACATGCCCAACTCACCATCTGCTCTCAAACTCTGCCAATCACTGACCCATCCACCCACATACCTACCTCTTCCTTGTGGATTCATCCATCACTCAACCATCCCAGCTCACATCCATCTCCTGACTCTTCTACCCATCTCTTCTTTGTGCATCCATCCATGTGATCCATCCCAGCATACACTAATTTCTCAATCTCCCCTCAAATTTATCCATCCTTCCTGGTGCATTCGTCCATCATTCAATCCTTCCATCTCACATCCAACTCTGCATTTCCTGACTCCTGCATCCATCTTTTCCTTGTGTATCATCTATCTCATCCATCTCAACACACACCCAACTTGCCATCTCCTCTCAAACTCTCAAATCATCCATCCATCCATCCATCCATGAATTCCATCCATGGTTTCCATCCATCCATCCATCCATCCATCCATCCATCCATCCATCCATCCATCCATCCATCCATCCATCCATCCCTTCCTTCCTGGTGGATTCGTCCATCACTCCTGCCGATCCCACCCATCCATATCTCTGTCTCCTCTCACTCCTCTATCCACCCTTTCTTCATGGATCCATCCAGCTCTCATCCACCCCAACACACGCCCACCTCCACACCCCCTACACCCCTCACCACCACCCTCCTTGCACCCTTCCACCATGGCTGACATCTTCCCTCATCCTGCAGCACCTCCGTATGCCACCATCCTCCCGGAGGACGCGGCGGTGCGGGCCGGTGACGCGGTGCAGGTGCAGTGCCTGGCCCACGGCACGCCCCCGCTGCACTACACCTGGGACAAGGTGAACGGCAGCCTCTCAGCACGCGTGGCCCACCGTGCCGGCCTCCTCCGCCTCAGCCCCGCCGCCCCTGCCGATGCTGGCACCTACCGCTGCCTCGTCACCAACAACTTCGGCACCGCCGAGGCCTTCGCCCGCCTGGCTGTTCATGGTGAGCCCATCCCAGCCTGGGTACTGGTTGTGCTCCACATTGGGTGCTGGCAATGCTGATGGGTGCCCTTGGAGCTCTGCATCCTGCCCAGGTGATCCCAGTGCTCTCCGGTACCACCGGGGCTCCACGTACCCCTGGGTGCTGCCGTTGGGTCTGCATCCCACCCCAGTTATCCTGGTGTTGCTGGGTACCACTGGGATTCTGCACCCCGCAGTGCTGCTGGGTACCACAGGGGCTCTGCATCCCTTCCAGGTGATGCTGGTGAAGGTGGGGACATCGCTGGTGGTCCCTTGGTGGTGCGAGTGACACCAGGGAGCCTCGTCAAGGGGGTGGGTGGCACTGCCGAATTCGCCTGCTCTGTCTCCGGGGACCCCCGTGCCCATGTGGAGTGGCTGAAGGAAGATGGGGAGCTGCCCCCCACCCACAGTGTGCGGGATGGGGTGTTGAGGTAAGGAACATGGGATAGGGAGATGGGGCCCCCTCGCTGGTCCCTCGTGGAGTCCCTCACCCTGGTTGTGTCCCCGCAGGATGCCGGAGCTGGCGCCGGGGTCACAGGGCGTGTACGTGTGCCGGGCCAGTGGCCCAGGCGGGCAGGCAGAGGACAGGGCCACCCTCACTGTCCAGGGTAGGAGCATCACCCCGGCACCAGGGGACACGTCTACCCCCTGATCTGCCCCACACCACCAAGGGCACCCCAGGACCCCCATGTCCCCCCACTGAGGGGCAACCCAGCACCTTCCATCTCTCTACACACACACAGGCACCCTGATAGCCCCCAATGCCCAGGGTGACCTGAAATCTCTCCTCAAGCCTACAGGCACCCCAGTACCCCCACCCTTCCCCATGCCTGTGGACACCCCGACACAATCAGTCTCCCTCCACACCCAGGTACACCCCAGTGCCCCCTATCTCTTACCACAGCCATGACCACCCTGGTACTCCCCAAGTCTCACATTCTTACAAGGACTCCCAACACCTCTGACCTCTCCCCATTCCCACAGCCACCCCAATTGTCCCACATCCCCACAGGAACCCCTTTTCTCCCTATCTCCCACTCTGTTGCCAGACTGCAGTGCTTCCCTGTGACAGGGGTTCACCCCAAATCCCCACTGTCCCCCAAGCTCTCCCCAGGGCCCTGATCAACATCCGGACCGCGGTGCAGACGGTGCTGGCAGGGACAACAGTGGAGCTGGAGTGCCTGGGCCTGGGGGAGCCCCGTCCCCACGTCACCTGGAGCAAAGTGGGGGGCCGCATCCGCCCCGGGGTGCTGATCCGTGCCGGAACCCTCACCATGGAGCAGGTGGAGCGGGCGGACGCGGGGCAGTACCGCTGCACCGCCACCAACGCCGTGGGCACCGTCCAGTCCCACGTCATCCTCCACGTGCAAGGTGAGCACGGGGACGCAGAGGTGGGGACACACAGCGTGTCCCTGCAGGTTGGTGACTCCTCTGTGTGTCCCCAGCCGCTCCTCAAATCGCCGGGCAGCCAGAGGTGAAGGAGGTGTCCCTTGGATCAGCAGCTGTTTTGCCGTGCTTGGCATCTGGCTTCCCAGTGCCAGAGATCACCTGGAGCAAGGTACGGTGGAGGGTGGGCCTGGCAGGGGTTGTGGGGGCTGTTTGGGGGTGCTGAACCCCTCTGTTGTGCCACAGCTGGATGGGGAGCTGCCAGCGGGTGCCAGGGTGCAGGGGAACGTGCTGACGCTGCCGGCCGTGCGCCCCGAGGACGCTGGTGTCTACACCTGCGTGGCTGCCAACCACCGCGGCCAGCAGACAGCCTACTACGTGCTGAAGGTCCAAGGTGAGGACAGAGGGATGGATGGATGGATGGATGGATGGATGGATGGATGGATGGATGGATGGATGGATGGATGGATGGATGGATGTTGGATGATGGATGGACGGATGGATGGATGATGGATGGATGGATGGATGGATGTTGGATGGATGTTGGATGATGGATGGATGGATGGATGTTGGATGATGGATGGATGGATGGATGGATGGATGGATGGATGGATGGATGGATGGATGGATGGATGGAGGCACACCACCCCTCCTTACCCTCCCATTCCTGCAGAGCACGTGGTCCCCTATTTTGGGCAGTCGCCCCGCTCCTTCCTCCCCCTGCCCACCATCAAGGACGCCTACAAGAGGTTTGAGATCCTCATCACCTTCCGACCTGATGCTGCTGATGGTGAGCCTGTGTGCCCCAAGTGTCCTCTGTGTCCTCCTTCATGTCCCCTCCATCATTTCCCCCTCCCTTCCCTGCCTTCATCCTCCCCTCCTTTCATACTCCACTTGCCCTGCTTATCTCCCATTCTCCATTCATCTGAGAGCCTTCAGTTTATGGCGGATTTCTGCTCCATTCTGGGAGGATTTCGGGGTCCCCTAGGATGTGTCCCCCATCTCAGGATGGGGACTGTCCCATCTGACCCCCTGCCACCCCTCAGGTCTTCTCCTGTACAACGGGCAGCGGAAAAACAGCGGCGCCGACTTCATCTCCTTCGGGTTGGTGGGTGGACGCCCCGAATTCAGGTAAGACCTATGAGACGGTGTAGGGGAGAGGTGGGAGATGGGTGCCAGCACATGCCCACACCCCTTGTACCCTCATAAAACCAGGTTTGATGCTGGTTCGGGCATGGCCACCATCCGGCACCCCACGGCGCTGCGGCTGGGCGAGTACCACACGGTGCGGCTGCTCCGCAACCTCACCTGGGGCTCGCTGGGCCTGGACGGGCACCCGGCCGTCAATGGCACCTCCCAGGTACCACTTTGGGCGGTGGGGAGGGGGTCAGGGGGCTGGAGCTGGTGCCCACCCTCGTGTGCCTGCAGGGGAAGTTTCGAGGGCTGGATCTGAATGAGGAGCTGTACCTGGGCGGGTACCCCGACATCGGCGCTGTGGCAAAGACGGGGCTCAGCCGGGGTTTCATGGGTGAGTGAGGGGTTTTGGGGGGCACCAGGGTGAGGGGGTGCTGGGCATCATGTGACAGTTCTGCCCATCTCCACCGCCCCACAGGCTGCGTGCGCCAGCTCCGCATCCAAGGCGAAGATGTGGCCTTTGGGGACATGGACCTGCAGGCACACGGTGTCACCAATTGTCCCACCTGCCAGGACCGGCCGTGCCAGGTGAGTTTGGAGGGGAGGAGGTGATGCCCACCCATCCCTGCCCATGCTGACACCCGTGTCACCCCTCACCCAGAACGGCGGCGTGTGCCAGGACGACGAGAGCGGCACCTACGTCTGCCGATGTCCCCACGGCTTCACTGGCAGCAACTGCGAGTACTCACAGGCCTTGCACTGTCACCCGGGTAGGTGACGCCACTCCCTCCATGGGGACATCATTCCAGGTCCCTTCAGGATGGGTGCTCATGGCTTCTCACCCCACAGAGGCGTGTGGGCCTGATGCCACCTGCGTCAACAGGCCGGACGGGCAGGGCTACACCTGCCGGTGCCACCTGGGCAAGACTGGGGAGAGGTGCACCGAGGGTGAGCAACACAGGGACACTGCTGGCACCATCCTGGGACATGGGGACATGGTGGGGACCACCCAGGGAAATGAGGACATGGCTAGGACCACCTTGGTGAAGTGGGTGTGGGATTGGGGACCACTCCAGGGAGATGGGGACATGGCTGGGACTGCCCTGGTGACATGGGGATGGCATGGGGCTGGGTACCACCTTGGGGACACTGGCAAGAGGTAAGGACCAGCCAGGAAAATGGGCACCATGGGGATGGAGGCTGGGGTCCCATCCTGGGGATGTAGGTTGGGTCTCACCATGGGGTTGGACGTTGGGTGACACTGTGGGGTTGGAGGTTGGGGATAGAGGCTGGGGAGGGATGGATGGATGGATGGATGGATGGATGGATGGATGGATGGATGGATGGATGGATGGATGGATGGATGGATGGATGGATGGATGGTGGATGGATGGTGGATGGATGGATGGATGGATGGATGGATGGATGGATGGATGATGGATGGATGGATGGATGGATCGTGGATGGATGGATGGATGGATGGATGGATGGATGGATGGATGGATGGTGGATGGGTGGATGGATGGATGGTGGATGGGTGGATGGATGGATGGATGGATGGTGGATGGATGGGTGGATGGATGGATGGATGGATGGATGGATGGTGGATGGGTGGATGGATGCATGGATGGATGGTGGATGGATGGGTGGATGGATGGATGGATGGATGGATGGATGGATGGATGGATGGATGGATGATGGATGGATGGATGGATCGTGGATGGATGGATGGATGGATGGATGGATGGATGGATGGATGGATGGATGGATGGATGGATGGATCCATGGATGGATGGATCCAAGGATCCATGGATGGATGGATGGATGGATGTTGTCCCACCCTGGGGATGAAGGCTGTGGATGGGTGTTGCTCTGAAGATGGGGCTGGAGGTCTCACCCTGGGGATGGTGAGGTCCTACACTGGGCGCTGACTGGGATGTGCAGGTGAGGTGGTGAACGTGCCGTCGTTCGATGAGGAGGGAGCCTTCGTCTCGTACCCGCCCCTCACCAACGTGCACCACGAGCTGCGGCTGGAGGTTGAGTTCCTGCCCCTGGCTCCCGACGGGCTCCTGCTCTTCAGCGCTGGCAAAGCCGCCCCTGTCGAGGACTACGTGGCCTTGGCCATGATCGGTGGCCACCTCGAGTTCCGCTACGAGCTGGGCTCAGGTGGGTGGCACGGGGCAGGGGACACTGGGGACAGGTGGCACCGAGGACTGGGGGAGTGAGGGGGTGATGTGAACGTGTTTACAGGGGTCTTAGGATGAGGGAAGAGATGAGGATCTGACTCCATGTTTCAGAAGGCTAATTTATTATTTTATGATATATATTGTATTAAAACTATACTAAAATAATAGAAGAAAGGATTTCATCAGCTGGCAGCTCAGAATAGAAAAAGAATGAATACCAAAGGCTTGTGGCTTGGACAGAAAGTCCAAGCCAGCTGACTGTGATTGGCCATTAATTAGAAACAATCATGAGACCAATCACAGATGCACCTGTTGAATTCCACAGCAGCAGATAATCAATGTTTACATTTTGTTGCTGAGGCCTCTCAGCTTCTCAGGAGGAAAAAATCCTAAGGAAAGGATTTTTCATAAAACGTGTCTGTGACAGGGTGACACAGCATTACCAGGGTTCATGAAAGAAGTCCCTGAGCCACAGAGGGGTCCCCTGGCACCATTGGGGTCCCCAAATGTCGCTGGGGCCCTTGGGAGTCATTCTGGTCCCCAAGCATCACCCAGGGCACATCTCAGGTCCATGAGTGTCCCTTGTCACCCCCCATAACAGTACCCCCTGTCCCCACAGGCCCGGCCGTGCTGCGGAGCACAGAGCCGGTGGCCCTGGGCCAGTGGCACTGGGTGACAGCTGAGCGGATCCACAAGGACGGGACACTGGTGGTGGACGATGCCGTCCCGGTGAAACGCTCCTCGCCCGGCAAGAGCCAGGGGCTCAACCTGCGCAGCCCCCTGTACCTGGGGGGCACCGAGCCCCCCCTGCGTCCCCCCACCAACGCCTCCTTCCGCGGCTGCATCGGAGAGGTGAGACCCCCTTGTGTCCCCTCGGAGGGCAGGGGAACCCTCAGGTGGGGAGGGGATTCCCCCATACTGGGGACATGATCCCCTTGGTGGGGAGGGAGGTGGCCCCCACTGATGTCCCCTTGTTGGGCTGATGACCCTGTGGGGAAGATGACCCTGTGGGGCAGATGACCCTGTTGGTGGTGTCCCTTTGGTTGGGTGGTGACCCCTTTGTTGGGGAGGTGACTTCCCTTCATGTCCCCTTGTTGGAGTTCCCTCACTGGGTTAGTGATGCCTCTCCTTGGTGTCCCCTTGGTTGGAAGTGACTCCCATGGCTGGGGGATGGTGCCGTTGGTGTCCCCTTGTTGATGTCCACTCATCGGGTTGGTGACACCTCTCCTTGGTGTCCCCTTGGTTGGAAGTGACTCCCATGGCTGGGGGATGGTGCCGTTGGTGTCCCCTTGTTGATGTCCACTCATCGGGTTGGTGACACCTCTCCTTGGTGTCCCCTTGGTTGGAAGTGACCCCCGTAGCTGGGTGACGGTGCCATTGGTGTCCCCTTGTTGGTGTCCCCTCATTGGAGTGGTGCCCCTCACTGGTGTCCCGGTCGGGCAGTGCTGCCGGCGGCAGGGCAGTGACAGTGACGGTGGCGGTGTCCCCGCGGTGTCCCCTCAGGTGTCGGTCAGCGGGAAGCGCCTGGAGCTGCGGGAGCGGTTCCTGCGCAGCCGGGGGGTGCGGCCCTGCGGCCACCGCGCCCCGTGCCGGCCGGGGAGCCGCGGTGAGAGCGGGGACACGGGGCTGGGCTGGGGGCGTTTGCACGCGGGTGTGCAGTGCATGTGCATTACTGCATGTGTGTGCTGCACGTGTGTGTGCGTGCGCTGCATGTGCATTACTGTGTGAGCTGTGTGTGCATTACTGCATGTGTGTGCTGCACGTGTGTGCATTACTGCGTGTGTGTGCTGTGTGTGCGTTACTGTATGTGTGCATTACTGCGTGTGTGTATGTGTCTGTGCAGTGTGTGTGCATTACTGCACGTGTGTGTGTTGCACGTGTGTGTGCTGCACGTGTGTATGTATGTGTTCAGTGTGTGTGCATTACTATGTGTGTGTGTGTGCACAGTGTGTGCATTACTGTGTGTGTGTGCTGTGTGTGCATTACTGTATGTGTGCATTACTGCGTGTGTGTATGTGTCTGTGCAGTGTGT
This sequence comes from Melospiza melodia melodia, assembly GCF_035770615.1. Lineage (NCBI taxonomy): Eukaryota > Metazoa > Chordata > Aves > Passeriformes > Passerellidae > Melospiza > Melospiza melodia. The sequence continues at coordinate 5,491,182 of NC_086219.1, forward strand.
GTGTGGTGTGTGTGCATTACTGCACGTGTGTGTTGCACGTGTGTGTGCTGCACATTTGTGTATGTATGTGTTCAGTGTGTGTGCATTACTATGTGTGTGCGTGTGCACAGTGTGTGCATTACTGCATGTGTGTTCTGCACATGTGTGTATGTATGTGTGCAGTGAGTGTGTGCAGTGTGTGCATTATTCTGTGTGTATGTGTGTGTGCATTACTGCATGTGTGCTGCACATGTGTGTATGTATGTGTGCAGTGCGTGTGCATTACTGCGTGTGCATTACTGCATGTGTGTGCTGCACATGTGTGTATGCATGTGTGCACTGCATCTGCATTACTGCATGTGTGTATGCGTGTGTGCAGTGTGTGTGTACTGCATGTGCATTTGTATGTGTGCACATGCACTGCACCTGTGTGTGTGTGCGCTGTGTGTACATTTTGTGTGTGTGCACACAGTTCACACCTGCTCACTGCACACACCTGGGCCATGTGCACATGCACATTTCACACTGCTCACTGCACACTCCTGTGCATTTGCACACAGTTCACACCTGTTCACTGCACACACCTGTGCCATGTGTGTGCACACTCAGTTCACACTGTTCACTGCACACGCCTGTGCCCAGCGTGCCCCATGGGCCGCGCCCATGTGTGCCGTGCACACTGACCTGTCACCTGCAGTGACCGTGTCCTGCTGTCCCCAGGCCCGCGCTGCGAGGATGAGGAGGAGGAGGAGGCCGAAGGCTGTCACCTGTCCCGGCCCTGCCTGCACGGTGGCTCCTGTGTCCATGGCTCCTGCCACTGCCCCCCGGGACACAGCGGGGCCCGCTGCCAGCACCGTGAGGGGACAGCACAGGGACAGGGGGGGACAACTTGGGGACACCTGGGGACACAGGGAGCATGCAGGGACACTGCCAGCACAGTGAGGGGGAACACATGGAGGGGCATGGGGGGACACCTGGGGACTCTTGAAGACACGGTGGGACATCTCAGGTCACTGGAGGACATGGGGGTGACAAAGGAAAGACATGGGGACACCCAGAGACACAAGGGACACAAGGGACACGCACACTTGGGGAATGCTTGGAAATATCTGGGGACACTTGGAGATGGTTTGGGACATGTGGGGAAACTTGGGGACAGGGGAAGACATCTGGGGACATGAAGGAGGTCACTTAGGGACATACATGGGGACACATGACAACATTTGGAAACACCTGGGGACATGGGGGGGACACCTGGGGATACCTGGAGACCCTTGGGGATTGACTGGGGACACAGAGGGACACCTGGGCACATGGCAGGGACACACGCTTGGGGAATACCTGGGAATAAGTGCAGCCACCTGGGGACATGGGGGACACCTGGGGACACTGCTGAGGATATACACTTGGGGGATACTTGGGGATGCCTGGAACAACTAGAGACACATGGGGACGTGTTGAGGGGGACACTTGGGGACACCAAGGTGATTCATGTCCCCCCTTTACCCCTTTTTCTCCTGCAGGCTCGGCGCTGGCAGAGCTGGAGCAGGACTGGCAGGAGGGCAGCGGGGGTGGCGGTGGGTCCCTGTTCCCATTTCCCCTTTTTCCCCCCAAAATGCAGGTGGGACCCCCTTCCTCCCATCCCCCCTGACCCCCCATCTCCCCGCAGACGCCCCCGGGCAGTTCAGCGCCGCATTCCAGGACGGCTCCTACCTGGCCCTCCCCGGGCACCTCTTCCCCCGTGGGTGAGTGACACAGGACACCCCGAGTGGGTGCTGCACCCCCCCCCCCTCATAGCACCCCCATTTTTGGGGTGCTGCGCTCCCCCCCACGGCACCACCCCCATTTTGGGTGCTGCCCCCCTCACCTCCTCCCCTTGCAGCCCCCCCGAGGCTCCCGAGACCATCGAGCTGGAGCTGCGGACGCGCAGCGCCCAGGGGCTGCTGCTGTGGCACGGCGTGGTGAGACAGGGGACAGGGGGACAGGGGGCACAGGGGGCACCACGTGTGGGACCCCTCGGGCTGGGGGTCCGTGTGCCCCCTTCTCACCCCCCTCTGTGCCCACAGGAGCCCGGTGAGGGCGGAAAAGCCAAAGATTTCCTTGGCCTAGGGCTGAAGGATGGGCACCTGGTGTTCAGGTGAGGGGGGACCATGGGGTGACGTGTGGCACCCCTGAGCCCACGGGGTGCCCCCCGAGGTGCCCTGCACACTGACACCGTGCACACTGACACCGTGCCACCCACAGCTACCAGCTGGGCAGCGGCGAGGCCACCATCACCTCTGAAGACCCCGTCAATGACGGCGAGTGGCACCGGGTTACGGTGACAAGGTGGGCAGGGGTCTGGGGGTGGCACGGGGCGGGGCAGGGGGTGCAGGTGCTGATGGTGACAAGGTGGGCAGGGGTCTGGGGGTGGCACGGGGTGAGGCAGGGGGTGCAGGTGCTGACGGTGCCCCGCAGGGAGGGCCGGCGTGGGCAGCTCCAGGTGGATGGAGAGGAGCCGGTGAGCGGGGAATCACCCGGATCCAACGTCATGGCCAACACCGAGGGCAGCGTCTACGTGGGTACGTGGGACTGGGGACACGGGGGGACATGGGGTGGCATGGGTTGGGGCACAAATGGACACGGGGTGGGTGTGGGATGGACGTGGGATGGACACGGGGTGGATGTGGGGTAGATGGGGTGAGGCGTGGGGTGGGACAGGGGATGGACATGGGGTGGGACGCAGGATGGACATGAAGTGGGATATGGCATGAGCACAGAATGGGACATGGGATAGACATGGGGTGGGACACGGGATGGACATGGGGTGGGACACAGATACAGGATGGGACACAGGATGGACACAGAATGGGACACAGGATGGACATGGGGTGGGACACAGATACGGGGTGGATATGGCATGGACATGGGGTGGGACATGGGATGGACATGGGAGGGGACACAGAAACAAGGTGGGATGTGGCATGGACACAGAATGGGACATGGGATGGGCATGGGGTGGGACAGGGGCTGGACATGGGGTGAGACACAGATACAGGGTAGATGTGGCATGGGGTGGGACATGGGAGGGACATGGAGTGGGACATGGGAAAGACGTGGGGGGGGACACAGATATGGGGTGGGATATGGGACACAGGATGGACATGGGGTGGGACACAGATACGGGGTAGATGTGGCATGGGCATGGGGTGGGACATGGGAGGGACATGGAGTGGGACACGGGAAAGATGGGGGGTGGGACACAGATATGGGGTGGGATATGGGACACAGAATGGACATGGGGTGGGACACAGGATGGGCATGGGATAGGACAGGGGCTGGACATGGGATGGGACACAGATACCGGGTGGGACACAGGATGGACACATGATGTGACACTGGATGGACATGGGGTGGGACAGGGGATGGACATGAAGTGGAACATGGGATGGACATGGGGTGGGACATGGATACAGGGTGGGATATGGGACACAGAATGGGACACGGTATGGACATGGGATGGGACATGGGATGGATGTGGGATAGATGGGGTGAGGCATGGGGTGGCACAGGGGATGGAGATGGAGTGGGACAGGGGATGGACATGCGATGACACTTGGGATAAGACACCAGTGGAACATGAGATGGGACACGGACTGGACACGGGGTGGAGCAGAGGATGGGGGGCAGGGAGAGGCTCAGGATGGGACACCTGGGTGGTGGCACATGGGGTGGGGACACCTGGCGGGACACAGGACAGACCTGGGCAGGTGTCCCGGCCCGGAGGGGGCCGGGCCCAGCCGTGCCTTCACCCATCGCCTCCCGTACCCGCAGGCGGCGCCCCCGACCCCCGCGCCCTGACCGGCGGCAAGTTCAGCTCCGGCATCTCGGGCTGCGTGCGGGGACTGGCGCTGGAGTCCGCCGGCATCCCCCGACACCCCATCGACCTCCGGCACGGCGCCCTGGGGGGCTCCCCCGTGCCCCCCTGCCCCTCCTAACCCCCCCGAAACAGGGTTTGGGGGGAATTTGGCCAAGTTTATTCTTTTCCAAAAACAAACCACCAGGAGGAAACGGTGCTTCGCTGCCCCGGGGTGACTCTGGGGGAGGGGGCCGGGACCCCCAATAATGTTTACACCCCCCTTCCACCGGCCCCCCGAAACTGTTTGCCGGGGCGGCCGGGCCGCCTGGGTGCCCCCCGGGGTGGCGGCGGGGTGGGGGCGCGAGGGACAATCGGGGTGCCGCGGGGACCCCCCCGCGGGGACAGCAATTAAAGGAGAGACAACCAGTGCGGCGGCCGTGTTTGGGGGGGCTGTGGGGGCGGTGTGGGGGTACGGGAGTGATGGGATGGGAGCGTGAGGGGTGGGGATGTAGGGGGGCTGTAGGGGCGTGGTGTGAGCGGGATGGTTTGGGGGGGCTGTGGGGGTGCAGGGGAGGGGTGCAGTGGGAGGATTTAGGGAGTGCAGGGGTGTACGAGCCCGGGAGGTTCTGGTACAGGGAGGATTACGGTATTGGGGTGCGGTATGGGGTGTGGGATATGGTTTGGGGGTGTGGGAGCTCAGGGGGTCCTATGGCGTGGGGGGCTGCGGGAGATGACACAGGTGCAAAGGGGTCTGGCAGGGGTGCAGGGCTGGGGGGCTCAGAGGGGTCTGGGGGGGTGCAGGGGGCTGGGGAACTCTGGGGGGGCTCTGGGGGCGCGGTGCGGGTGGTGGGACCCAGCGCGCCCCGCGTCACAGCCCCCACCCACATGACACAGGCCCCGCCCACAATGCATCGAGCTCCGCCCGCTGTGCAATAGGCCACGTCCGTCTGGCCACAGGCCACGCCCACACCGCATCAGTTTCGCCTCATTACAAGCGAGCCCCGCCCCCTACGCGCACAGGCCACACCCCCTCCGGCCGCGCATAACAGCCACGCCCCCTAGGGCTCAAGCCCCGCCCCTTGGGCCCGCACCTGGCGCGCCCAAGCCACGCCCCTATGGCGAGGCCCCGCCTCCAGCCCCGCGCGTCGCGGCCCGATATCGTCAGTGCCTCGCGCCGTCACCGCGTCGCGCTCGTGGCGTCAGCGGCCCTGACGGCGGCGGGAGGGGCCGGGCGGGACCGGGACCGGGCCGGGACCGGGGCGAGGAGCGGGACGAGGAGCGGGACGAGGAGCGCGCCGGGCCGGGGCAGCCCCGGGGCGCCGGCGGGAGCGATGGCGCCGCGGCTGCAGCTGGAGAAGGCGGCGTGGCGCTGGACCGAGACGGTGCCGCCCGAGGCGGTGGCGCAGGAGCACATCGAGGCGGCCTATCGCGTCCGGCTGGAGCCCTGCCAGCGCGGAGCCTGCCGGTACCGCGGGGCCGGGCCGGGCACACAACCCTCCGAGCCCCTGCTCCCTCCCGCCATGAGGCGCGGGGCGGTCCCCAACCCTGCCGGGCTCCCGCGGGGTCGGTGGAGGCTCCCCCGTGTTCTCTTCTGGGGGATCCCATCCCCGGGCTGGGCCCTCAGCGCCCTGTGTGTCCTTGTGGGGCTCCCTTGCCTGGGGGGGAACTTCTGTCTGTCTGCTCAGACACAGGGCACCGACCCTCCCCGGGCTGTGGGGAACCCCTCTCCTTCTCTGGCTCCTCTGATGTAGGGGAACTCCCCTGGGGTGGTGGGAGACCCTCATGCCAACCTGGCTCCCAGGCAGATCCAGGGCACCACCCTGGTGTTGTGGGGTGGGTTCTTCAGATTTAGGGGAGCTCCTATAGGGTGGTGGGGAGCCCCGCTCCTTGCTTGTCCCTCCCCATTTTTAGGATAACCTTGAGGTTGTAGGGAATCCTTCTTCTTACCTGGCTTCTCAGATGTAAGGAAATATTCCCACCCCAGGGTTGTAGGGACCCCTCTATGCCTGGCTCCCCATTTATGGGGGATCCCTGTGGGTTGAAGGGAACCCATCTCCTTGCCTGGAGTTGGGGCAAGCCCTGTCCCTGCCTGGCTTCCCTGATACAGCAGATCCCCTTGGTCCTGGCATCCCCTTTTTTTACCTAAAACCCCCTCTGGTTCTCCACCTCCTTCCTCACCCACGACCACTGTTTTTGGGGAGGGGGGGTTTTCCGTGTCTCATCCCATTCAACGTTAGGTGCTTCCCCATATCCCCCTCCACACTGTCACCGTGCCAGCCCTTGGGGGACATGGGGGTGACAGCTGGGGTCTGTAGGGGACATGGGGGTGACAGCTGGCGTCTGTCTCCCCAGGAGGAACTGCCGGGGGAACCCCAACTGCCTGGTGGGCATCGGGGAGCACGCGTGGCTGGGCGAGATCGATGAGAACAGCTTCCACAACATCGACGACCCCAACTGCGAGCGCCGCAAGAAGGTACCCGACCCCTGGCCACGGGGCCAGGGACACGCTGGGGACGGGGCAGGTGACCTCAGCTGGCTCTTTCTCTGTCCCCCCAGAACGCCTTTGTGGGCCTGACCAACCTGGGTGCCACGTGCTACGTCAACACCTTCCTGCAGATGTGGTTCCTGAACCTGGAGCTGCGGCAGGCGCTCTACCTGTGCCCCAGCGCCTGCGGGGACGGCGTGCCCAAGGACACGGGTGAGTGGCACCTGTGAGGGGTTTGTTGCCACCCTGAAACCCCACCTTGGCGTTAGGCTGGTCAGGAGGATTCGTGGGGGAAGCTGTGGCTGTCCCTGCACTGTTGGTTTGGAGCTATCATCTGGATTTTGGGGATGAACTGACCTTAATCCAGGTGATGTCCTGTGACCGTGTTTACAGGGGTCTGAGGATGAGGGAAGAGATGAGGATCTGACTCCAGGTTTCAGAAGGCTTGATTTGTTATTTTATGATATATATTACGTTAAAACTATACTAAAAGAATAGAAGAAAGGATTTCATCAGAAGGCTGGCTAAGAATAGAATAATAAAAAATGATAACAAAAGCTTCTGTCTCAGACAGTCTGGGTCAGCTGACTGTGATTGGCCATTAATTACAAACAACCAACATGAGACCAATCCCAGATGCACCTGTTGCATTCCTCAGCAGCAGATAATCAATGTTTACATTTTGTTCATGAGGCCTCTCAGCTTCTCAGGAGGAAAAACCCTAAGGAAAGGATTTTCCATAAAAGATGTCTACGACAGTGTCCTAGGTCAGAGTGATCTGAGCTGGTTGAAAATGGTTTGGTTTGGTCTTGCTTGCCAAGGCTGCTGGTGGTGCTGGGGGTGGAATGTGTGGGTCAGGGTTGGTCTGTGCTGTGGCAGGGCTGAAATTTGGGCCCCACACAGGATTAAGTCTCCTAGATTTTTCTGCTCTTGGAGATCTGGGTCAGCACAGCCACCTCAGCTCTTTCATGGTGGTTGTAAATGATGTTTCACCTTCTGGGGTAAATAAGAAGCTGTTTTTGGGGTAGTTGGTGCATGCTGTGTAAACCCTTCACTCATAGCTCATGCTGGGCACTGCAGGATGGAATCTTGGGATCCCTAAGGTTGGAGAACTCCTCCAAGATTATCAATCCAACCATTCCCTCAGCACTGCCAAGCCCACCATCAGCCCATCTACCCATTTGCCACACCCAGACAGGTTTTGAGCACTTCCAGGGATGGGAACTCCACCACTGCCCTGAGCAGCTTGTTCCAGTGCCTGACCACCCTTTCCATGGAGGAATTTTCCTTTAAACCCTACCTAGACCTCTCCTGCTGCAACTCAAGGTCATTTCCTCTCATCCTGTCCCTTGCTCCCTGGGAACAGAGCCTGGCTCCACCCTCCTATCTGAAAGTTGCAGAATGTAAATATTTACAGTTGGACTTGATGATCCTAAGGGTTTTTCCAACCTAAATTATTCTCTATTTAGCTTGTGCTGGGATGTGCTATCATCACCTACACGATCCACTTCAGTTTTCCTGACAACTCAAAACTACTTTCCCTTCCAAGCCCATCACTTTTACTGGTTGTGAAACACTTGGAGCGATCCCTTCTCCCCCTGAATTCCTGCTGTGCCTTGTGTTTTTTCCCAGACTATGAGCCCCAGACCATCTGTGAGCACCTGCAGTACCTGTTTGCTCTGCTGCAGAACAGCAAGCGGCGCTACATCGACCCCTCAGCCTTTGTCAAGGCGCTGGGGCTGGACACGGGGCAGCAGCAGGTGTGTGTGTGTGTGTGGGGGGATTCCTGGCACTTCCAGAAACTGGGAATCACCCCTGGGAATCATCCCAGCTGGGTCTGGCTGCAAACATGAAGGGGGAGGTGGGGCTGTGGGCCCCTGATAGAGTGCAGGGGGAAACAGGAGGGGACCAGGACATCAGAAAAGCCCAAGGAGGGATGGGATGGGGCCAGGGAGGTGAGGAGTTCAAGGGGTGATGTGATGGGGACAAGGAGATCAGGAGGAGAACAGGGAGCAATGGGATCAGGAGGGTGCCAAGGAGGAATGGGATGAGGACAGGGAGACAAGGAAGAGCCCCGGGGGTGATGGGATTAGGACATGGAACAATGGGATGATGATGCAGAGATAAGGAGGAGCCCAGGGGCAGTGGGATGGAGACAGGGAGATCAGGAGGAGTCCAAGGAGGGATGTGATGGAGAGAGAGAGATCAGAAGGGTCCCAAGGAGGAATGGGATGAGGACAGGGAGATGAGGAGTCCAAGGGGTGATGTGATGGGGACAAGGAAATCAGGAGGAGAACAGGGAGCAGTGGGATCAGGAGGGTCCCAAGGAGGAATGGGATGAGGACAGGGAGATGAGGAGTCCAAGGAGGGATGTGATGGGGACAGGGAGATCAGGAGGAGATCAGGGAGCAATGGGATCAGGAGGGTCCCAAGGAGGGATGATGGGATGAGGACAGGGAGATAGGAGTAACCCATGGAATGATAGGATGGGGCTAAAGAGCAATAGAATGAGGCCAGGGAGATCAGGAGGAGTCCAGGGAGTGAGGGAGTGAGAATGGGGAGTGATGGGATGGGGCCAGGAAGACAAGGAGGATAACAGGGAGCAATGGGATGGAGAGAGGGAGATGAGGAAGATCCCAAGGGAGGGATGAGGACAGGGAGATAGGAGGAACCCATGGAATGATGGGATGGGGCTAAGGAGCAATGGAATGAGGCCAGGGAGATCAGGAGGAGTCCAGGGAGTGAGGGAGTGAGAATGGGGAGTGATGGGATGAGGCCAGGGAGATGAGGAGTCCAGAGAGTGATGTGATGGGGACAGGGAGATCAGGAGGAGAGCAGGGAGCAATGGGACAGAGAGGGAGATCAGAAGGGTCCCAAAGAGGACTGGGGTGAGGACAGGGAGTTAGGAGGAACCCAGGAATGATGGGATGGGGCTAAGGAGCAATGGAATGTGGCCAAGGAGATCAGGAGGAGTCCAGAGAGTGAGAATGGGGAGTGATGGGATGAGGCCAGAGAGACAAGGAAGAGCCCTGGGAGTGATGGGATCAGGACCTGGAACAATGGGATGATGATGCAGAGATAAGGAGGGGCCCAGGGGCAATGGGGTGGAGACAGGGAGATCAGGAGGAGCCCAGGGAGTGATAGGATCACAACATGAAACAATGGGATGAATACAGGGATACAAGGAGGAGCCCAGGGAGCAATGGAATGAGGCTAGCAAGTGCTAAGTGCAGATCAGGAGGAGCCAGGGGAGTGGTGGGATGAACCCAGGAGGGATGGGATGGGGCCAGAGCTGCAGTGAGGGTCCCAGTGAGCTCCATGGGCTGCTCCTCCTGGGGGTTGGGTGGTGAGAGGGCCTCCCAAGGGTGAGGAGATCCTCAGGGGGAGGTGGATCACAGGAGCCAGCCAGAATTCCAGGGCAACATGTGGGAGCTGAGAGCTGCAGGGCCCTGTGGGGCTGCAGCTGGAGACAGCCTGGGAGAGGGGCAGGGCTGGGAAATCCACTTGGAGAGGTAATGGGAGGTTTTGGAGCAAGAGCAGAGCACTGGCAAGTGTTCCTTGGGAGGGTCAGGAGAGGAAGGAAGCTGACCAGGGACACCAAAGGGCAGCTGAGAGAGGCCAAAACGTGTTTATTTGTGGAAGAGAAGAACCAGGGCAGAAGAGAAAGGCCCTGGGCTGGGTGTGGGGAAGCTCTGGAGCATTGCTGGGATCACCCAAAGGACAGCTTCTCATTTTTGGGGTGTTTTTATTTCTCTTCTCAGCTCTGATCTGAGCAGGGACAGCTGCAAAGAGGAGGATCAAGGGGCTCGAAAGCTCCACAGGAGGGTTTTTATCCCTTCCAGAATCCTGGGAGGAGCAGGCCAGAAGTCAAAGCCCCCAGCAGGGCTGGCAGGGAGCCAGGGCAGCTCCTGCTGTGCTCCCACACCGAGGGCCTCACTCTCCTTTTAGCCAAATTCCTCTGTTTTCCTCAGTTCTCCTGCCTGTTCTTTATTTTCCATGCTGCTCACGGAGCCTCAGCTCAGCCTGTGTGGAGGGCTTGGGGTAATTAGCAGTGAATTAGTGACAGGGCTGGGATTGTGCTGTGGTGGATTGTTAATGAACTTGGTTTTCTCTTTCAGGATGCCCAGGAGTTTTCCAAGCTGTTCATGTCCCTGCTGGAAGATACTTTGTCCAAACAGAAAAACCCAGATGTCCGGAACATTGTGCAAAAGCAGTTCTGTGGAGAGTATGCCTATGTCACAGTGTAAGTAATAATTCTGGGAAGACCCTTTCTGTAAATATTTAAATTTTTAGATGGATTTAGGAGGAGACTATCCCTCCTAGCAACAGGAGCAGGCAGTGAAGCTGCAGCAGAAACACTTTCTGGGAAATATTTACCTTTTCCTTTCCTGTTCCTGTGTGTGTGGTGTCGCTGTGACAGTTCTGCAGCTGCTTTTACTCCTTTAATGAGAATTCACCAACTAAACCTGCAAGTGAGTTAATGGAATGGCAGGTCCTGCAGCCAGAAAACAGCACCATGGGTGTTGTATTTTCATTCCTGTCTTCTCAGAGCTGGGAATTTCACCTTAAAAATAAAATATAATGGTACATGCAAGTTGTGACAGGTCCTGGTAGGTGCTGTTAAGTTGTTTAAACCTTCTCCTGGAGTTTTTATGGTGTGGAGGTGTGAATCTCCTTAGCCCTGACTTCACTTTTTCTCCTGGTTTTACACAAGGAATGTTTTATTAAAGACTTGGGAGCCTCAATGCATAAGCCCTGACCTGTCCTCAGATATATTTTTGTCTTCTTTCCCATCCCAGCTGCAACCAGTGTGGCAGAGAATCTAAACTGGTGTCTAAATTTTACGAGCTGGAGTTAAACATCCAAGGACACAAGCAGTTGACAGACTGTATAACAGAATTCCTCAAGGTATGAGCTCGTTGGGGTTGGATTCCTGCTATTTTTAGCAAGGAATTTCAGTTCCTTCCTCCAATTCACAGCCTTCGAGGTCAGTGTTGGGGTGAAGCCACTGACTTGGCTCAGGGAGCTCCATCCAAGTGAAAATGTTTTTTCCTGCAGACCTAAAAAATGAGGATTGAGGCACAGAGCAAGGAATAACTCTGTGATATCACATGCTCCTGTTATGGCTTTAAAAAGCACTTGAAAATTGCATTTTTAGTTAAAATACTTTGCCAGGAAAGTTAGGGGAAAGTCTCTGCCTGCTTTGTCACGGATAGCACTGGGAGAACGGCTGCTTTCCATGTTTTCTGTGTCAGTGCTCATCTGCATAGCAACAGGAGACATTCCCTGCTGAAAAATGTGCTCTCAGAAGTACCAGGGAGTGCTGGGAATAGCTGCAGGAACAGCTGCAAGTGCCCTTGATTCAGCTTGAAAATTTCTCTGGATATGAAATTCAGCTCTGGCACACTAAGGTGTGGATTCCACTCCCAACTATTTAGGACAGAACTGACCTGAACCCCTTCCTTGAGCTCCTTGCTTGCTCTGGTGCACTCAGCAAACCAGTTGCTCTGCCTGGGAGGTCTGCTATGAAAAAAAACTGGTTTGGGTGCACAGATTGAATTCCTGAATTGGAGAACTTGACATTTGTCTGCTCCTCCTTCACACAGAACAACCCTGTGACGTTTTCAGAGGGGTTGGAATTTTCCTCTGGCCTAACCCTGCCCTTGGATCTGCTTAGGCAGTGAGTGACTCCTGCAGGGTGATTTTGGGTGGCTGAGCAGAGGGTTGTAGTTTCCAGGCTAAAATGTGGCTTTACATTAACTGGGTCCATGTGAACTCATAAAAGGGGTGATTTAATTATTTTCTTTGGTATAAACCAACTCAGCCAAGCAAGGAGCAAGAGTAAGAGATCTGAGAACTTGGAATGGGGCTTGATTCAGTCTAAACTTTGCCTTAAAGTGAGAGCAGCCTGCTGTGGCCATGGTGTAAAGTGCAGTCATTAGTGTGTCTTTAACTCAGAAAAATTCGGGCAGCAGCTGAGAAGAAACTTAAATAGTTAAAATAACTTTGGTGTGCTTCTCATTCTCCAGCTGTTGAGTAGCTCAATTGACTTTTCAGTGCTGACACGTTCTCACGACCTTTCCCTCTGCCTCTCCACACTCAGGAGGAAAAATTAGAAGGGGACAATCGTTATTTTTGTGAGACTTGTCAGAGCAAGCAGAATGCCACGAGGAAGATCCGGCTGCTCAGCCTGCCCTGCACCCTCAACCTGCAGCTCATGCGCTTTGTGTTTGACAGGTGAGTGAGAACACCCTGGAAGCTCTTGGGGAAGTCACCACCCTGCTCTTCCTGCTTTAATTTGAGGTGTCTGAGCCTCTCAGGGTGGTGTTTTGGGATGGGAGCTGTTGTTGCTGTGCCCTGAGCCACAGCTTTGCCTCCACACAGACAAACTGGCCACAAGAAGAAGCTGAACACCTACATTGGCTTCTCAGAGCTGCTGGACATGGAGCCTTTCATGGAGCAAAAAAGTGAGTTTGGGGCAGTTTTTTGTTATCTTTGCCCATTGCCTTTAGACAGATCTCTAATTCTATTTAGAAGGAAATTCCCTGTGAGGGTGATGATGCACAGGGTGCCCAGAGAAGCTGTGGCTGCCCCTGGATCCCTGGAAGTGTCCAAGGCCAGGCTGGACAGGGCTTGTAGCAGCCTGGGATAGTGGAAAATATCCCTGCCCATGGCAGAGAGGTGGAGCAAGATGAGCTTTAAAATCCCTTCCAACCCCAACCATTCTGGGATTCTGTGATTACTCTGAATTTTTGATGGAATTCCTCTCGAATTTTTGATGGAATTCCTCTCGAATTTTTGATGGAATTCCTCTCGAATTTTTGATGGAATTCCTCCCGAATTTTTGCTGGAATTCCTCTCGAATTTTTGCTGGAATTCCTCTCGAATTTTTGCTGGAATTCCTCTCGAATTTTTGACGGAATTCCTCTCGAATTTTTGCTGGAATTCCTCTCGAATTTTTGACGGAATTGCTCCCGAATTTTTGACAGAATTGCTCCCGAATTTTTGACGGAATTCCTCCCGAATTTTTGACGGAATTCCTCCCGAATTTTTGACGGAATTCCTCCCGAATTTTTGACGGAATTCCTCCCGAAATTTTGACGGAATTCCTCCCGAAATTTTGACGGAATTCCTCCCGAAATTTTGATTCAATTCCTCTCGGAATTTTGATTCAATTCCTCTCCAATTTTGATTCAAAATTCTGTCCAGACTTGTTTGAGGCCCGTATTTCAAACAACATCCCTGTTATTGAACCGCAACCCTCTTAGCAATGTCCTGAAGCGCTGTGAGTTCAAGTGCAGGCTTTGCTGCCTGGTGGAAACAGGAGGTTTTAGGGCAGGAAGGATGAATGCTGTTGGCTGCAGAGCTGTGTGTGAGTGCTGCCTGCCTTGCAGACGGGGTGTACGTGTACGAGCTGAGCGCTGTGCTCATACACCGTGGAGTAAGCGCCTACTCCGGGCACTACATCGCCCACGTGAAGGACCCACAGACAGGAGAGTGGTACAAGTTCAACGATGAGGACATCGAGAAGATGGAGGGGAAGAAACTCCAGCTGGGAATTGAGGAAGATTTAGGTAAAACCTTTCAGTTGTGAGTGCCTTTTTAAAGTAACTCTTTCTACCACAAGCACTGGCGTCCTGCTCCTCCTAACAGCAATCCTGGTGATTGCAGCCAGATTTGCTTGTTTCAGCCCCGTGTGAGTGTTTACACCTCGTGATCAGCTGCTCTAGTATTTTTCTGGCTGCCACATGGCAGATAAGATGCTGATAACACGGGCAGAGGGTTCCTATCAGGGAGCAACAGGCGGCTGCCATTTCCTTGGAACAGATAAGGAGAATGCTTTCAGTTTTCCTTAACACATTATGGTTCTGTTTCCACTGAGGTGTTTTACTTGGAGGCAGTAAAAAAGGTTTTTGATCCAAATAACAACTTGGAAGCTAAAACTGCCTTTTTACTCTGAGCTTTTTCCTTGGTTCTTTTCTGTTTTACTGGCTCATTGTGTGCTGCCCATATCACTGTGTTCCTGGATTGGAGAATTTCTTGGAGATTTCTTGGAAAGCTTGGGCTGAGGATGTGAATTTCTTACTCTGCAGTCAATAAATAAGAAAAGCTCGTTTTGGAGTTGAAATGGTTTTGTAGTGGCTCAGTGTTCTCTAGTGCAGGTGCTCACAGGGAAATGATGAAGAAATTCACTTGCAGTGCAAGCAATCCATTCCCAGGAATTGTTACCTACCAGGATGCTTTGCTGTGGTTAGAATTTATGGAATGTTGTTTTTCTTTAAGAGAAAAAAAAAAAATCTGCAGATTTAAGTGCTCTCTTAAGCCCTCTCCCATTTCCTTGTTCTCACCTCCTCGATGCTTCTTGAGGTGCTGGAATGTGTCCAGAGATGGACAGTGGAGCTGAGGAGGGGTCTGCAGCACAAGGAAAAGAGTCTGGAGAACTTCTGAGGAGCAGCTGGGGGAGCTGGGAAGGGGTTCAGCCTGGAGAAAAGGGGGATCAGGGGGCCCTTGTGGCTCTGCACAGCTCCTGACAGGAGGGGACAGCCAGGCGGGGTTGGGCTGTGCTCCAGGGAACAGGGACAGGAGCAGAGGAACAGCCTCAGGCTGGGCCAGGGGAGATTTAGGCTGGACATTGGGAAAAATCCTTCATGGAAGATGCAGTCAGGCATTGGAGGAGGCAGGGCAGTGGTAGAGTCACAATTCCTGGAGGTGCTCAGGAAGTGTGTGACCATGGCACCTGGGCACAGGGTCAGTGGTGAGCCTGGCACTGCTGGGTTAATGGTTGGCTTTGATCATCTTGGAGGGCTTTTCCAGCCTTAGTGAGTCCCTGATCCTGCCTGTGCCACCACTCTGTCCCATTCCTCTTGGAATGAGGACATTCCTTCCTCTGCTCAGAGCTGGCCCAGGCTGGAGCTGGCCGGACATCTAGTGGTGCACAGGGAAACTGAGCCCTGAACAGCACCAGGGCAGCTCAGCCTTTGTTTTTACCCTCCCCACTCACCCAGTGCAACAGATGAGATGCAAGTAAACTGCTGTGCCCCCAGTTTTATAAACTTTCATGACCTCAGTTTTATTAAGTTACATGCTTAACTGTAAATATTCTTATTTCTCGTATTTCAATTCAAGGCTGTTTAGAAAATAGAAGTAAAGTGTGTTTAGGAGCCTCTTTAAGCTTGGAGCTCAATATTTGTATCAAGTTTTGATGTAATTTGCCTGTTCCAGGCAAAACTGAGGCTTTTCTTTGTTACAAATACATGTAACAGCAGGAGAAGGTCAGTAACATAAACTGAAGGACTGTAGGGGGGAGAGTCTTGGCCATGCAGATGGGAACAATTCTGAAAATTCTTGGATAAAATGCAAATAAAGAGAGTCTGGGAAGTCCCCTAGATGGTGTTGGGGGAAAGGCACAAGATTTTTTTCAGAATTTGGGGGAAAGAAACTTAATAATTCAATGGCCCACTTAGAGTTCAATTTATGGAACGTTGTCCCTTTAATTTATTTCCTTCTTTTGAATGGTTTGATTTTTGAAGCTGCAGCTGTAGATAAGTGTTTTCCTTGCCTCAGAATCCATCTGGAAAGAGCAGCTCTTGCAACACAACTTTACATCCCCCAGCAGCTGCTCAAAAACAACCCTTTCCATGGCTCTTGGCTTCCTAAAAGCTTTGCTGTGTTTTTTTTCATATCCACCATCACCTGTAAATACCATTTTCTTCCCTGAGGATTTGACTCTTTTCTTTGGAGTCAGGACAGCAGAACAAGAGGCAAAAGGGAGAAATGATGTTTTTCCAAGAGTGGCTTTTGGCTCAGAGAAGTTCCACTGGGGAGAGAAGAAAGGCTCTTGAGAAGGGAGGTTCAGAACAGGCTCCTAAATTTAGTCCCTTTGATTTACCCAGAAAGGCTGGAGAGATTTGGGGCTTTCTTTGGGATACAATTTAGAGCCGTGCCAAGCCCAGAGCTTGGCACAGAGGCCTGGCACAGAGAAACTGGCTGGGTGGCACACTCATCCCGTTAATGGAGGGCCAGGGGAGGAGCTGGTGTGTTGCTGAGGCTGTGCCTTTTGTTCCCACAGCGGAGCCGTCGAAATCCCAGAGCCGCAAGCCCAAGTGCGGGAAGGGCACGCACTGCTCGCGCAACGCCTACATGCTGGTGTACAGGCTGCAGGCCCGGGAGAAATCCCTCTCTGTGCAGGTGCCAGGTGAGTCCTGGGGTCTTGTTTGTCCATCCCTCACTGTGCAGGTGCCAGGTGAGTCCTGGGTGCTGCTGCTCCATCCCTCACTGTGCAGGTGAGTCCCTGGGGTCCTCCTCTTCCATCCCTCACTGTGCAGGTGAGTCCTGGGGTGCTGCTGCTCCATCCCTCACTGTGCAGGTGCCAGGTGAGTCCTGGGGTCTTGTTTGTCCATCCCTCACTGTGCAGGTGAGTCCTGGGGTGCTGCTTGTCCATCCCTCACTGTCCAGGTGAGTCCTGGGGTCTTGTTTGTCCATCCCTCACTGTGCAGGTGCCAGGTGAGTCCTGGGGTGCTGCTCTTCCATCCCTCACTGTCCAGGTGAGTCCTGGGATCTTGTTTGTCCATCCCTCACTGTGCAGGTGAGTCCTGGGGTCCTCCTCTTCCATCTCTCACTATCCAGGTGAGTCTCTGGGGTGCTGCTTGTCCATCCCTCACTGTCCAGGTGAGTCCTGGGGTCTTGTTTGTCCATCCCCCACTGTCCAGGTGAGTCCTGGGGTCTTGTTTGTCCATCCCTCACTGTCCAGGTGAGTCCTGGGGTGCTGCTGCTCCATCCCTCACTGTGCAGGTGCCAGGTGAGTCCTGGGGTCTTGTTTGTCCATCCCTCACTGTGCAGGGGCCAGGTGAGTCCTGGGGTGCTGCTCTTCCATCTCTCACTGTGCAGGTGAGTCCTGGAGTGCTGCTCTTCCACCCCTCACAGTCCAGGTGAGTCCCTGGGATCTTGCTCTTCCACCTCTCACTGTCCAGGTGACAGGTGAGTCCTGGGGTCCTGCTCAGGCATCCCTCACTGTTAGGTGAGTCCTTGGGGTGCTGCTCATCCATCCCTCACAGTCCAGGTGAGTCCTTGGGGTCCTGTTCAGCCATCTCTCGCTGTCCAGGTGCCACCTTAGTCCCTGGGATCCACAGGGTCCATCCCTCACAGTGCAGGTGCCAGGTGAGTCCTGGGGTCTTGTTTGTCCATCCCTCACTGTGCAGGTGCCAGGTGAGTCTCCCAGGGGTCCTGCTCTTCTGTCTCTCAATGTCCAGGTGAGTCCCTGGGGTCCTGCTTGTCCATCCCTCGCTGTCCAGGTGAGTCCTGGGGTCCTGCTTGTCCATCCCTCACTGTCCAGGTGAGTCCCTGGGGTGCTGCTCTTCCATTCCTCACTGTCCAGGGGAGTCTTGAGGTCCTTGCTCAGCTATCCCCCACAGTCTAGGTGCCAGGTGAGTCCTGGGATGCTGCTCAACCATCCCTCACTGTGCAGGTGCCAGGTGAGTCCTGGGGTCTTGTTTGTCCATCCCTCACTGTCCAGGTGAGTCCTGGGGTCCTTCTTGTCTTCCTGACAAGGACCCCAAGTCCTGAGGTCTTCCATCCCTCACTGTCCAGGTGCCAGGTGAGTCTCTGCAATGCTCTAGGTGGACCAGGAGGCAGAATTTTGCTTGAAGACCCCTTTAGAGCTAGGAAGTTCCTGGAGCCCCTCTGCTGTGGTTTCAGGCTGGAGAAGGCCCCAGGGAGATCTCAGAGCCCTTTCCAGTGCCTAAAGGGGCTCCAGGAGAGCTGGAGAGGGAACTGGGACAGGAGATGGAGTGCCAGGATAAGAGGGAATGGCTTCCCACTGCCAGAGAGCAGGGTCAGATGGGATATTGGGAAGGAATTCCTGGCTCTGGAGGTGGGCAGGCCCTGGCACAGGGTGCCCAGAGAAGCTGTGGCTGCCCCTGGATCCCTGCAAGTGTCCAAGGCC
Organism: Melospiza melodia melodia; assembly: GCF_035770615.1. Classification (NCBI taxonomy): domain Eukaryota; kingdom Metazoa; phylum Chordata; class Aves; order Passeriformes; family Passerellidae; genus Melospiza; species Melospiza melodia. The sequence goes on from NC_086219.1 coordinate 5,509,425, forward strand.
AGGCTGGATGAGGCTTGAAACAACTGGGGATAGTGGAAGGTGTCCCTGGGTGAAAAAAACAAAAAAAGATCTTCAAGGTCCCTCCCAACCCACTCCAGGATTCCATGATTTTTCACTGTTTGCCATGAGCCCCAAAGGTGTTGTCAGCACCTTGGTGTCTTAACCAGTGAAACCCCTGGATTTTCCCAGCACTTAATTAACATTAAACTGCCAATCCCTCCCATGTGCCCACTCAGACATTGCTTTGTTACCCAGCTGGTCAAGCTGGGAAGGGGTCAGGAGGAGATCATCCCTCTGGGATTCACCATCCTGCCTTGATCCCAAAGGAGCAGGAGAGCAGTGTGGTTAAATGTCATCAGCAAGGCACGAGGAGGTGAATAATCCTGACAGATGTCAGGTTCCCTCTGTGACTGCTTCAGCTTTGCCACATCAGGAATAAATGACATGAAAATAAAGAGGCTCTGAGCCCCCAGTGGGAATTTGGGCCAAGTGCCTTCGTGTTGTGCTGTAGAATTATGGGGGTGCCAGAGCTCCCCGTGGGCTTTGCCCTGTGGGTTTCATGTTTCCTGTTAGGCTGCTCCTTGATTAGAAATACTAATTAGGCCCCTGGTGCTGAGGTGTGTTCCCCCTTCCCTCGTTTTCTGTGGAGTGGGGACAGCAGAGGTGGCAGGTCCCTTTGGGTCTCTGCAGAGGGGGTAAATCATACACCTAATTCCCCTCTAATAAACACCCCAAACCTTTCCCAGGCCCCCCCCCGTTTAAAGCACACCCTCCAAGACATAAAACTTCAGGAATTAGCACTAATTCCTGCCTGGATCTGTATTTTCAGCCTGTTTCCTGAGCTTTCTTGCTCTCCCTTTCCTCCTACCCCTCTGCCCAAAACAATAACTCAACAAAAACCTCCCCACCCAGCTCCAAATTCCTGCACAGCCCCGCGGTTGCCTTTGTTTCCCGTGGAATCCTGCCAGGGAACAGGGAGTGAAGGGCAGCAGTCGAGCTCTGTGGTTGTGGGGAGGTTTCATGGAACTGTAAATTTGAGGCATTTTGCTTTGATGCTGTTAAAAAGCTGCTTTTCCGGGACAGTGGAGAGACGTAACTTTGGCTCTGATCTCAAGGAGGTCAAGCTGGTTAGTTTGTAATATTGGATATTCTCCCAAGGTGGATATTTTGGTCAAGAATTAACCTTTTTGCAGCTATTTTAGCTCTTCAGAATAATTCTAAATAGGAAAAGGCCTCAGATAAGCAGAGCTTCCCTCACTGCTCCCTCACACCAGCCCTCTGAGGGAAGTGGTTTATCTTCTTTTTTCCTTGCTGAGGTTTGGTTTGCTTGGGGTTTTTCCATCAGTGGCAGCAAAAATCCCCATTCCCTTCACCTTTCTGTTGATCTGCCCTGGCTAATCTCCCATCTCCTGAGGGCTCTTTGCCCTTGGGTTTGCAGCATGCTGGATCGCAGGTCGTGACAGGCTTTGGGTGTATGCAGAGGGTGAAAATTTGTTTCCCTCTCAGAATGATGAGGAAGGACAGAGGAGCTGCACCTTAACATTGCAACCAACCCCAAGTAAATTATTTTCTTGGGTGCAAAACTTTGCTTTTAATAATTTGCAACCTTCAGTATCAGAGAGGGCAACACATCCACGTGCTTGGCTTGGGGAAAGACCTCGCCCAGCAAGGCTGCGGGAGGGAATTTTTAGGTTTGTTGTCCCCAGATAACCCATGGTAATTAACATAGCTGGCATTTTCCCTTCAATTCCTGTTTTTCTTGGTTTTTTTTTTTCTTTCCCAGCTTTTCTGCAGGAGCTGGTAGAGCGGGATAACTGCAAGTTTGAGGAGTGGTGCAACGAAATGGCCGAGATGCGCAAACAGAGCGTGGCCAGAGGCAAGATCAAGCACGAGGAGGTGAAGGAGCTCTACCAAAGGTTACCCGCCGAAGCTGGTCTGTAAGACATTGTGGAGTATTGCTGTAGTAGAGCTGTTAAGCTTAGCAATGATTTGTGATTAACCCCCAACTCCTGTGGCCGTGCTGGAAGGCGTTCCCGCAGCCTTCTGCAAGGGGAGAGCTTCATGCGTGCTTACATTTGTTTTCCTTTGCTTCTTCTCCTGCCTTAACCTATTTTTCTCCTTTCTTTGCTCATTCTCATGGCCTCTGGCATCGCTAATTCCCCTCCTGCTCCTTCCCCATCCGTCAGCCTCATGCTTTGTGACTCTTTTCTTCTGCCTGGTGAGCAGCTCAGCTCGTTAGGATCATCGAGGCGGAATAACTGCCTGCTCCCAAATTGCCAGCTCACAGCAGGTTTGGGAGCTGGTGAGCCCAATTCATCAGCAGGTAACAGGCTGAGAGAATGCCTGACCTCCAGCAGAAAATTACTGGATCCATCCCTGCCAGTGCTTCCCTGCTTCATGTCTCAGTTTTGTAGGGAGACTGGGGTTAAGCTTTTTCTCTTCTCCTTGTGTCTTGTTGCCTCAGCACACTGAGTTTTATTTCCCACTTTGTTTTTCTCACCCATCTCCCACAAAACTTGTTCTATCTATCCAGCCCTGAGAATTTGTCATCACTATATACCTCTCCTAAAAACTGCAGAATAATTACAATTGAAGACTTAAAAGTGGGTTTAATTGTGTGGCCTGTAAGAGAATTCACTGTTCAGCTTTTATTATTGGATGCTCAGAGTCCACCATGAGATTGGAGTAGCCCAGCAGCAACTCCTGTTCCTGTAAGCATCTGCCTCTCCAGTTTGGGAATGCAGGTGTCAGGAAGGTGTCACAGCTCCTTGTGAGCCCGAGCAGCACTCAGATGTCACTGTGAGATCAGAGTTGTGCTGGAGGGATGAACCTGCCCTGAGTCACCCGTGAAAAGGAGCAGCAGCACAGTTCCCGTGTGCTTTCCCTCAGCAGGAACAAAAGAGTTTGCTCTTGGCAGTTCTGATGTGACAGAGGAATAAATCTCAAAAAAATATGATTTTTACAAGTGCAGGTGAAGCTCTTCTGCCCCAATTTAGAGATGACAAGACCTGAAACTTTGCCCTGAGGCACCCTCTGCCTGCTGCTGGCACGTCATGGGCACAGCACTTCCAGCACAGCTGGAGGCAGCGTCATTCCAGCACTGCTCCGGGTCCTATCTCTGTGGAGCTTGGGGCTGTCTCTGCAGCTGTGCAGACACGTTTTCTGCCAGCTTTGTGGAGCCTGCCCCAGAAAACCCTCCTTTCTGGGGGAGGCAGTTTCATCCCAAACTAGCAAACCGGTTCTGACAGCGACGCAATTCTCTGGAGGTCACGGCTGCGGCGGGCATTGCGTAAGATGAAAACACCGTGGATTGAGGCTGTGGAGGAAAAGAGGCTTCACAGAGCTCCAGTGCAAGCTGCAGACACAGTGTTTTCCTGCCTTCTGTATTTTCCTCTTGCTTCTCTGTTGCTGCCTCCTAGGAAATGTAAAGGATTTTTGCTCAGTTGTAAATGTCACCGACGGGTGCATTTCCTCATGGTTTCAGAGCTGCCTTCATGGCAGCACAGAATGGGTTTGAAATCTTCCTAATTTCTTCCCAAATTCCCAGTCATCCACTGAAGAGTTGTGTAGTGATACTGTGCCTCAGTATTGAGATACCGGGGTTTCACCCCAACCTGCTCATACAAGCACTGACCTGCTCCTGAACCTTGGCTTTGTATTTCTTTTTCATCAAACAAGGGCAAACCTGCTGCACTGCTTCAGCAAAAAACCTAAGCAAGTTTCCATTTGCACTGTAAATTTTAGAATTTTCTCACCTAAAATTTTAAGAGACACTGAAAATTTATATGCTGAAAAGACAGGGGGAACACTGATTTCGTCTCTGCTGTTGTTGCCTTTAATTTTCAAATTACCCCAGTGAACTGTCTCTGTTGTAGAAAAAGCCTGGAATGTATGATCATGATTTAAATATTGTATCAGTCCCTTGATGGATGATAGGAAAACCTTCCTCTTTCCTCAACTGCTCTCCAGTAATCCCCAAAAGGTTTGAAAGCACTCCCATTCCTCCTTGGAGCTGTTGCATATTGATTGCTGAATCCAAAATGATCTGCACATCTTAATCTCACGAAGCTCCTGTCTTCCAAGTCTGTGACACTGAGATCAGAATGGGGTGGGAGTAGCTGGATCAGACCTTTGAAAACTTGTACCTCAGAGATTTAATCCACAGTGATTGCCTGTTAATTTTTAAGAGTAATTATAAAATACCCACCTGGTGTTGGAGCTGACATGTGTGGTCTTGTTTCTCTTTGTGTTTTCTCCCCTCCCAGGTTCTCCTTACGACTTCATCTCTCTGGAGTGGCTGCAGAAGTGGCTGGATGAGTCCACTCCTCCCAAACCTATTGATAACACAGCCTGCCTGTGCTCCCATGGCAAACTCCATCCTGATAAGATATCCCTGATGAAGAGGATATCAGAATACGTGGCCGATTTCTTCTACCGCCGATACGGAGGAGGGCCCCGGCTCAACGGTAACATCTCCTCCCAGTCACCTCCTGCCTTGTGGTCTGGAGCCTTGTTCTGCTCCCAGCCCTGTTTGGAGCCATCCTTCATCATCCTAACTTTATTTCAGTGCATGGCTTTAGTGCTGCCTTATTTCCAGGGGATTTTTTTTAATGCCACTTAATTCTGTTACCGTTTCCCAAACCTATTTAGGGTGATCACAGGGTCAGCTTTGGGCCTGGGCTGTTCCTGGAGGAATTGCTGTGGAGGAATGGGGCACTTGGCTTAGGAAACATAATACTTGGAAGGTTTGAAGGCGATTCTAGAAAATAAAACTTGCACATGCAACACTCCCAACTCTTGACAATTATTTTCTGAGCACCCACAGCTCCTGTGTGTGGGCTGGGTTTTACGAAATATTAGGCCAAAAATATCCCTTCCTGTCTGTCACCTCATCCAAGGAAGCACTTACCTGTTAGCCTGCTCCTGCATCTACCACCCATTCTGCATTTCAGGGTCAGCCCAGCCCCTCCAGGCTTTGGACATCCCCTCATCAAGCCCCAGGTTTCATTCCTTTTAGGAAGTTGCTCAGTAACTCCCACTGAGACCAAATTAGCTCAGCTCCTACTGGGAGCTTGTAGGGAAGAAACTGCTTGTGACGCAGGCAGCCTTTGTGGGGAAAAACAGGGCAAGGTTTATTAGTCAAGTGGAAGGATTGCCTGGAGGGTTGTGGGTTGAGTATGGCTGGCAGGGAGGGAGGGATGGATAAAAGGATGGATGGACACGCTGCTTCACTTCTCCTCTTGCTCCAGGATGCAAATCTAAATCCACACCCAGCTAAAGGATTTCCACTCCCTTGGTCCTCCAGCCTTGCAGGAGGGTGGATTTTCTGGATTGAGCTGTCAAAAGTGCCACAATGCAGGTGTTGGTTTGTTTTCCTGGCATTTCCTGCCTCCTGTGGCTGGGTGCTGGGCTGCCCTGGCTCCCTGTGACTGCAGGAGCTGGGAGAGCAGATCTGTGAAGCAGTGGAACAGATCACAGCTCATTTGAAGTATTTTATGCTTCTTTAAGCTTCAAACGTGGCCTGATGGGGCTGTAACCCCCAGGATTTCCTCATTTACACATGAAATCACCCATCCTCAGGCAGGATAGTTGGTACACACCTATCTGAGGGCCTTCAAACCAGCAGGAAACGACCTGTGCAATAAACCATGCAATTAATAATGTAAAAACCTGTTTTTCTTTTCCCTCCCACCCCAGTCAAAGCACTTTGCAAGGACTGTGTGGTGGAAAGGTGTCGAATCCTGAGGCTGAAGAACCAGCTGAACGAGGACTACAAAACAGTCACCAACCTGCTGAAGATGACAGTCAAAGGGTATGGAAGTCCCAAACATGCTTTTTAGAAGTGTTTAAACAGCTTTTTCCTAAAAAAATTCCCTGTTTGGGCTCTGAAGAAGGGAGCTGTGGTTTTGGGGTGCCACACATTTGCTTGTCTCCCTGCAGGACCGATGGGTTTTGGGTTGGCAAAGCCTCCTTGAGGAGCTGGCGTCAGCTGGCTCTGGAGCAATTAAATGAGCAAGATGAAGATGCAGAGCACAGTAATGGAAAAATGAATGGAAATGCACAAAACAAAGGTACTTACTCCTGATTTCCTCCTAATTTCTGCTGCTGTAGAGAGCTACCAGCTCTGCCTTATCCCTGCTAACAAATAAACACGTCGGAGGTTTCTGTAGCTGTTTTGTTCCCCTTGTATGAGTAGGGAGGAAATGATAATAAATTAAAAAAAGGCCTTCATTTAAGGAGCTTTTTCTTTGCTAATCTTGAAAACTGCGGGGTGATCTTCATGCTGGAGAGGGAGATGAGGTGATAAGTGGTTTTACAAAGCTGTGTGAAATTACCACCCCAGACACATGATCTTTTTATCCACTTTTCTCTTGAATGAGAGAGCACGGGGAAGGAAGAAACGTGAAAATTACCTTGGGGAAGGGATGATGATGATGTTTATTGTGAAGGTTGAGGGATAAAACAGCACAGCTGATGCAGCAGCACTGGGAAAACACAGCCTGGGATCAAAAATCATGAAGTGCACTCCATTCTGTGCCCATATCATGAGAGTAGATGGAGGTTTTATTTGCCTTCTGCTCTTTAAATCGTTGAAAATCGTATTTTCTTGAGCTCCTTTGAACTGGGTAAGAAGCTTGCTGGAATGGAAGTGGGAATGATGGCTCAGGGCATTGATCTTGGACTGGAGGGCACCTCAGCCCCCCTGATAAGGAGCACTCATGGAGAAAAGGGCATTTCTGAGTTACCACTCATCCTTCCTCGGGGTGACTTCGATTCACAACAGGTTGCAACTCCCGGTAGTGCATTTGAATTACTCACAAGCCAAGTTGCTCATTAGGCAGCTCGTTAGAGGCTCTTGCTGACACGTCATTGTCTCGATGATGCTCCATTCAGTGGCCAACGCTTGACTTTAACTAATTTAGAGACTGATGTAGGGCTTGTCAGCCCCCTGGCAGGCTCCCCCTCAGTTTGTCAGGCAGCATCTGGTTTAGATCAGGAATTTTGCCAGGAATTCTGCTCCTTTTGCTCTTACCTAGGCTCGTGTTTAGGTTAAACTCGGAGATGTCTGGGAGCAGGGAACCCCTGCGGTGTTCCAGCCCTAACAAATGCATCCTTTGTAATCTCACAAAGGCCTGGCTTGTGCTCCGTGCACTTCAAAGCCCTCCTACGTGACCTGGGGGCTGTAATCCCGCCTGCCCACAGGCCAAGACATCGGAGAATAACAAATTTCCTTCCAAATTTTCCCTTGGGTGAGGGGGTTTGCTGTAATTTGAAAGGCGACCGTGCTCCTTTCCCTGTAAGAATTCTTTTCCTTGGGAGAGCAGCTCTGTGCAATCCTCTTGTATTATTTTTTTTTTTTAATTAGATGAATCAAATGAAGAGAAGAGGGAGGAGGAAGAGGAGTTAAATTTTAATGAAGACATCGTTTGCCCTCATGGTGAGTCTCTCCGGGGGATGGAGCTGAATATCCCCGTTGTTGCCCACTGCTGCCCACATTAACCTTGTAGCCTTTGCTCCATCTCTGGCCAGCTTGAGGAATCACTGCCCAAGAGTGCTTAATTCTCATTTTCCTGGTGTTTCTTGCCTCAAAAGTTTTCCTTGCAGGCAGACTCTGTAAGGACTCAGCCAAGCAGAGCTGTCAGATGCTGAGTTCCCATCCTTGCATGGGCAGCACCGAAGCTCTAAAAACAGTAAGAGAAGAAGAGGGGATGTAAATCAGTGCAGGTGGGAGCTGAGAGTATCTGTTTAACATCCTGGTTTACATTAAATCGGGAGCACTCACCCAGCACCTGGGCCAGGACCACTCCTGGATATCGATTTCCCAACCTGCTGTGCTTTGGTGTTTGTTTACAGAAGCTTTTGACCTCCTGTAAGTTGTTTTGTAAGTGATGCCTCATTAGCTGCATCCTTGGCTACCCCGTTGTTTTAATCTCACTTTATTCCCAGCCATAAAACCCAGTTTTACTTAAACTCCTGTTGGCAGGCATCAGTTTGTGGAGAGGCTCCATCTTACCTCAGACTGAAGGAAAAATGGCATAAATTAGCCACACATCTCCTGTCATCAGAGGTAGTCAAGAACCTGGAGTAAGGCTTGAGAAATCTCATTTTCAAGCAGAGTGTTTGAGCACTTGTCACGATTTTAGCTGTTACTCAGTGCCTTGAACGCTGCATTTCCCTTTGCCTCGGGGCTGCTGCTGTTCAATAAAAGCATGGAGCGTGGGGATGGAACATTTAGGGAGCCAGACACGATAAAAAAATAGGCCAACAGGCCTTTGGAAAATGTATGGTGTTAAATTGCTGGTTGATCTGTGACTTGGGGTCATAGCAGAATAAATAATACTAAATAAGGGGGCTGCTGGCAGGGCAGGATTTGTTGTCTTGAGTTAACCTCTGATTACTCATGGAAAACAAGCTTTCCACCTTGAAAAACTCCCTCTGCAGCGGATCAGCAAATCTCTAGTCTTGTTCCTACGGCCTTAATTTTGTGGTGGAGGAGGTTCCTGCCTCCATGGAGGCTTTGGAAAAGGCTGTGCTGGATCTGGGAGGGCTGGCTGGCCTCCAGGAATGCCACCCGGGCGTTCCCTTCACAGCTCCCTCTGCATCCCTGCTGCAATGCCTCGCTCTCCAGTAGCTGCCTGATCCCAGGGAATTTTTTCCAGATACCAAGTTAAGCCTTCTTTGATGTCAGTGCCCAAAACATGTCCCTGTGGGATGGTGGGAGTGGGAAGCAGGGTCAGCAGTGGTTGAGTTCGTCTTCCAGATGGCAAAACACTTGTGCCCTGCAGACCCAGAGCTGATTTCTCCACCTCTTTCACTCACCATATTAATCTGTTTCCATTAATCATGTGGTGTCAAGGCTCTTATTTGTACAAGCTCCTTTCTTTGCCCATCCTTGCTGGCTCTGGGCAGCATCCTGGGCCAGCCTCTGGAGCCATTTGGCCTCGTTGGATGAAACTCAAGTGGCCAAGTGCTGCATGGAGGCCTGACCTTTGTTTATTAGAGGAAAAGCAGGAGGGGAGCATTGCTATTTTCTCCTCCTCAGGGCTGGCCAAATTCCAGGCACGGCTGGAGGGAGTCGTGGGCCTGAGGAGCTGCTTGTCATGTTAAAGAGCTGCCTGAGGGTGGGGAGGAAGGAGTTCCTCTCCTGTCTCTGCAGCTCTCCAGGCCATAGAAAAGCAGATAATAAGGGATTGTGCCCTTTGGACAGCACAGTTGCTGTTTTCCTTCCCTCTTCATTGATATTCCCAAATCCTCTTCGCATCCCGGTGTCGCAATGGCTGCTCCCCGTGTTCCTCCCTGCACAGAGACTTCCCAGCTGCTGTCTCCAAGGGAGATGAGCTTGTGTTTTTTCCCCTTGGCCATCAGCAGCCCTGTGAGTGGGCAGCTGGTCAGATCCCAGAGCCTTCTCCCGTTTTTCCAAGCCTTGTTTATCCGGCCAGCACGTGTCGTCCTTGTGCACGTGGTGTCCCAGTGCCTGAGTGTGCCTTCTGCTCCCACCCCTGAGACTGCAGGCACAAATGGCTCCTGGAAATCCTTCTTGGGCTCCTGGAGCTGCCTGAGCAACAGGAAAGATAATCCTGATATCAGGATGGATAAATAAGTGTTCTGTGGGGGGTAGCTGGTAAATCTTGCTTGGTATCTTCACATCCGTTCATTCCCCAGAGCAGATTTAGGGTGCAAAATCTTCCCTTTTTGGGAATGTGCTTGGATGGGGCACATGGAACTGTGTTGAGGTTCTGCAGTGGGAGTTTGGGGTTTTCAAGGATGTGGAAGGCACCTGGTTTCATGGAACTCAGAGTTATTATCCTGGGGCTCAGCAATGGTGTCACCATGAGGATGTAGCTGTGGATAGCCAGGATCAGAAAACAGAAACCCTTTGCCTTTTCCCCACATCCCTCCTTGTGTTTGATCAGCTGCTTAGGCCATGGTCTTGGAAATCTAGAGAGCATTTTTGTAAATTAAAGTCATATTATTATTATTTTTTTAATTCTCTGTCTAAAGGAAGCAAGGAAGGAGTTGAAGGTGACTTTACTGGTTTTTGCTGACGTGGTGTGGATTTCTTCCCCACATTTGTTCCTTGTAATCTCTTCAATCAAGGGCTGCAAAAACATTCCTGAGCATGTTGTGATCAAAGCTTTTCCTTGATTCTCTCCCTGCAGGTGACCTGTGCATCTCTGAGAATGAACGGAGGGTGGTTTCCAAGGAAGCCTGGGAGAAACTCAAGCAATATTTTCCAAAAGCCCCTGAATTCCCAAACAACAAAGAGTGCTGTTCCCAGTGCAAGGTATTTGCCAAATACTCCCTTTTTGTTGACTGTAAATACTGCTTGTATTTCTGGTTTTCCTTTTTCACACAACCCTGTGCCATGGAGGAGGATAAAGTCACCTTTAGTGGGAGCTGGGGTGTAATTCACTGTTTCCTGCAGATTTTGGAGCGTGAAGGGGAGGAAAATGAAGCTCTGCATAAGATGATGGCCAGTGAGCAGAAGACTTCTCTGCAGAACCTGTTCCATGATAAATGCAGGCCTTGCCTGGGCAGCTGGCCTCAGGTAGGGATCAGGAGGGGGATCAGGGGATGCAGACAAGCTTGGGAGAGGTTTTTGTTGGCTTTAATCCCTCTCCTGCCCAGAGCAGCTGTGGCTGCCCCATCCCTGGAGGTGCCCAGGGCCAGGTTGGACGGGCTTGGAGCACCTGGGATGATGGAAGGAGATCCCAAACCAGGAGATCCCAAACCATTCACTCTGTGCATGCCAACAGAGCTCTCAGGGGTGCTGTGCTGAGGTGTGACTGGCCTGGATTAGCTGTGCTGGCACAAAGCCCTGCAGAGCCAGGGGGATGAGGAGCTGTGGCTGGCCCACAGTCAGGGAGATGTCAGTGACATGGTTGTATCCATCCCTGGAAAGAGGAAACAGCACAGCCACTTCCCACAGCTCTCCCATGAGCAGGAGGGTGCTGGAACACACCTGAACTTCACCCCACCACCACCTTTTGCTGCTGCTTGGGCAAAATTCAGGTGTGCTCCAGCATCATCCTGTGTCTCAAAAGCTCAGGGAGCTTCCCAAAATGCTGAAGCCCTCCAAAGAGCAGCAATGGCTGTACAAACCCTCTCCTAGCAGCTTCTCCAGGAATTTTTGGAGGTTTGAGGTGCTCAGAATGAGCTGTTGGCTCCAGTCCTTGGCTCCTGGGAGTGGTGCTGATTAATGGCTGACTCTAAAACCCTGCCAAGGTGCATTGGCAGGTGTCTGCCTCCATCCCTCACTGCTCCAGCTGGGAATAAAAACTGGGGCAACACAGATCCATGGCTCAAAACCAAGGAGACCCAGAATGGTTTAAAAGGAGTTTTCCTTTCATGCTGAGCTGGAGAGCTCCAGGTCCTGCCAGTGTAGGTGGTTAAGGTTGTATGTGATTGGATTTGCTTTTGGAGCTGGAGAAAGTTGGAGCTCATCACTGTGGGTCAGACATAGAAGGGTCTCCACAAGCAGGGTTAGATCCTCCTTTCCCTTTTTATCCTCCTTTCCCTTTTTATCCTCCTTTCCCTTTTAATTTCCCAAGGCAGCCTCATAGAAGAGAGCTGAGGATTTTCCCCTCAAGCCTTTGGAGTTCTCCTGATCCAAAGAAGTTGAGGTTTGGGGGGGAAAACCAGCAGAAATCAAGAGATGAAGGGAAATTAAGAAGTGTATATATATGTTTGTGTGTATAAATATTCCTTGGGTGTGCTGAGTTTTCCTACAGAAAGATGGAGCAAGTCCTTAAATCTGCCTTTGGGAAAGGGGTGAGGATAAATTAGAGCATGGAAATAATTTTGTCACCCAGCTCTTGGGGGCAGGGTGCTTTCTTGTCCAGGAGCAAACAATTTAAGGAAAGATTGGGACAAAACCCCACAGATTACCCCCAAAACGCTGTCTCATTTGGTGCACAGCTGTGATTTTGCACCCCTGCTGCTACCAAAAGGAAAAACTTATGAATTTTGATGTTGGAAGCAATTGAGGGATGTTGGGGTGGACTCACCCTGTGGGAGTGAGGGGTTCACCAGCTCTGAACACTGAGCCCCCAGCAAGAGGAACCACACTGGGGAGTCCTGGCTGCTCCAGGGAAATGCCCTTTCCCACTGGGAATTGAAAGTAATTGGATCAAAAGCTCAAGTAACTTCATAATAAACACAGGATTAGCAATGGCAGTGCTTAGTACCTGATCCCAAATTATTTTGCTTGGCTTTCTCAGCCCACTTGGATGGAGTTGTCATGGTAAAGCAGCACTGAGGTCTCGAAGGGAGCGAGCGCTGCCGAAAAACCCAACAGTCATTTTTGGGTTCATTAAAAAGATCCTTTTCCCTCCTCTTTTCCCCCAGGAGACTGATGAGCTGTATATTGTTTCGCAGTTCTTTGTAGAAGAATGGAGGAAATTTGTCAGGTAACTTGGCTGGAGGGTTTTGGTGCTTTTTATCTCTCATTTTGGGGGCTGTAGATGTTTTGCTTCTGACTGGCAGCACAGTGAGCTCATGGAAAGAGTGAAGCTGGTTTTTGCAGGACTTGTATCAGTTGTAATGCAGTGTAAGACTCTGAATTTCCTTGTTTGCTGTGTGTTAACCAGATGGTCAGATAAGCTGGTAACCTGATTAGTTTTTTCATCTGTCTGGAGCTGTATCCCAGAGGTCACCGCTGGGGCTGGAGATGGAAATCTCTGCTGGTCAGAGTCATTCTGCACCACAGAGGAACGCAGATCTGATTTCCTCATCACTCATAGCTACTATTCCTTGTTGGAATGCCTTGTGTAAATACTCACCTGTGTTTTCTTCCTGTTTTCCTGAAGAACTGTGGGGGTTTTGGTGGGATAACCTGATCCAGCTTTCCAAACCTCCTCCCTTTTGCAGGAGGCCGACGCGCTGCAGCCCCGTGTCCTCCATAGCAAACAGTGTCCTGCTCTGTCCCCACGGGGGGCTCATGTTCACCTTTGCTTCCATGACCAAAGAAGACTCCAAACAGTGAGTTCCTTCCCTTCACACACTCTCCTTTTGGATAGGAATGAGCTCTTCCCCTCAGTGCTGGTGAGACAATGAACGTGGAGATGATTCTCAGGATCCCCTGAAGCCGTGAATTTTGCTTTTACTGGTCTTAAGTGTCAGGATCAGCTTTAGAACTGGTTTTCCAAGTACCCAAAGCTGGTTCTGTTAAACCCCCCTCTTTAGGGCTCTTAAGAAGGGAGCCAAGGGTGGGCAAGCTCAGATGAAAACAATCTTTTTCACCTTTGGAGTGTGGGGTGGGTTTTTTTGACCTTTCCTTGAGCCTCGGGAGAACATTCCCAAAGGAACGCTCCTGCTGCTGAGCCACAGCAAGATGAGGAGTAATCCTTTCCCTCAGAGCCACCCCAGCCTTCCTGCAAGGCAAGACTTGTCCAAGGATGCAGGGTCAGGAAAATAGAGCTTCCTTCAGCTTGGTTTGTTCCTGACAATAACCACTCTAGATTTGGCCAGGATGCAGAAACATTCTGCTTCCTTACAATTTGCTTTCCGTGAGCCTTTCCCCCCTGGAGTGCTGGCTGCAGGGCTGGACTTCATGCTCCACAGCTTTGCTTCTGCAGTGATGCAGCACTAAAAGTAGGAAATCTTCCACTCCTTTCCTCCTCCATCCCTCCCTCTGGCACGACAGGAGCACAGCAGTGTCACTAATCACAGGCTGCTGTTATCTGGCTGTGCAGCCCTCCCGTGGAGCTGCGTTTTGGGCGGATTTTGCAGTTTTTCTTTCATTGACAGATCAACAAGCCAAAAGAGGGGAGGGATTTTTTTGTGAGTTTAGGGCTTGGCTTTTCCAATGTCCTAAAGCACCTGCCTGTTCCTTTGCACAGTATAGCTCTGATATGGCCCAGTGAGTGGGAGAGGATCCAAAAGCTCTTTGTCGTGGATCACGTCATCAAAATCACCCGGAGCCAGACGGCCGAGGGCGCCCGCTACGCCTCCGAGCCCCGTGAGTGACCCCTGGCAAGGGCTCCCAGGGCTGGAAACTTCTGTCCCAGGGGGGCACTGGGACACACAGAGCTTGGCAGGGTCCCCCCTGCAATGCTGTGTCCAGTTCTGGAGTTTTAAGCACAGGAAGGATGTGGAGCCATTGGAGCAAGTCCACAGGCTGGAGCCTCTCTGCTCTGGAGCCAGGCTGGGAGAGCTGGGGGGTGCTCAGTCTGGAGAAGAGAAGGCTCCAGGGAGGCCTCAGAGCCCCTTCCTGGGTGTAAAGGGGCTCCAGGAGAGCTGCAGAGGGATGTGGGATGAGGGCCTGGAGGGAGAGTGCACAGGAAATGTCTTCCCACAGCCAGAGGATGGGGTTAGATGGGGTATTGCAGTGAAATTCTTTGCTGTGAGAGTGGGCAGTCCCTGGCACAGGGTGCCCAGAGCAGCTGTGGCTGCCCCTGGATCCCTGGAAGTGTCCAAGGCCTGGAGCAATCTGGGCTAGTGGAAGGTGTCCCTGCCCCTGGCAGGGGGTGAAGGAGATCCTGAAGGTCTCTCCCACCCCAACCACTCTGGGATTTGGTGTAGCTACTCTCAGTTAGCACTGAGGGCTCTGAGGAGCTGCAGCAGTGAGATGTTGTCTGTTTTGTCCTTGGTGTTTGCCCAGAGCTGTGCCCCGAGTGCCGGGAGGGGCTCCTGTGCCAGCAGCAGCGGGACCTGCGCGAGTACACCCAGGCCACCATCTACATCCACAAGGTGGTGGACAACAAAAAGGTAGGGAGGGATTGTCCCTCATCCCTGCTCAGCCAGGCTCCAGGAATGTCCCCAGGGGGCTGGCACAGCTCCTGTGTCCCCAGGGATGCTGCTGCTCTGTGGTGGTGGTGGTGAGGGCAGAATCTCCAGCTCTGCAGCTCCAGGCAGCTTTGGCAAAACCAGCAAACTGGGAAAACCAGCAAATTGTGACTCTGAAAATTCCATCTCCTCGAGGCTGCCTTTTGCCAAACCAAATCCTTTGTGTTTTCAGGGATGCTCCCAGCTGTTTTCTCTGTCTTAGCTGTGTCCCCAAGCTGTACCTGCTCTCCTCCCCCTCCAATATTTGTCATTTCCTTTCTTCTTGCTCAAGTGACATTTTAATTCCTGGATAGAAATGAGCTCTTCCCCTCAGTGCTGGTGAGACAATGAACTTGGAGATGATTCTCAGGATCCCCTGAAGCTGTAAATTTTGCTTTTACTGGTCTTAAGTGTCAGGATCAGCTCTAGAACTGGTTTTCCAAGTACCCAAAGCTGGTTCTGGTAAACCCCATTCCTTAGGGCTCTTAAGAAGGGAGCCAAGGGTGGGCAAGCTCAGATGAAAACCATCTTTTTTACCTTTTCCTTGATTTCCCCCTCACTGGCAATCCCAGGGAAGCACAGGGAGCTGGGGGCTGGATGAGCTCCTGCCTTGGATGTGAGATGTGGATCACGCAGCACCGTGTGGAGCCCTCAGCCTTGGGCTTTCAGCCTCAATCCCCAGCCTGAATCCTCTTGGCTCTGCTGCACGAGAGGGTTGGGTGTTGTATTTTTCTGGCACTGGACAGGGCTGTGCTCACACGTGGGGCTGGCAGAAGAACAGGCAGCTATTCTTTATGGAGCAGCTGGAGCTGGAGAGAGGGGGTGAGAACGTGCCCACGAGATCCCCCAGTAACAGGGCAGCCTCAGCAGGATGGGAAGCAGCAGGAATGCTGGCCAGCATCACTCTCAGCAGCACTGGGAGCCTCTGTGCCCTTCCTGCTGGCTTTGCAAAATCAGGGAGTGTTTCCCAGCCCCTCACCCCTTTTCCTCCCTCCTCTGCACCACCTGGTTCTTCCTTGGGGTGAATGGTGCTGCAGAGGGAAGCCTCATCCAGATCAAATCGTTGTAGGGTGGCATTGCTGGAATTCAGAGGGCTCTGGGGAATGTTTGGAACTGGAATTGCATCGTTAATTGCAAATACATTGATGGAGAAAAGAGCTCTTGGCATCCACATCTCCTGCAAAAGCCCAGTTCCAGCTACAGCATAGCTGGGAATTTACATCCAGGCAAATCTATGCCTGGAGTGACTTTCACTGACCTGAGCAACCTTTTTATTTTTGTATTTGTGTAAATTATTTAGATTTCATTTACTTACAGCCTCCAGCCCCATAAGTAATGGTGCTGTGTGTCCCTGCCAGGCTGCTGCAGGAGCAGATAAATGCCTTAATTCACAGAAAATACTTTCTCCATGCTGAGGCTTTTGTAATACACTTGGATCAGGCAGCTGATGGGAAAGGAATCAGTCAGGGGCTCAGGAGAATTTGCTTTGCCTGGAAAAGAGGACAGGAAGCACCTGCAATTCCACAGAGGGGGATTCCTGAGCTGAATCCCCCTGAGCTTCCACACAGCTGGGGAGGGTGGAGGAGTCTCTGCAGAGCTCTTGGAGCAGCTCCCAGGGTTGTTCTGGGCTCTCTGGATGGAGGTGGCACCCAGAGGTGTCCAGGAGCTGTTTGCCAGGGTGGGACAGGCCATGTGGGTGCTGTTGGTTGCTGTTGGAGAATGATTTTTGTGACTCCAGGTAATGAAGGACGCGGCTCCAGAGCTGAACGTGAGCAGCTCGGAAGCTGAAGAGGAAAGGGAGGAAAACAAGCCAGAGGGGGAGCAAGATCCTGATTTTAACCAGGTAGAGATGAAAAATCCCATCAGGTTCCTTGGTTTTTGCATCATCCTCTTGAGTCAGCACGATGGGATCACCACCCTCCTCCTCTGCATCTCACTGGCAGTGAAAAAGTGTCTTAAAAAATGTCTTAAATTGTCATTTGAGTGGTCAAACCACACCAGTGCTGGGTTTGGAGAGATGAAATATGGATAAGGATTCATGTGCATGTGGAAATCTGCCCCACACTGGCATCAGGACTAGGAACTGAGGTTTGAAAGCAAATCCTTTGGTCATCTCCACACTTGCACGCTTCAATTGGCTTTCAGGGGGTTTTCCATCGCTTCTGCCTTCCCTTGCATGACCAGTTGGCCCAAAACACTCTCTGGGATCTGGGAAGGTTCTGTTGATCCCCAAACACCTCAATCTCCTCGTTTTTTGCCTCATCTCCAGGCCAATGGTGGCACAAAACGCCAGAAGCTGTCCCACCAGAGCTACATCACCTACCAAAAGCAGGGAATCAGGAGAAGCACACGGCACCGCAAGGTGCGGGGCGAGAAAGCGCTGCTCGTGTCAGCCAGCCAGACCCTGAAAGAGCTGAAAATCCAGGTGAGGCCAGCCCTCAGGGAGGCAAAAACACACAGGGAGGAGTGTGGGGGAGCAGGGAAGGGTCTGAGTGCCCCAGGAGCTGGGCATGGCTCGGGTTTTGGTTGTTAATTGCTGCCCCAAGATGTGCAGGATGTCTCTGAGGAACGAGTCTGGACTCTTCACTTTTCTGTCTTGAGGTTGTTTATTAATTCTCACCTATAAAATTTTCTTTCTGCTCAGCAGGGCAGCCACAGGCAGTCTTTGTGTTGTCCTTTTATGCTACAAACTATATATAACATATTTACACTTAATTCCCAATACCCATCACCTATGTTAGACAGTGCACCTCTACTCTAAACCAATCCCAAAGTGCCAACATCACTGCAGAAAATGGAGAGCAAGAAGAAGAAAGGCTGGACACGCCCTAATTCCTCCATCTTAACTATAACCTCCACACCAAAAATCCTAAAATCTACATTTTCACCCTGTGATAAATTTATTATTATAATATTTAAACTTCTGTGGCTTTCAGATCCTCATACAAAGTTGGCCACTTGCTCCAGGGGTCAAAATCAAATCCTGCTCTGGGTGCTCTGGGCAGCATGCCAGGGTCTCTGAGCTCCCCAATGGGGTCCTTGGCAACTCTGGACACCCAGAGGGATGCACTGAGTCCTGACAGGGGTGGGAGGTGCAGCAGCTCCAGGGTGGGGTGTCCCTGTGTCCCCAGATCATGCACGCCTTCTCCGTGGCCCCCTTCGACCAGAACCTGTCCCTGGATGGGAAGATCCTGAGTGATGACACGGCCACGCTGGGCAGCCTGGGAGTCATCCCTGAGTCTGTCATCCTGCTCAAGGTACCACAGGGGTGTGGAAATGGGGACAAGGGAGCCAGCTCCTTGGAGGAGGAGGAGAATCCTTAATTTTTTTTGTCCTACGGGAGGAAAATCCCTATTGTTTTTTGTTTTAGAGAAGAAAAATCTTTATTTTGTCTTAGAGGAGAAATATCCTTGGGTGTTTGAGGAGTTTTTATTTTGGTTTTTTGTTCTGGAGGAGGAAGATCCTTAATTTTTTTGTTTTAGGGAAGAAAAATTCTTCATTTTTTTTTAACAATAAGGAAAATCCCTATTGGTTTTTGTTTTGGAGAAGAAAAAATCATTATTTTGTTTCAGAGGAGGAATATCCTTTCAGAGCAGGAATATCCTTGTTTGAGGGTTTTTTGGTTTGGTTTTTTGTTCTGGAGGAGGAAGATCCTTGATTTTTTTTTGTTTTGTTTTGGAAGAGGAATATCCTTTTGTTTTGTTTTGGAGGAGGAGGAAAAGCCTTAACTTTTTTGAGTTAGGGGAGGAAAATCCTCATTATTCTTGTTTTGGAGGAGGAGTATCCTTAATTTCAATTGGTTTTGAGGAGGCAAATCCTTTTTATCTTTGTTTTGGAGGAGAAAACCCTCCTTCTTTTATTTCCAAGAGTACTTTGTAGCTGATACATCTGCTAAGCCCAAAACACAACTGAATTGGGGAGTGAGTCTTTGCATGGAGCTCCCAGTGTTTGGGCAGCAGAGCTGTTCCCTGATTTCTGTCCTGCTTCATTCCCTGCTCCCTGTGTTGGTTCATTCCCTGTTTTCTGTTCTGATCCATTCCTTGATTTCTGTGCTGGTTCATTCCTTGGTTTCTGTGCTGGTTCATTCTCTGATTTCTGTCCTGGTTCATTCCCTGTCCTGAGCAGGGCTGTGATTCCCTGGATTCCAGTGCTGGTTCATTCCCTGCTCCCTGTGCTGGTTCATTCCCTGGTTTTTGAGCTGGTTCATTCCCTGATTTGTGTCCTGGTTCATTCCCTGATTTCTGTCCCGGTTCATTCCCTGGTTCCTGTCCTGGTTCATTCCCTGATTTCTGTGTGGGTTCATTCCCTGCTCCACTCCTGAGCAGGGCTGTGATTCCCTGGTTCATTCCCTGCTCCCTGTGCTGGTCCATTCCCTGACCTGAGCAGAACTGTGATTCCCTGATTTCTGTCCTGGTTCATTCCCTGATTTCTGTCCTGGTTCATTCCCTGGTTTATTCCCTGTCCTTGTCCTGGTCCATTCCCTTGTCCATTCCCTGGTTCATTCCCTGTCCTGGTTCATTCCCTGTCCCTGTCCTGGTCCATTCCCTGGTTCATTCCCTGTCCCTGTCCTGGTTCATTCCCTGGTTCATTCCCTGCTCCCTGTCCTGGTTCATTCCCTGGTTCCTGTCCTGGTTCATTCCCTGATTTCTGTCCTGGTTCATTCCCTGCTCCCTGTCCTGGTTCATTCCCTGGTTCCTGTCCTGTTCCATTCCCTGGTCCATTCCCTGCTCCCTGTCCTGTTCCATTCCCTGGTCCATTCCCTGCTCCCTGTCCTGTTCCATTCCCTGATTCCTGTCCTGGTTCATTCCCTGATTCCTGTCCTGGTTCATTCCCTGATTCCTGTCCTGGTCCATTCCCTGCTCCCTGTCCTGTTCCATTCCCTGGTTCATTCCCTGATTTCTGTCCTGGTTCATTCCCTGTCCCTGTCCTGGTTCATTCCCTGTCCTGTCCTTTCCTCCCCAGGCTGACGAGCCCATCGCGGATTACGCGGCCATGGACGACGTTATGCAAGGTGAGCGGGGTGGGCAAGGGCTGCCCAAGGACTGGGTTTGGGAAGGTGGAACGTGGGGATTGTGCCACTTCTAATGCCTTCCTTCCCTTTCCCTCCAGTTTGTATGCCTGAAGAGGGATTTAAAGGTGAGTCCAGGTGTTTTTCCCCTTTGTGTCCCCTCACATAAATCTCACCCCATCCCCTTCCCCTCCTCATCTGCTGGTGCTGTCTTTCCTTCCCAGGGACTGGTTTACTTGGCCACTGATGGTTTTCCAAGAGGAGCCACCAGAAGGGAGGAGGATTTGTCACATGGTAGGGCATTAAAAGAATAAAACCAGGTGGATACAGTACTTTTTGACTCTTCCAGAAGGCAAAAATCCATCGTGAGACGTTTGCTCCCCAAAAAGAAAAAAAACAAAACAAATGCCTTATGTCAAAGCAGATTGCACTGAAGGACATCCTGCTTCAGGACAACGTTCCCGGGTTTATTTAACAAAGAACAGGAAGGTTGGGAAGTTGAGCAGCAGCAGTTGGTGTGTGTGGCACAGGGATGGTGCTGCAGTAGCTCCAGCCCACCCTGATCCCTCTGCAGGAACTCTTTAGGATAATCCTGTCTTTGATCCACTCCCACCCTTTCAGTCCAGCATGGAAGTACAGGAATTGTGACTTCATGAGGAATGCCTAGAGAGCTCTCAGACAGCAAAACTTCATTTTCTTAACCCAGAATGGAAGCTGGGATCTGCCTCCCAAAGCCCTGCCAGGCCTGGGAGCCGCCCCCTCTCCGCATCCTTCGCTGTCACTTCCACGCCTTGGACAATCCAGTAACCACCTGGGCTCTGGGGACTGTGGGGTTTTTTTTAGAAATTTGGGATATTTTAAAGATTCTGGAGAACATTTTCCTCCAGTCTGGCGCTGCTGGGAGCGTTCCTGGCTCAGGGCAGGCAGAGCTGGCCAGGGGCTGCGGGTGGGTGCCGGGTTTCCCATGGGAAGAGGTTTTGTTACTCCTCTCTCCTCGTTTTTTTCAGCAATGCACTAATTTCTTTTCTTTTTTTTTTTTTTTTCTTTTTTTTTTTTTTTTTTTTTTTTCTTTTTTTAACATCTCCCAGAAAACTTTTCTCCACATTAATATTTAGCAGGAAATAGTATCCCACTTCCAGACTGATCCACACTGGGCACTGCCAAGAGATCTCTTCATTAGAGATCCTCTTCCTTTCCAAGCTTTTCCTTTGTTTCTGCAGAAAAATACAATGCAGAGATCACATCAGCTTTATTTTTTCAAGGTTTGCAGGAATTTGGGCTGCAAGAAGAGGATGTGGGCCACAAATTCCATGCCCAAAACCCCACTAGCTTTGATTTCCAGTGTTCTATTTCCAGTGTTATATGCAAAGAATTCCATCTGCTCTTTGCCCAGCGCCTTCCTCCCTTGTCCCTGCTAGGTTTGAGGGTGAAACAGCAGCATTTGAGGGGCTCTAAATTTCCTAAAAAGTGCTATTTTGGGGCAGTTTGAACCCGTGGATTCTTTCCCAAGCTACAGACATGGCAAATCCCATGCCAAAGCCACAGGAGGCTTTTCTTCCCAACCTGAAGCACTCGCTTGTGTACATATTCCTTGGAAATTCCATCTTTTCAAGTTGCTGTTAATTTTTTTAATGTTATATATAAAAAAAAGTCTCTTCCTTGAGCTTACTCTGTGGTGGGAAGGAGCCCCGTGGGGCGCTGAGGGCTGTGGCGGTTCCGGCAGCGCCGGATCCTGCAGAGGATGCAGGTGCAAGGTGTGAGCCAAGGCCCCGTTCCTGGTTTGTCTGTTATTTGCAAATATTATCGGATTAAAGTTGTCATTGGAGCTGTGGCAGCCTCGTTGCAGTGCAGACACGTGGGCCCAAGGTGCCGGAGCAAGGTGGAGGTGATTAATCCCATAAATCCCACTTGGAGCTGCAAGAGGGACCCTGCTGGAGCAGGAATCCCCCCCCCCCTCCTTTGCAATGGGTTTTATGGAGCTTGGGGACAGCATTTGGTGGCTCTGGCTGTGTCACATCAACCCCTGTCCCCACCTGGGGGGGTCCCTGAGCCCCTGGGGGAGGCAAATGGGTGCTGGAGGTGGGGGGCGAAGAGAGGCCCTGGGGTCTGGGGATGGGAATTAAGAAATGGGGTGGGAGTTGGGGGGCTGTGGGTGTGGGGGGGTTATGGGTGGGGGTCCCAGGTAGGGATGGGGCCACCCTGCTTGTGGGAGAGGAGGGGTTAAGGTTGGGGGGTACTCTGGGTGCCAGGAATGGGGAATTATGGATGGGGGTGTTCCTGGGGTGCCAGGGAGGGAGAGGAGGGGTTTGGGCCCCGGGGATGGACATGGGGGTCCCTGAGCCCCAGGGAGGGGGGTACAGATGCGCGGGGTCAGGGCTGGGAAGAGGCAAAGGGGGGAAACCAACTCTGGGTGCTGGGGAGAGACGCGGGGGGAGCCCCATGAGCCGAATTTGGGGGGGGATGTGGGTGATGGGCAGAGGGGTACCCGGGTACCAACCGCGGGCAGGGGGGATGGAGATGGATCCGGGGGAACAGGGACACGTTTGGGGGGACAGGGACACGCTTAGGGGTCCCCCGGTGTGCGGGGCCCGGGGCGCTGGGGAAGGAGGGGACACCCCGGGGGTGACATCAGGGATGGAGCGGGGGATCCCCGGCTCCGGGTCTCAGTGCCCGGTGCCGTTTTCCCGGTGCCCGTGGCCGGCGGTCCGTTCCCCGGTGCGGTGCCGGTTCCCGGTACCGGCTCCCGGTCCCGCCGCCCCCGGAGGGGCCGCCCCGCCCCGCCGCACGTGACGCTGCGCGGTGGCAGCGAGCGCCGGGGCCCCGCTCGGCTCCGCTCGGTACCGGCCCCGCTCCGGGACCGCCCGGCCCCGCCGCCCCCGGTAAGTGCCGCCCTGCGGGGCGCGGGCAGCGCGGTGCCCCCGGGGATCCCCAATGGGGATGTCCCCCCATCCCCGCCGCCGCACCGGGGGCTCCGTCCCCGTGACCTTCAGCGCTGCCGGTACCGGGGGAGGGGATGGGGGGGAACGCTCCGGGCCTGGGGGAAAAGAGCCGGGCTGGGGGCGGGGGCGGCGGGAGGAGCCCCCCATTGAGCCCCCCAAATGTCCCCTCCATAATTACACCCCACAACTTGCCCCCCGCCCAACCTGCCCCCCCTCCCGGGCACCCCAAATCCTGCCCCCCCTCTTTGCCCCCCATCGCCTCCTCCCCCTGTTCCAGTCTCCCCGTTCTGCCTCCCGTGTCCCCCCAACCCAAATCCCGCCCCCCCGGTCTGGCCCCCACATCTCGAACATCTCCCCCCCCCTCCTGCCGGGCCAGACCCCCCCGTGGGTGGGGGGGGAGCGATGGGGGAGCCCCCCCAGGGTCGCCCCCAGCCCGGCGGGGTCACGCAGCGGCGCGGGGGGCGCACGGGGCCGGGTGGCGATGTCGCATTGGCACGGGGACAGCGGGTCACACCTTGCACGGGGCCGGGTCCCACCTGCGCCGGGCCGGGCTTGGCTGCGGGCGTGTTTGCACAGGGACGGGTCACACCTGCTGGGCTGGGGCTGCCTGGGGACGGGGACATTGGCACCGATGTCCTGTTTGCACGGGGACGGTGACACTCGCACCAATGTCCTGTTTGCACGGGGACGGTGACACTCGCACCAATGTCCTGTTTGCACGGGGTCGGTGACACTCGCACGAGGGTCCCTTTCGCACCAGGGACGCGCTTGCACGTCATTGTGTTTGCACAGGGCCGGGTCACACTTGCACCGGGGCTGTGTTTGATGGGGACAGTGCCATTTGCGATGGGGACAGTGCCATTTGCACGGGGCCGGTGGCGTTTGCACGACAGCGGTCACATTGCCACGGGGACAGCGACATTTGCACGGGGCCGGTGACACCGGCACGGGAATGACCACACCTGCACCGGGAGAGAGCCTGGGCAGGGGGTCGGTGGCACTGGCACGACAATGACCGTGCTTGCACCGCGCCAGGGACAGTTCCACGAGGGTTGGTGGCACTGGCTCGGGGTCAGTGACACTGGCGCGGGCGCGATCACATCTCACGGGGTCGGTGCCACCTCCCGGGGTTGGTACCACCTCACGGTGTCAGTGCCACTGTCGCGGGGTCGGTGCCGCCTCCAGGGGCCGGTGCCATCTCCTGGGGTCGGTGCCACTTTCTCGGGGTCGGGGCCATCTCACAGTGTCAGTACCGCTGTCGCGGTATCGGTGCCACCTCCTGGGGTCGGTGCCACTGTCGTGGGGTCGGTGCCACCTCCCGGGCTCGGTGCCACTTTCTCGGTGTCGGTGCCACCCCCCGGTGTCGGTGCCACTGTCGCGGGGTCCCGGCGCTGTCCGTGGTGCTGCCCCGCGCCGCCGCCTCCCGCCGGCAGAGGGCGCCCTCCGGGGGCGGGGGGGTGGGGCTGGGGGTGTCCGGGGGTCCCCACGCGGTGACCTCGCCCCGCCGCCCCCGCCCCGCCGGCCCCGGCACCCGCAGGGTGGCACTCGGCTCGCTGCCATCAGCAGTTGGCTCCAGGGGTAGCGCTGCTGGCCGGGCGTCCCGGAGAGGGGCTCTGGGGGAGCTCTCGTGTCCCCAGGAAGCGCCATGGGACCCCCTGGACGCCCTCACACCACCTAGACTCGTCTCCAGCCAGCAGCACCTCCCGACCCCCAGGTAACACCCGAGGGTGCCCCCCGCCCGTGGGTGCCCACCCAAGGTGGGCAGACAGGTACCCAGAGCCCCTCTCTCGGCAGGGCAGCAGGATGGCCCAGCAGCGCCATGCCATCCCCCCGCCTCTCAAGGTAGGTGTTGTTGGCATGGGGGGCACACAGCCAGCAGCACCCTGGGGTGCCACCATGGGCATCACCCATGCCAGTGCCCACGGTGGCCGTCACCGCTCCGTGTCTTGCAGACGGAGGAGGATTACATCCCCTACCCCAGCGTGCACGAGGTAGGGCAGGGGCTGAGGGGCAGTGCCAGGCCGGGCTGGGCTGGGCTGGTGGGGTGCCCAAAGCACCCACCAGGGCTGTGGGCGCAGGTGCTGGGCCGGGAGGGGCCGTTCCCCCTCATCCTCCTGCCGCAGTTCGGGGGTTACTGGATTGAGGGCACCAACCACCAGCTGAGCGGGGCCCCCGACTCGCCCCCCACGCCCGTGCCCGGCACCCGGGCAAAGCTGGAGGGCAACCACACGGCCAAGATCTACCGCAAGCACTTCCTGGGCAAGGTGAGGCCCTGGGGGCTGCAGGTGTGGGGCTGGGCTGGAGGATGGCCCATGGGTGTGGATGGGCAGCAGCTTGGAGACCCCATAAGTTCGGGTGTTCCTGGACGTGGGTGTGGTGTCCACGGGGGTGGGAGCCCCGTGGGCCATGGACAGGGGGGCTCGTGGATGTGGGTATGGCAATGGTGCTTGGGGTGGGCTCTCCGTGGGAATGGAAGGACATGGAGACCTCGTGAACAAAGCAGCTTTGACATATGGCTGCTTGTGGACATGGGTCCTCCATGGGGTGGATGGAAGGAGGTGAGCATTGGGTCTCCATGGGTGGGAGAGCCCCTGGCACAGGTGCCCATGGAATGGGTTTCCCACAGGTTTGCATGGGCATGGGGGCTCCATAAGTTTGTGTGTCCATAGGAGCTGGATGCCCCAAGGGCTGTGAGGCTCACTGAGTGCAGGTGCCCCATAGGTGGTACCTGAGCTGTGGGTACAGGTGCTCATGGACACAGTGCTCCATGGAGATGGGATGGGTGCTTTTGGATGTGGGGATCCCGTGGACACGGGTGTCCCATAGGTGCTCAAGGGCCTGGGTGTCCTATGGGTGGACGTGGATATGGGTGTCCCATGGGTGTTCATGGGCCTGGGTGTGCCATGGGTGTGGGTGCTCATGGACATGGGTGCTCCATGGGGATGGGATGGGTGCTTTGGGTGTGGGGATCCCGTGGACATGGGTGTCCCATGGGTGGTCACGGACATGGGTGTCCTACGGATTTGGATGCTTATGGACACGGATGGACACAGATGTCCCATAGGTGTGGGTGCTCATGGACATGGATGTCCCACGGGTGTGAGTGCTCATTCATGGACGTGGATGTCCCACAGATGTGGGTGCTCACGGGCATGGGTGTCCCAAGAACTTGGATGCTTATGGAAATAGATTTCCCACAGATTTGGGTGGTCGTGGGCACGGCTGTCCTACAGATATGGATGCTCATGGACATGGGTATCCCATGGATGTGGGTGCTCATGGATGTCCCACAGATGTGGGTGCTCATGGACACGGGTGTCCCATGGGTGTGGGTGCTCATGGACATGGGTATCCCACAGATGTGGGTGTCCCATGGCCGAGTGCCCCCATCCTAAGCACCTTTGGCTCCTTCCCCCAGGAGCACTTCAACTACTACTCCCTGGACCCGGCGCTGGGACACCTGGTGTTCTCGCTCAAGTACGATGAGCAGGAGCAGCTCCACCTGCTGCTGCGGTGAGCGGGGCTGGGGAGGCCCCCATGGGAGCTGCTGGGCCTGGGGAGACACCCATGGGAGCTGCCGGGCCTGGGGAGGCACCCATGGGAGCTGCCGGGCCTGGGGGCTGCCCTGACGCCCTCCTCGCCCCGCAGCACCCGTGCCCGCACCCTGCACGACGTGGTGCCCATCTCCTGCCTGGCCGAGTTCCCCAACGTGGTGCAGATGGCCAAGGTGGGTGCGCCCCTCCTGCCCCCCCAAGGCAGCACCCATGGGTGCCCCCCAAGTGAGCTCCCCTCCCTCCTTTCCACAGCTGGTGTGCGAGGACGTCAACGTGGATCGCTTCTACCCCGTGCTCTATCCCAAGGTGAGCGGGCTGCAGGGAGGGGGCACCCGGGCACCCCTGGGTGCCCCTCCCCACCTTCTGAGCCCTCCCCACCCCGCAGGCATCCCGCCTCATCCTCGCCTTCGATGAGCACGTGCTCAGCAACCACTTCAAATTCGGGGTCATCTACCAAAAACTGGGGCAGGTACGGGGCGGGGTGGGCGGGGGTCGGGGTGGGGGGAGTCCCTGGGTGGGCGCTGGCGCCCATCCCCACCCCCTGCAGACCTCCGAGGAGGAGCTTTTCGGCACCACGGAGGAGAGCCCGGCCTTCGCCGAATTCCTGGACGTGCTGGGTCAGCGGGTGCAGCTGCGGGACTTCAAGGGGTGCGTGAGGGGATGCCAGGGGAAGGGAGGGACCCTCGGGGTCAGGGCGCTGTCTCACCCACCCACCCACTCACCCACGCAGGTTCCGAGGGGGGCTGGATGTGACCCACGGACAGACGGGCAGCGAGTCGGTCTATTGCCACTTCCGTGACAAGGAGATCATGTTCCACGTCTCCACCAAGCTGCCCTACACCGAGGGGGACGCCCAGCAGGTGGGCACCCATGGGGGGTGAAAGGAGGGGGGGACACTTGGGTGCTTGAGAGCAGGGGTGAGAGGTGGTCCTGGGCACTTCCATGGGGTGGAGGGGACTCGTGGGTCACCATGGGTGGTGTGGGCATCTGCGGGGCCCAGCAGATGGCAGGGCACTCATGGGTGTGGGGAAACATCTTTGGGATGCAGAGGGCTGTTAAGGCACCCATGGGTGCCAGGGGGGAGCTGTGGGATGCAGGGGGCTGGTGGAGCACCCATGGGGGCTCGGGAGCATCTACGGGGCACAGGGGCTTTCATTCCTTTGATGCCCCCGGTGTGACCACCCTCTGTCCCTCCTGTCCTGCTGTGTCCCCCCGTGTCCCTCCGCACCCCACCTGTCCCCACAGCTGCAGCGGAAGCGCCACATCGGCAACGACATCGTGGCCATCGTCTTCCAGGACGAGAACACCCCGTTCGTCCCCGACATGATCGCCTCCAACTTCCTGCACGCCTTCGTGGTGGTGCAGCTGGAGCAGGGCGGCGCCCAGGGCACCTTCTACAAGGTACCCCCCGTGCCTCAGTGTCCCCGTGCCCGTGGGGACCCGCGGGGTGTCCCCGTCACGCCCTCACCCGCCGCAGGTCTCCGTCACCGCCCGTGACGATGTGCCCTTCTTCGGCCCGCCGCTGCCCGACCCCGCTGTCTTCAGGAAGGTGAGAGCCCGTGGGTGCCACCGGGGAGCCCCTGGGGACCCCCACCCACCCACGCACCCACCCACGGTGCCCCCGGGCCGCCCGCACCCCGCAGGGCCCCGAGTTCCAGGAGTTCCTGCTGACCAAGCTCATCAACGCCGAGTACGCCTGCTACCGCGCCGAGAAGTTCGCCAAGCTGGAGGTGCGGGCACGGGGCTGAGGGCACGGGGATGAGGGCACGGGGATGAGGGCATGGGGCTGAGGGCATGGGGATGAGGGCACGGGGATGAGGGCACGGGGATGAGGGCACGGGGCTGCGGGCATGGGGATGAGGGCACGGGGATGAGGGCACGGGGCTGCGGGCACGGGGCTGCGGGCACGGGGCTGCGGGCATGGGGCTGAGGGCATGGGGATGAGGGCATGGGGATGAGGGCACGGGGATGAGGGCATGGGGCTGAGGGCACGGGGATGAGGGCACGGGGATGAGGGCACGGGGATGAGGGCACGGGGCTGCGGGCACGGGGCTGCGGGCACGGGGCTGCGGGCATGGGGCTGAGGGCATGGGGATGAGGGCATGGGGATGAGGGCACGGGGATGAGGGCACGGGGATGAGGGCATGGGGATGAGGGCACGGGGCTGCGGGCATGGGGCTGAGGGCACGGGGCTGTGGGCACGGGGCTGCAGGCATGGGGATGAGGGCACGGGGATGAGGGCACGGGGCTGCGGGCACTGGGGGCACCCAGAGGGGCTGGGCACGCCGTGGGGCAGCACGAGGCTGTGGATGTGGGTGCTGTGGGTGCCGTGCCCGCTGTGGGGCCCGCACGCAGCGTGGGTGGGCAGGGGCTGGGTGGGTCCCCGTCTGGGCAGGACGGTGGTGCCCGGGTAGGGGGTGTCTCACGGGGGGCGGCAGAGCGGTGGGGAAGGGGTTGTGAGGGGCGGCCCCGCGTGGGTGCAGCGCTGGGCTGGGCGTGCCTGGCGTGGGTGCAGCCGTGCGGCGTGGGACGAGCTCGCGTGGGTGCAGCGGGCAGGGGTGGGTGGCAGCGGTGGGTGCGGGGCGCTGCGGGCGGCGTCGCGTGGGTGCAGCAGGGCGGGGGCTGGTCCTGCGTGGGTGGAGGCTGAGTGGTGCGGGGGTGGGTGTCTGGAACGACACGGCAGTGCGGGCTGGGTACGGGGGTGGATGCGGGGCTGGGTGCGGGCTGGGTGCAGGGGTGGATGCGGGTTTTGTGCGGGCCGGGTGGTCTCGCGTGGGCGCAGCAGTGCGGGGCTGGGTGCTGGTTGGGTGCGGAGGTGGGTGCAGGGCTGTGTGCGGGGATGGATGCGGGCTGGGTGCGGGGATGGATGCGGGGCTGTGTGCGGAGTTGGATGCGTGGTGGATGCGGGCGGGGTGCGGGTTTTGTGCGGGCCGGGTGGTCTCGCGTGGGCGCAGCAGTGCGGGGCTGGCGCGCAGGAGCGGACGCGGGCGGCGCTGCTGGAGACGCTGCACGAGGAGCTGCAGGCGCGCAGCCAGGCCATGCTGGGGCTCAGCCCCGACGATGAGCGCCCCGACAACGGCGGCACCGCCCCGGGCTTCTTCGAGTCCTTCAAGGTGGGGCGCGGGGGTCCCGCAGTGCCTCACGCAGCGCTGCGGGGCCGGGTTCCCTCCCCAGGTCCCCACCCGGGACACGCCCCCGTATTGACCACGCCCCTGCACTGACCACGCCCCTGCTGTGACCACGCCCTGGGCCTTGGCCCCGCCCCCTGCGCGCGCAGCCGATCTGCGGGGGTGTGGCTGCGGCCACGCCCACCCCGGGTCCCGCCCCCTCACGGACCAGAACGGCCCCGTGCCCGCAAACCCCGCCCCGTTCCTGTAGAAACCACGCCCATGGAGACCACGCCCCTTCATCGGCACAAGCCCCGCCCAAATTGCTGATCGCGCCCCGCGTCTTAAGCCCCGCCCCTTACTACAGGCCCCTCCTATATCGCCTTTGGCTCCGCCCCCCAGTACCCGGTTCTCCTCCCGGTACCCGGTTCCATCTCGGTACCCGGCTTCCCCCGGTGACTGATACCCCCCGGTGCTCAGTTTCCCCCAGTACCTGGTTCCCCTCCCGGTGCCCGGTTACCCCCCCGGTGCCCAGTGCCCCCCAGTACCCGGTTCCCCTCCCGGTACTCGGTTCAGCCCCCGGGTCCCGGGTGCCCCTCAGTACCCAGTTTCCCCTCCCGGTACCCGGTTCCCCCCCCGGTACCCGGTTCCCCGTGTCCCCGGTCTCTGACCCGCTGCCCCCTCAGTCGCTGCTGGTGCCCGGGAGCCGCCGGGGACGCCGCGGCAGCGCCATCGGGCTGGGCTCGGTGGAAGAGGTGGGTACCGGTACCTCGCCGTCCCCCCGCGGTGTCCCCCCGGTCCCCGGTGTCCCCCCGGCTAACGGCGCCCCGCAGGCGCTGCTGGTGCCCGGGAAGAGCCCGTCACGGCGGCGGCCCGGCCCCCTCGGCTCCCGCCGCTCCAGCGCCATCGGCATCGAGAGCATCCAGGAGGCGCCGGCCGGCAGGTGAGCCCGCTGCCGGCCCCGCCGCTGTCCCCTCCCGATGTCCCCTCCCGGTGTCGCCTCACTGCCGTCGCCTCCCCGCAGGGACGGCCCCGCAGCCGCCGACGGCTCCAGCTCCACACACAGCTCCCCCGAGAGCCGCCGGAACCCCGACAGGTCCCGCGGCTGGCACCGGGATGGGGACACGGGGACAGGAGGGCACTGGGGGGGGAATGTTTGGGGACCGGAGGACGCTGGGGTGGTGTGGCAACGGGACAGGGTGGCACCAGGATGGGGTGGCACAGGGATGGGCACTGGGGCAAGTGAAGGTGACACAGGGACCGGAGGGATGGGACAGCAAAGGAATGCAGAGGGACAGAGTGGCGGCGGGGTGGGGTGGCACAGGGACAAGGTGGCACCAAGATGGGTGGCACAGGGACAAGGTGGCACCAGGATGGCTGGCACATGGCAGCATGGAGACACCAGAGGGACAGGGTGTCACAGGGACAGGCTCACCCAGAGGCTGAGTGGCACCGGGTCCGTATGTCCCAGGGGGCTGTGGGGTGGCACTCGGGTGGCTTGCATGCAGGTTGGCATGAAGGTGGGTGGCACAGGGACACATGGCACGGGGATAGGTTGGTGTGATGACAAGGGACATGGGGACAGGGTGGCACAGGACTGGGACCTCCCAGGGCTGGGATGGGCTGGGGTGGGGACAGGGTGCCACAGGGATGGGACATGCCGGGGCCAGGGTGACACGAGGATGCAGCGTCCCGGCCGGGGTGGTGTGGGGACAGGGTGTCCCGGGGCCAGCACAGCATCGCAGCGGGGCCACGGTGGTGGCCGCGAGGCGCGGTGCCAGCCTGTTGTGGCCTTGGGGACCGTCCCTGGCCTTGGGGACTGTCCCTGGCAGGGCCGAGAAGCCGGAGCCGCCGGATTTCTCCCGCTCCTCCTCCAGCGCCAGCAGCTTCGGCAGCGCCGCGGAGGAGCCCGGCGAGCCGGGACGGGTACGGGGAGCCCGGGGTGGGGTCCTGGGGGGGCACTTTGGGGTGGGCAGCGCCCCCTGACCCCTCTGTGCCCCCTCAGGAGAGCCGCTCGCCCTCGGGGAGCCACCGCGACGCCTTCACGGACACCCCCTGGCCGGATGAGCCCCCCGGGACCCCCCCAGGTAGCCCAGCACCCCCAGATCGGGGCACTGCAGGGCTGGGGGGCTCCTCGGGGTGCTCACGGTCCCCCCCCTTTGCCCCAGGCCGCCGCCCGCCTGACTCCCCCTGCCCTGAGATCAAAATCCAGCTGGAGCAGCCCTCCCAGAACCCGGTGAGGCTTTGCCCCCCTCCACCAGCACAGAGTGGGGGTGCCCACCGTGGGGTGCCCCCACTGATGTCCCTCCCACAGGGCTCATAGTCACCCCCCGACCTGCGGGGGTGTCACTGCTTCACCCCCCTCTGTGTGCCACCCCCGTGCCAGGAGCTGAAGCCATCGTCCCCGGTGCAGGATTTGGGGGGGGGGGGAAACCCCCAACAAAAATGGGGATGTGCCCCCCTTCCCCTCCAGACAATCTCTGTCACCCCAAAAACCCTTTGGGTGAGGGGGTGATGCACCACAAAGGGGCCTCCCCTCTGCCGTGACCCCAAAATGAGGAGTGGGTCCAACCCCAGCATCATCCCCTCCCCTAAAAAAACCAGAGGGGACTCAAATCCAGGGTAACCCCAAAGTGGAGCTCCCTCTCCCCCCCTTTATTTTAAGGGACAAAAGTTCCGGAATGTGCCGGAGGCTGGAACTGGGAGGGGAGGGGGAGGAATATTTTTTCACACCCTCCCAAAACTGTGTTTGTGTTTCCCGTGAGTCCTGTATAAAATAAAGGTTTATTTATCGCTACGCTGGGGGGGCGTCACCAATATCCCCAAAACCCCAAACACCAGCGGGGGGGGGCTGTAAAAACAATCATTTTGGGGCAAATGTTGGGGTTTCACCGAGCAAAGCCTTCCTTTGATTGGTGCCTATTTTTGGGGTGCTGTGAGTACCCCAAAATGTGCCAGGCAGTGCCCTCAGCCCCCCTCCCCGGTGCCTCTTTCAGCTCTGCCGGTCAGCCCGGCGTCAGGAGCGGCTTTTGGCCACGGCCCCGTGGCCGGCGGCGCCCTGCCAACCCCCCGGCCAAGGCAGAGTGGTTCCCACCCCCCCGAACCCCCAAAAACCACGCGGCACCCCGGGAGTGGTTAAACATAGCCCGGCTTCTGGGAAGGGCCAGCAGCCGGCCCTGCTCGGGAGCTGGCACTGCCTGGGGGGCAAAGCGGGGAGCAGAGACCCCCAAATCCTGTTCTGTTGGGGTCAGAGCCCCCCAAATCCTGCCCTGATGGGGTCAGAGCCCCCCAAATCCTGTTCTGATGGGGTCAGAGCCCCCCAAATCCTGCCCTGATGGGGTCAGAGCCCCCCAAATCCTGTTCTGATGGGGTTAGAGCCCCCCAAATCCTGCCCTGTTGGGGTCAGAGCCCCCCAAATCCTGCCCCGCTGAGGTGAGAGCCCCCCAAATCCAGCCTGCCACAGTCAGAGCCCCCAAATTCTGCCCTGCAAGGGTTAAAGACCCCCAAATCCAGCCCCGCTGAGGTCAGAGCCCCCCAAATCCAGTCCTGACAAGGTCAGAGCCCCCCCAAATCCACCCCTGCTGGGATTAAAGCCCCCCAAATCCTGCCCTGCTGAGGTGAGAGCCCCCCAAATCCTGTTCTGATGGGGTTAGAGCCCCCCAAGTCCAGCCCTACTGGGGTCAGAGCCCCCCAAATCCTGCCCTGCTGGGATCAGAGCCTCCCAAATCCAGCCCTGCCAGGGTGAGAGCCCCTCAAATCCTGCTCTGCTGGAGTCAGAGCCCCCCAAATGCAGTCTTGCCAAGGTCAGAGCCCCCCCAAATCCAGCCCTGCTGGGGTCAGCACCTCCACCCGCTCTGCAGGATCCTGGTTAATGAGGAACTGAGCCTTTAATTATAAAACTGGTGAATGAATGAAAAACGAGGGAGGGGTTCAGGGGCTTTGGGGGGATTTGGGGGAGGCAGGGCAGTGTTTTCCCAGCCATCTGCACAAGCACAGGAGCTCAGAGGCACCGTGGGACCTCTGCCCATGCCAGGGGTCATTTGCACAAGCCCAGGGACTCGGGCACGTGTTTGCACTGCACATTTTCACTGTGTGTCACTCACAGTGACAGCCACACGTGCACGGTGCCTTTTGTACGTGGTGACATCTGCACGTGTGCAGGGCACTAGGCACAGTGACATCTCGGTGGCATTTGCACACACAGGGCACCTTCTGCTCGGCTCAGGCAGTGTCTGCAAGTGCACAGTGGCACTGGCACAGGGACATTTGTGTGTGCAAGGCACTGTTACCCACTCGCACGGTGACATTGGCACAAGCACAGTGACATTTGCCCGCTCCCAGCACCCCTCCAGCTGCACAAGCCCTTTCCCCCTGCGACCCCACCCACTAATTATCCCCCTAATTACCTCACCCCAAAGAAGAGGGCATGCCCAAGGGCGTCCCACCCCTCACATCCAGCTTTGCTGCCTTTACCCCTCTTTCCACAATCCCAGCCCCTCCCAAATCCCTCCCGGGGCAGCAAATTGCTTTAACCCGAAGAATTTTAAAACAAAATAAATCACTGAGCAGACAACAAAACCCAAGTTTAGGGACAAATTAACCCGATGAGTTAATTTTTTTTCCCATCTTCGTGTGGTCCCTGGCTCCTCCACGCATGTGACGAGTTGGGCACCAGGGTCAGTCCTCAGCCAAGGGACCACAGAGGCATTTTGGGACCCAGCCCCACGGCGTTTCGCTCAAAGAGGGGGTTTTATCCGCCGAGGCTCCAGCTGCCATCCCAAATCCCGCAGTGGCTTTGGGATAGGCCAGGGAACGCTGCTAATTATAGGGAAGGAACCATGTATTTACAGAGGCAGCTCCCAGCACCAAACCACCGGCGGCTGCTTTTGCTCCGCTGAGTCTCTCTGTTCTCTCTCTCTCTCCTCTTTCCCGGGCGCTGCTGTCCACAGAAAAAAAATAAAAAGGGGGGATGAATTAAAAATAAATCCCCCCTCGGTGATTTGCGAGAGGCACTTTAGCAGAGGAGGAGGAGGAGGAGGAGGCCGAGGAAGGGCAGGAGGAGCGGGGTGGCGGCGCGGGCGGCGGCGTTGCAGTGGCCTCGGTTGGAGCCGATGCAGGCGGCGTAGGCCATGGCGTGGGGGATGTAGTTCTGCTCGTGCACGCCGTGCAGCAGGTGGGCCATGGGCCCGCGGGCGAACACGGCCACGTCCTCGCCGCCGTGGGTCTCCTGCCGCAGCGGCACGGCCGACTGCGCCTGGTAGTCGGCGTGGGCTGGGGGCAGAAGCGAGAATCATCGTTTAAGAACCCAGCAGAAGTGAGAATCGTTTGAGAACCCAGCTCGTCTTGGCCGAGCTGGGCTGATTTTCAAGGGGTTTTGGTCCGAAACGCACGCACCGAAATCCACGGCAGAGACGTTTTCTCGCTCGCCCGCCACGATTTTATAGCCGGGGCCGTTGCCGTAGAGGATGGAGGTGAAGGGTTTGCGATCCACGTCGCTCTGCATCGGGGCCAGACCTGGCGGTGGGGCACGGTCAGCAGGACGGGATCCCTCCATGAGGTCCCTGAGCTGTCCCCAGGGTGTCCCCACGATGTCCCGAGCTGTGCCCGGGGTGTCCCCCAGCTGTCCTAACAGTGTCCCTCAGCAGTCCCCACGGTGTCCCCAAGCTGTCCCCAAGGTGTCCCCAGCCTGTCCTTAGGGTATCTCCAGGCTGCTCCCAGGGTCTTCCCAAGCTGTCCCCAGGGTGTCCCCCCCAGCTGTCTCTGGGCTGTCCCCACGCTGTCCCCATGGTGTCCCCAGGGTGTCCCTCAGGGTGTACCTGGGCTGTCCCTGGGGTGTCCCTGAGCAGTCCCCAGGGTGTCCCCCAGCTGTCCCTGGCCTGTCCCCCAGCTATCCCCAGGGTGTCCCCAAGCTGTCCCTAGGCTGTTCCCATGGTGTCTCCAGGCTGTCCCTCAGCTGTTCCTGGGGTGTCCCCACGATGTCCTCAAGCTGTCTCTGGGCTGTCCCCCAGCTGTAGCCATGGTGTCCCTGGGGTGGCCCCAGTGTGTCCCAGGGTGTCTCTGAGGTGTCCCCAGGCTGTCCCCAGCCTGTTCCCCAGCTGTCCCCACGGTGTCCCTGAGCTGTCCCCCAGCTGTCCCCAGCACCCTGGCCGGGCAGGGCTCACCAAAGATGGGGTTCCCTCGGGGGGTGTAGCCTCCAAAGGTGAACACGTGCGAGTGGTCGGCGGTGACGACGCTGAGCGTGTCCTGGGTGGACGTGAGGCGCGTGGCCAGCCCGATGGCCCTGTCCAGCTCCACGGCCTCGTGCAGCGCCTGCTTCGCCTTCCCCTCGTGGTGCCCGTGGTCGATGCGGCCGCCTGCGGAACCGGGCACCGCTCGGCCTTGCCCTCCTCTTCCCAGCCTTGCAAACCCCTTTATTCCCTTCCTGTGTCCTCCCCTCACCCCATTTATCCTCCCTCTTGCACCCCAGCCCCTTGATGCCTCCTTCTCATCCCCCTACCCTCTATCTGTTTTAGCACTCCACCTTCACCCCTTTTATCCCTCCCTTTTTTGCACCTTCATTGCCCCTGTTACCCCTCTTTTTGCAGCCCCCCATATCCCCTTTATCTGTCACTTGTGTATCCCCCACCACCCCTTTATCCTTCCTCCCTGTCATCCCCTTTTTCTGCACTCTCATCTCACCATTATCCTCCCTTTATGCACCATCACCTTAAATCCCTGTTTTTGTTCTTTCATCACGCCCTTTATCATCCTTGTCCATCTTCCCATCCTCACTTTTTGTACCTCCCCTTCATCCAATTCCCCACCTTTTTGCACCCTCTTTTGCACCCCATCACCCCCTTTTCCCTCTCCTTTCTGTATCCCTATCACCCATTTTCTTCTCCTCTTGCACTCTTCTTTTATAGAATCCCTCCCTTTTTGCACCCCCATTGTGCCCCATTTCTGCACCCCCACGAACTCCCCCACCTTCAACCAGGAGGAAGAACCCTCGGGGGTTTTTCTGGAGCATCCTGATGGCCACGGACACCATCTCGCTGAGGGACGGGTCTGTATCATTGTTCCTGTCCAGCTCGTACATCATGTCCCCTGGCTCGAAGAGGCCTGGGGACAGGGACACTGCTGGAGACATCCTTTTCCACCAAAAGAAAAAGGGGGGGCCAAATCCTGCTCCTTGTGCTGACTCGAGTGTTTCACACACCGCTGGATCCAGGAAGATTAGATAGAAGCCGGACAATCCCAGCCCTTCCTTCCTCCTGCCCTGCTGGATTCCACATTCCAGTTGGGATGGGAATTTCACTGCTGACAAAAGAACTGCATCCCTAGGAGGGAGATGTGCCCCAGGGTGGGAGCAGCAGCATCCTTGGGGGTGTTACATTGTCCTTGGTGGGCAGCACATCCTTGAGGGCACACCAGGATGGGGCACCAGCATTTCCAGGGAAATTGCAGCCTCTTTGGGAGGTGGCAGCAGGAGCACCACCCTTGGGGGTGTAACAGCATCCCTTTGGGGTACCAGCATCCCCAGGGAGTTAACAGGATCGTTTGGGGGGGTACCAGCATCCCCAAGGGAATAGAACCATGTTTGGGAGCTACCAGCACATCCAGGACAGGGCACCACCATCCCTTGGAGGATAACTGGCCACTGCAGCTGCCCCAGCAGCCCAGGGCAGGACAGGGGTACCCATAAAGCACCCAGCTGATGCCAGGGCACCCGTGGGTGCAGGGACTCACCCAGCAGGAAGTCAACACGGGTGAGGTTGAGCGCCAGCAGCCCTCGCCGGTGCCACACGTACTCAGCAACCTGGGGACAGGGGACAGGCATTGCCACCTCTCCATTGCTTCTGCCATCCCTGGTGTGCTCCCCAGGATATTCCAGCCCTAGGAATGGCTCTGCAGGGTTACGGGGGGGTGATGTGTGTGCACCCCAACCCCAGAATCCCTGTCACCTTGCCGCGGGGCTTGGCCTCCCGCCACGCCTGCACCAGGTTCCGGCCGTCCAGGCGGGTGCCCCGCTGCTTCTCCTCGTGGGGATACTCCACATCACTGGCATTTCTGGGGTACATGTATTTCCGCCCTCCACCCAGGATCACCTGCAAAAGAGGGGTGGAAATGTAGTTTTAAATACTTTAAAATTGTTTTTAATCTCCCCCTCCAGCTGGAGTTTAATAGAGGAAGACCCCAAAGGGGCGGAGCGGGATGTCCAGGAAAGCCCTGGAGTTGTGGGCAAAAACACCCGAGGAATTTCACCTCGCTCAAAATAACTCCGAATATCTCCCTATTAATTAAAACCCAGGACAAAAATAACCGTTTCCAGCAGGGATTTGGCTTTTTGAATATTTTTTTCCCCAATCTGTGGGAAGGATGCTCCACATCGGGATCCCCACATGAACCCGCTGGGATGGAGCCCCATCCCGCGGCTCTCCCTGTTTGCTTTGGAGCCTGATTTATTTGGCCTCTGTTATTTATAACCAAGCAGAGATTTTATGGTTTTTTTGTATTTTTTCCCCCTTTCTCTGAGTAGAAGGTGAATTATAAAGCTGCAAAACACCAACGCCAAAATTATTAACAAAAAAGAAGGGAAAAAAAT
Organism: Melospiza melodia melodia; assembly: GCF_035770615.1. Lineage (NCBI taxonomy): Eukaryota > Metazoa > Chordata > Aves > Passeriformes > Passerellidae > Melospiza > Melospiza melodia. The sequence goes on from NC_086219.1 coordinate 5,547,380, forward strand.
TCTTTTCCCCACTATATAATTATTTCCAGCCTGGGACAGAGTTAAAATTATATTAAAGGGAAAAAAAACACAGCAAAAGAGGCTATTAAAGAGCTAAATAACAGGCTGGGATGTTTTGCTTTGGGGCTATTTTGAAGGACAGAAGAAGATTTATTTACAGTGCTGAATTTCTGCATAAATCCACAGTAAGGAGCAGAACTTGGGGAAAAGGGAAGAATTTTGGGTCTGGGAAGTACGGGAAGGGAGGAGGCTAAGATGGATTTGTGGGGCTTGATCCTACAGGTGCTTGTGGTGCAAGATCTGTGTTTGAATTTCCTGGTCCCATGTCCACCTGAAAGTGCTGGTACCTCATCTATGGTGGTCCTGGTCCTATTTTTGGTGAGGGCCCCAACTCTGTACCCATGGGTGGTCCTGGTTCTGCACCCATGGGTGGTCCCAGCCCATCATTGCATTGGGGTCCCAACTCTGCACCCATTTGTGGTCCTGGCCCCATATCCACCCACAACCCTGGTTCTGCACCCGTGGCTGGTCTCAGCCTCACGTTTGCAGGGGTGGTGCTTGTCTTGTACCCACTCACAGTCCTGACCCTGCACCCCTTGGTGGTTCCAGCCCAGAATCTCCTGGGAATCCTGGCTCTTCAACCACTGATGGTTCCAGCCCAACATCTCCTGGGAGTCCTGGCTCTTCAACCACTGATGGTTTCAACCCAGCATCTCCTGGGAGTCCTGGCTCTTCAACCAGTGGTAGCTCCAACCCAACATCTCCTGGGAATCCTGGCTCTTCAACCACTGGTGGTCCTGGTCCCACATCTACCCACAGCCCTGTCCCCACCCTTGGGTGGCTCCAACCCGCACCCCAGGCTGTCCTGGTCCCATCCCCCTGCCTGTAGGGCACATTCCTGGTGTCCTGATCCCTACCTCGATGTCAGGGATGTTCTCCACCAGCTGCCGGGCGATGTCCTTGCAGCCGCCCTCCAGGGCGTCGGGGGGCATCTCCCCATCCGAGTACCAGTCGCGGTTGGCAGAGTGGGCGTAGGCGGCGCTGGGCGTGGCGTGGGTCACGCGCGTGGTGGTGACGATGCCCACGGCCTTGCCTGCGCCACCAGTTCAGGGGACAACGGTGAGAACAGCCCTAAACCGCCCGCTGGAGCTGCTGCCCGGGAGTCTCTCCATCCCTCACCTGCCTCCTTGGCCCAGCGGAGGATGGAGGTCACCTCCTGGCCCTTGGTGGTGTTGCAGCGGTCCCGGGTGACGCCGGCGCTGACCCCCAGTGTCCCCTCGTTGGCTTTGACCCCGCAGAGGTAGGCGGTGGCCGTGCCCGCGCTGTCGGGCACCTGGGCGTTGGTGTTGTAGGTCTGGAAGGTGGGAGATGGGTGAACCCCATCGTTATCACCACCACCATTGTGTTCAACACCCCCAGTGCCACTGACAGCACCATTCCCACCCTGGGGCTTCCCCCCCGAGCTGTTTGGCTGCACCAGACCCCCATCCCACCTGTGTCCCCTCTCTTTTGCCCTTTGCCCCCCATTTCACCCCCTGCTCCCTCCACCGTGGGGGCACATCCCTCCCTCACTGCATTTTGCTGCTTTTAGCCTTTTTTCAGTCCATCTTTTGGCAGGGAGACGGAAGCCACTGCCACGGGCATCCCCGCGGGGTGAGCTGAGGTGGCTGCTGGCTTCCAATTTAATTATTATTTTAAAATGTTTTGTTCAGCAAAACGAGCCCGGCGAGAAGCAGGGGGGTCCCGTGGTGGCGTCCCGCAGCCGGCGGGCTCCTCCTGTCCCCTCCCCGTTCCCACGGCCGGCCCCTGGCACGGCCAGCGGGCACCGGAGCCAGCTGCCTTCGCCCGCCCCTGACCTAATTTCAGCTCGGTCGATGCCTCCCGCCCGTGGCCTTGCGGTGGGTGCCGCGTCCCCGCGGGGGCTCACCTTGGCCAGGGCCACGAAGGGGAACTTGTCCATCTCCAGCAGGCTCTCCTCGCCCTGCCCGTGCAGCTGCCCTTTGAGGATGCGGGCGGCCGTGACCGTGGAGACGCCCATTCCTGCGGGACAGTGTCAGCCGCGCCAACCCCGCACAGACCCCGCTCATCTCCCCTTAGCCCGATGTCCAGTTTATCCCATCGCTCAGCTCATCGCAGCAACCGATTTTTGCAAGCCCAGTTTATTGTGCAGCCAGTTTATCCCAGCTCCCAGTTTATCCCAGTAGCCACTTCTCATTGCAAAGCAAGTTTATCCCAGCTCCCAGTTTATTGCAACACTCGACTTTTTGCCAATCCAATTCACTCCAGCACATGGTTTATCCCAGCACCCACTTCATTGCAATCCCAGTTTATGCCAGCATTCAAATGATGGCAAAACCAATTTACCTGAGCACCCAATTCTTTGCTAGTTCAGTTTATCCCTACACCAGGTTACTGCAATCCCAGTTCATTGCAGAACCCAATTTTTTGCAACCCAGTTCACCCTGGCACCCAATATTCATTGCAAACCCAACTTATTGCAGCACTCAACTTACTCTAAATCCAATTCATACCAGCACCCAGTTTACCCCAGCACCCACCTTAACACGAACCCAAACTGATTGCAGCAACCAATATTTTTTGCAAATCCAGTTTCTCCAGCACCCACAAAATAAATTGAGTTTACTGTAAACTCAATTTACCATAGCACCCATTTTTTTTGTAAATCCAGTTCGTTGCAGCACCCAGTTTACCCCAGAACAGATCTTTTTGCAAACCCTGTTCACACCAGCACCCAACTTAACTGGAACCCCAGTTTATCCCAGAACACAACTCACCACAGCAACGATTTTTCCACAACAATGTGTCAAAGCCCCAGTTTATCCCAGCACCCACTTTATCACCCCACTTCATGCACCGCCCTGGGGTGGGTGCTCCCTCCCATCTCACCGTCCCCCAGGAACAGGATGAGGTTCTTGGCCACATTCTGGTTGAGGCGCTGGAGCCGCAGCGCGTTCCTCAGGGTCTCCTGCGCTTGCCGCCGCCAGTACTCGGGGTCCTTCTCCCTCTCTGTGGGGGAACGGGCTCATAGCACCCCACAGCACAGCTTTTGGGGCGCTGCCCCTCCAAACATCACCTACCCGGGACCAGCGATGCCGAGCAGAGCTGGGCGAGGAGGAGGAGGACGAGCAGAGCCTTCATCCTGAGTGGGTGCTGCCTGGAGAGAGCTGCAAAGAGGGTGGCACCTGCTCGTGCCTCAGTTTCCCCAATGAGAACTTTGCCCTGGGGTCAGCCAAGCGAGGACGGAAAGAAATGTCCCCTCCGATGTGACCCCCGTGGGGACATGCCAGCTGCCCCCCCCACCACCCTGCCTCCCTGGCCATCAGTCCCATGGGGTGTCACCTCACTGTCACCAACGGATGGCCCCTGTGGCACAGTGAGGTCCCCATCACATGGCCATGTCCCCATCACATGTGTGCTCCCCTTCCATGCCCATGTCCCCATCATGTGCTTGCGCACCTCTCGTGTGTCCCCATCATGTGTCCCTGTCACCCCTGTGTTCCCATCCCACATCCATGTCTCCACATCACATCTCCAGTCCCATCACACACCCGTGTCCCCACCACGTCCCCTGTGTGTGCAATGTCCCAAATGTCCCCACCACCCACCCCGTCCCCATCCCTATCACACACCTGCGTCCCTGTTGCATTTCTGTCCCTGCTGCGCGCCCACGTCCCCACATGACCACATCCCATGACACATCCATGTCCTCGCTGCACGCCCGTGTCCCCATCCCGTGCCTGTGTGCCCGCCACACGCTCATGTCCCCACTGCATGTCTGTGTCCCTGTTGCACACCCGGGTCCCTGTAGCATCTCCGTGTCCCCACCACACTGCCGTGTCCCCTGGCACTCTCCTGTCCCCATCACCCGCACATCCCCTCCCCTCCGCCGCACGCCCCCTCCCCGGAGAGCCTCCCTGCGTGCCCCGGGATGGCAGCGGTGCCCCCGGGGGTCCTTACCGGGGGTGGGGGCTGTCACACTCGTAACCGCACTAACTTGGGTCCCTACACCCACGTCCCTCTGGGCGGCGGGAGGAGGCCGGGCCGGGGGGACCGCGAGCCCTTAAATCCCCCCGCACCCGGCCTTCGCCTCCTCCTCCTCCTCCCCTTCCTCCACCCTCCCCCTGCTGCCAGCGAGGGGGGGCGGGAGGAGAAAAGGCCACAACTGGGCTTACTGGTGCCCTCTGCCGGGTTATACTGGGAGGACTGGGAGGACTGGGGAGCACCAAGCCTGGCTACAAGTGCTGAGCAACCCTCCCCCTCTTCACACGCGGGAGTTTGGGGTGCCTCTTGGCGGGGTAGATGTGTGTTTTGCCCGATTTTGCATTATTTTCACCCAAACTATGCTAGCTGCACCAGCGAGGCGTTGGGGTGGGGGTGATGGAGATGAGTGGGGTCTTCCTGCCTCAGTTTCCCCGCACGGGCTCCTGCAGCAGCCCACGAGAGATCCCCGGTGGGATCCCGCGGCATTGCTGTCGGTCCCACAATAAACACGGCGTCGTGACGAGCGCGGGGGGACGGGGTGACCCAGCCTTGCCTCAGTTTCCCCGTGCCGTGGGCGCGGGGGGCTCCGTGACCCGCGGAGCCGTCCGTGACCTCCCAGAAGGTGGCGGTCTCAGCCCAAAAATCCGCTCCCCGTGAGCCTCGGGGTGCAACGGGGGGAGCCCCGATACGGCCGCGATGCCAGGGGACGGGCACGGCGCCTTGCGGACCCTCTCCCCTTACCCCTTCCCACCCTCTCTTCACCCCTCAGCACCCCCCGGCCTTTTGGCAGCCCAGCAGAAGCGATTTGCAGCCCCGTGGGTGCGATGAGCGCGTCAGTGCTCAGCGCAGGGGGCGGAGGTGGCACCGCGTGTCCCCATCCCTGTCCCCACGGCCGGGCAGCCCCCGGTGCTTTTCGGCGTGGGGAAAGCTGCACCCACCCGTGCTTTCCAGCCGCGGGCGTGCACCAGTGGCTGCAGCCGCGGGCGTGCAAGCAGCACACGCGCGCTCCTGCACGACCGCGCGCGTGCCCGTCGGTGGCCCCGCTCGCTCGGCCACGCGCGTTCGCAGGGGCGCGCTCCCGCGGCCGGAGCCCCGAGCGCTCTCCCCGCGGCCCCGAGCGCTCTGCCCGCGGCCCCACGTGCTTTCTTTCGCCCTTGCACAAGCGGCCGCCGCCGGGATCGCGCCTTGCACGCTCGCCCCAGGACGCCACATCCCCTCCGGCCATGGAGCCGGGGCTGCCTCTGGGGGATGCTGCCGGCAGCGCCGGGGCACGCCGGGCCCCCCAAACGGGGCTCGGGGCCCCCCGAAAGAGTTAAAGGAGGCGTGCGGGAAGCCCGTCCCTCCGCGGCCCCATTGGTTTCCCATCCCAGGTACATCCTTTGCTCGTCACCCTCGCCACCCTCGCTAGGCCGCGGCGGCGTCACGAGCGGTGCCGGGGCTCAACGGGCGCTCGCCCCATCGGGGCCGGGGCCGGCGGGAGTGGGGTGACGGCCATGGTGAGTGGGGGGGCCCAGCGACACCCCCAGATCTGGGGGTGGCTGAGTGGCGGCCGCTCGGCCGAGGCGGGGCGCCGGGTGATGCATCTCCCGTGAGATGCTCTTTGTAACCCCATAGGATCCCCCCCGTTGCATCGCGGGGGACCCCCCGGCATCCCCGCGGGACCCCCTTTGGATCCCCGAGGAACTCCGTGAGACCTTCATTGGACCCTTAAGGGATCCCCCATTGCATCCCAAGGGACCCCCCCCAAGACACCCCCAGGGACCCCCGGTGCACCCCCGAGCACCCCTGGGTGCCCCGCTCGGGCCCCCCCGCCGCTTTTTCTTTGTGGCCAGGGGGGTCACCAGTGGAGACCCCAAAGTGGGCGCCCCCCTCTGGGTGCCCCCTCAACTCCCCCGCCGCCCCCAAATCCACTCTTGACCCAAACTCGCGGGGGTTTGCTCCGTGTTTCCCTCTGCAAAGAGAGGGGGGCGCCCCCCACCCAACTGAACCCACTTTTGTGGGGCTGTTTGCGAACACCCCCAAACTGGGTTGTACTCCTCCCTATTTTTTTTATTTTTTAAGTTTAACCCCTTTTTTGCTGCTTTTTAAGCTTTTCTCAAAAAAATTTATTTTATCTGCACTCGGGGCTCCCTACAAAACAGGGGGCTCCCCCAAAACACTTTCCCTGATTAACACCGACACCCCAGGAGTTGCTAATTACCCCCGGACATCCTAAGTGGCAAAGCTGAGCCTCGCTGGGCGCTGGCTGCGGGCTGCAGAGGTGCGGGGGCACCCATGGGTGCCGGGGGTGGGGCGGGTGGGCACCGCTTTGCCAGGCGGGGCTTTGGGGGCGCGGGGGTGGCTTGGGGGGCTCAGAGGGCTCAGGGGGGGAGTTGGGGAGCTGGAGGGGCTGGAAGGAGGCGAGGAATCGCCATGGCGATCGTGGCCGCGCTTGCTCCGAAATGGCGCCCGGACGGGAATTGAAAGCGGCCGGCGGAGGCTCGGGGTGCCCGGTACCGGAGCGGGGCTCCCCCGGCGGGGCAGAACCGGGCGATGGGGGCCCCCCGGGCCTTCCTGGGGGTGTGCGGGCTCCGAGCACGTGGGGCTTATTGTTTATAGAGCGGAGGAGCGATCTGGGGTAAAACCATTATTTAATGCTGATTTTTATAAGATTTTTATAAGTTGTAAAGAGAGTGAAAATCCCCCGCGCGGGGGGTAAAGCGTGGGTGTCCCCCACCCTGTTGGAGCGGGGAGAATGGGTTTTTATTCGGATTGAAGCAAATAAAGGCTTGGAGGGGGGAGGTGTATGGTAAAATCTACCCCACAAAAAGGGGTGCTCCTGCTTCACCTGCTGGAGTGGATGAGGAGCACCCCGAGGTGCTGCTATGGCCACAATATGAAGGATATGGGTGTTAAAAATACCTCCCGGGCCCGATTTCCCCTCAAATTAAGGATGCTGGGGGTCGACCCTAGTGCCTCTCGGGGGTGTTTTGGGGAACTCGGGCTCAGTTTTGATTCTCTGATGGCTGGTACAGGGTTGAGCCAGCACATCTCTTGTGAAAGAAGAACAGAAAGGGATTCTTGTTTTGGTCTTTCTCCTTGTTTTCAGGCTGGGGTAGGCGGGGTGGGGGATCGCTGAGGGGAAAAAAAGATTGCATTTCCTCAGGAAATGGAGTGAAAGCTGGGATTCCAGGAATTTGGTGTTGCAGAGCCGTGGGGGCTTCATGGATCCCCCCCCCTCCTCTGCGTGAGCGGGGATTTGTGCCCGGAGCTGCCAATTCCAGCCATGTGCGAAGAACTAAAATAGGTGGAAAAAAGTGAAAGGGGTGGGAAAAAATAGGATCTAAACAGAGATTTTCCCCACGATAAAATCTTGCAGTTGAGGCTCTTTTGCCTCACGGTTCTCAGGCTCCAGGCGGGCGCCCAGGGGAGATTTTGGGGCTGCAAACGGAGATTTCCGTACAACCGAGGAGGGAAACCACCTCTTTGTTTTAACCCTTTTTCTTCCCCAGGTGGGTTTTGTGGTTAATTAAACTGAGGCTGGGATTTGGGATTCGGGGAGAGGATTAGACTTGTTATTAAGTGTGCAAAGGGAGGTTTGGGAATGCTGCTGTTGGAAACAAGGCTGAGAACCGGTGCTTTCATTCTGCCTGGAGAAACTGAGGCACGGCTGTGCGGGGTTTGGATCAGCTCATCCCTTTGGGATTGATGGCAGCGGGATGGGGACATCCAGAGGGGTTTAAATCCCCTCCCTGCGCTGATTGCGGGTGAAGGGTTGTGAGTGGTGCCACTCGGGCTATCGGTGGCAGGGTCAGGGTGGATTTTGGGGTGCCCAGCGCCTGGGTGGGGAGTGGAGCGTTGTTTGCTCCATCGGGAGACAATCTGGCTGGATGGCAGGGCAGTGCCAGGGGGAAGGAAACAGCGGCGGCGGCACGATAAGGGCCGGCTGCCAACCCGTGAGGTTTTCCTTGTTTTTCTGCCGGGGATGAGATAAGAGCCGGGCACAGGCACAAGATAATGCCCGGGGGACACGGCGCCGGGAGGGAGCCAGTCCGCAGCTGAAATTCCTGGTGCTGTCGCTTTTGGGTGCTCGCAGGGAGACGTGTCCGGGTGTTTTGCGGTGCGCGGGGTTCGCAGAGCCGGGAGTGTCGGGGAGAAAAGCCATTTTCCCTGCTGCCAGCCTTGCCCAGGTGCCTGGCACTCCGGGGTGCCCTGGCACAGGGGGGTCGCGCTCCCCGCTGCAGGGCGGAGGTGGATCCGGATTTATTCCAGGCCGAAGGGGAGGTTGCACAACGCGGCCCCGGGGGAAAGTGAGGCGGGTTCGGGCTTTGCTCAGCTCTTGGCTCCGGCCCTCTTTGCTTTCCATAACCATCCTCCGGCGTTTGTGTAGTGCTTTACTACCTCTGAGCCATTCGGGATTTTGTTCCCTGAAGGAGGAGGTGGCTTTGGAAGGTGTGTAAACCTTCCTTCTCCTTCATCTTTTCCTCATTCCAAGGCCACTGAGCACCTCTGTTGCTGATCTCCTGTGCAGATGTCGACCTACAAGCGGGCAACGCTGGATGATGAGGACCCCCTGGAGTCTCTTGGTGACAGTGATGGATACCCCAATGGCTTTCAGGTATGGCTTCATGTGTCTTTTCAGGGAGGAAAAAGGGGATTTTGTGTCCTGGCAAGCAGCAAAGGGGGTGCAGAAGGGTTTTCTACCTTTGACCAATATCTGGGGAGTAAAGTCCAGTGTGGGCAGAGCCATGTTGGCTCCTGCCACTGCTGCCCTTCGCTCCCCTTTTGGCACAGGGAGCCAGCAGGGCCATATCCTGCCTGCACTGTTTCAACACTCCACCTCCCAGCTTTTCTGCTGCCAAACCCCTTCCCAGTATGGCTGGGGTGAGCAATTATCCAAGCACTGGGAGTTTTGTCCCCACACAAAAGGGGATTAGGTTAATTCCTCCCTGAGCAGTGGGAAAGCAGCTTAAAGAGGGCTGAGGGTGGCAAGAAAAAGCTCCACCAGTGCCAGTGTCCAGCCTCACCAGGAAAGGTTCAGGTCTGGAGAGACCCTCTCTGTCCTGGCCCCAATCCCAGCTCCATCAGTCTCTAGAATTGTGTTTCTGCCCCAAATGTGTTTTTAGTTTTCCCGGCGGGGCCGTCTCCGCTTGCCGTCACATCGAGATGTTTCCTGGGGATGTTTTTGGCTGAGTGGGAGTATCCTGTTGAGGCATTTTGTGATGCAGCCCCCACCCTGTCCCAGTGCTGGCAGTGGGGACGGGGACAGCCTTGGGGTTACGCTGTGCTCGAGGAGGGGTTCAGGGTGGCACGGGACAGCAGGTGAGCCCTCCAAAGCGCTCGTCCCGCTCCCTTTCCTGCCATTGTGCCGCCCTTCCTGCCCTGTTTCTGGAAGGCAGCTGCTGCCTTTCCCAGCCCAATCCATGACGGATCCCTCGCCGGGGCTAAATTTCTGCTGTGGGCTGTGGGGAGCAAAATGGGGGCTGCGTCAGCGAGTTTTTCTGCCAGCGGGGAGACGACGCTGCTGTTCCCGCAGGTGAACTTCCGCGGCTCGCGCGGCAGCCGGGGCTGCTGGGCCGAGCGCACGCGTGCCGAGAAGCAGCTGCTGGTGCTGCTGGGGGTGCTGGCCGTGCTGCTCGTGGCCTGTCTGCTGGGACTCATCTTCCAGTACAGAGCCAGTAAGTCCTTTGCTCATTTTTTGGGGGCCAGAACGCCCAGGAAAGGGAGGATCTTGGGTTCGGTCTCTGCCTGTGAACACCGAGGCGGAGCAGCTTGTCGGAGTAACAGCAGGGATGGTTTGTTCAAGCTTTGAGCAAACAGCTGTGCAGGGATCCTGCTTTCTTGACCAGAGTGGGTTGCTGGGGAGTTCCCAGAATATGTTATTTGGTGCAAAGGTGGGATGCTTAGCTGCACTCCTCAGCTCAGGACAGGATTCTTGGGTATCAAACAGGATGTTCAGGTGTGGGGTGGGATCTTTGGGCTCAAGACAGCATGGCACCACTTCACCCCAGGGCGAGATGCTCAGATGCAGGATAAGGTGTTTCTCTGATCCTTTATCCTGGAACTTGATGGCTGAGCACAGGATGGACTGTTTCTCTGTTGCTTTGATTTTTTAAGATTTTCTAAGCCTTCTGATGTTGACATCTTGTAGCGAACTTTCTCACACACTTTCTGTAAATAACGCACTGTTTTGCATTCCTTTATAAAAGAAGAGAAAGTTGACAGACTAACAGTCTGTCCAGTGTCATTGGAGAGGTGGCACTGTCACCTTCCAATCCACTGTCACTCTTGGAAAACTATAAATGTTGATGTCAGAAAATAAACTTCCCTTTTTTCTTCATCTTGAGGACAGCAGTGTGCACTTGTGTTCTTTCATGTCCTATAACAATATTTCTCTGCATCCTTCACCCCAGGGTGGATGACTGAGCACTGGGCAGGATCTTTGGGCATAAGATGAGATGCTTGCCCTGGGATAGGATGATAGGGCAGGATGCTCAGACATAGATCAGCATGCTAGTCCATATTGCTTGCCATAGAGCATGGTGGTAAAGGTCCAAGGTGGGATGCTCAGGAACCAGGTGGGATATTTGCCTGCATCCTTCAGCTCAGGGCAGGATGCTCTGTGGTGCTGCTCATTTTGCTCAGCAGAGGAGCTGACCCTGTCCCTGTCCCCCAGGGCCACCTGCCATGTGCCTGTCAGAAGCCTGCATCTCCATCACCAGCTCCATCCTCAGCTCGCTGGACCGCACGGTGAATCCCTGCGAGGATTTCTTCAGCTACGCCTGCGGGGGCTGGATCAAGGCCAACCCCCTCCCCGATGGTCACTCACGCTGGGGCACCTTCAACAACCTCTGGGAGCACAACCAGGCCATCATGAAGCACCTGCTGGGTGAGTGTGTGGGAGCAGTGGGACCCCACAATGCTCAGGGGCCTCAGTGGGTCCCGGGGATGCCAAAAACATCTGCATGCAAATTCAAGTTTGGAACTGAACTCCAGCATCAAACCAGTCTGTGACATGTGTGCTGTGAGGACATTAAGAAAGGGATCCTGGCTGTGTTTGCTCTCCTAGATGGTCCTGAGATTTTTGACTGTGGTGTTGCTAGTCTGTGGTGCTGAGTAGGGAAAAGGCCTCTGTGCTGTAAACCCCATGGTGGCATTCCCAGGAGCTCTGAAATTCAGGATGTGCATTCCAGACTGCGTCCAGAGGCTGTAGTGCCCCAGTATCACCCCAAGGATATGTGTTTTTCCTGTGCTATAACTTCCAGCCTTTGTGAGTAGCCTTTTAGGGGACTGGCTGCTAGTTTGGCCGTTTTGGGGGGCCAAAACTCCCCCAGCAAAAGGAGGGTCCTGGCTCAGGCTCTGCGTGCGAACGCCGAAGCAGAGCGGCTTATCCCAGCAACCGGCGGGGACGGTTTGTTCAAGCTTTGAGCAAACAACTGGCTCCTTATCAGCACTTTCCACTGCGCCAGGGCTGATTATCTGGAAAGAGAAGGTTTGGGAAGAGTGTTGTCTTTTGAGAGAAAGGGGGTGGCGCGGGAACAGCTTCGTCCCTGGCTTTTCCCGCAGAAATCTGGCGCTGGTTTTACCGGGAGAAGAGACTGGGCCTCCAGCCAAGTGGTCGCGGTCGGCATTTCCTTGAATTCCTTGGAGCTGAGGGACCTTTAGTTAATAAAACCACACAGCTGGGAAGCCAAAGGTGCAAGCTGTGTCATCAGGAAAATAAATTAAAAAAACCCCAAAATCCCTCTGGGAAAGTAGAATTTTAGCTGGGGAGATGAAAGGAAGGTTTTGGAGGCAGAGGAGAAAAATGGGTTTATTGTTCCTTTTTGCAGGAATAAATAATATAGGTCTGGGGGGCACCAGCACAGAGGCAAGGGCAGCACCCAGGGCTGGATGATGCTGGGAATATCAGAGCTGCTGGAAAAATAAAAATGCTCTTTGTTTTTTCTTTCTTTATCTTTTGTCCCCAAAGAGTTGGAGCAGTCACTGTGGGTGGGAAAGGAGAGGGGGGGCAGGAGGCCAGGAAGGGATGGGGCCAATGGGATGCCTTGGGGGCATGATGGGGACTACTGGGACAATCCTTGGCGCCCTTCTGGAGCCTGGCCTTGCCCAGAATGGAGCTGAATCCTTCTGGGTCCAGCAGATGCCCATCCCTGGAGCCCCATGTGATTCTCCCTGGGTACCTCCCACAGAAAACACCACGGCCAATGTGTCCAGCGAGGCAGAGCGCAAGGCACAGCGCTATTACCAGGCCTGCATGAATGAGAGCAAGATCGAGGAGCTGCGGGCCACCCCGCTCATGGAACTCATCCAAAAGGTTTGTCCTTGTGGAAAAGCCATCTTCCCTCTGCAAAATGGGGGGAAAAGCTCAGTCATGGGCAGTCCCAGCACCCTCCATACTCCATTCTTGGTGCTTCCTGCAGAAGAGCATATCCAGGTCAGACAGGCAGAGATTTATAATCCTATAGTGGGGCTTTTTAGCCCCCTTGCAAGATGTTTCCCCCCAGGATGGATATTGAAGCAATTTCAGGTGGTTGTTTCTTACTCAGAAGTTGTTTGCTGTCTGTCCCCAGCTGGGTGGCTGGAACATCACAGGTACCTGTGCTGGTGACAATTTCAACGAGACGCTGCGGGAGGTGACGGCGCACTATCGCACCTCGCCCTTCTTTTCCGTCTACGTCAGCGCCGACTCCAAGAACTCCAACAGCAACGTCATCCAGGTGGATCAGTCAGGGCTGGGCCTGCCATCACGGGATTACTACCTGAACAAGACTGAGAACGAGAAGGTGAGGGGTGTCAGGGGAAATGTGGGTTGGCTGGGGGATGCCGTGGGTGGGTGAACCTGCTGTGCTGATCCCACCTGTCTGACCATGCAGGTGCTCGCCGGGTACCTGAATTACATGGTGCAGCTGGGGATGTTCCTGGGAGGCACCGATGAGGAGTCAACACGGCAGCAGATGCAGCAGATCCTGGATTTTGAGACGGCCTTGGCCAACATCACCATCCCGCAGGAGAAGCACCGGGATGAGGAGGTCATCTACCATAAAATGACAGCAGGAGAACTAAAGGTAGGGATGGAGCTGGTGAGCTTCCCCATTCTGCTGTGGTTGTGTGGTTCCCCATTCTGGGGTGGATGGGTGGAGGTGACGCAGCTCCTCTGGGAATCCTGACACCAGCTGACACAGCCTGGGAAGCTCTTGTGCAATAGCTTGGCCCACGTCCTCCTTGGGGAAATCCTACCCTGACCCTTCCTCCCAGCCTCTGGACCACCCCTGGGGCCAGCAGCTGTCTGACTGCAGCACTTATGTCCTCCTGGGACTGCTGCCCTTGGACGTCAGCCTGGTCACCTCCCAGTGTCCCCAGAGGGGCTGTAACTTGTGTCAACAATCTCTGACACCCACCCCACTTTCTTTTCCTTCTTTGTGGGAGGAAATTGTTTACTCCCCTTCAACCTTTCAAGGATGCTGCTGTTATAGGAACTGACCTTTGCAAAATCAGCTGAATTCATCAAATGGAGATTGATGCAGCCACTTCCAGCTCAAGAAGCAGCTGCCACCCCCTGTGATGGTTTTTTAGGTCCATAGCAGCGCTGTGGCTTTTGCAGGAGCTGGCACCAGCTGTGGATTGGATGCCCTTCCTCTCCACGGTCTTCTACCCTGTGGAGCTCAACGAGTCAGAGCCCGTTGTGGTCTATGCCAAGGAGTACCTGGAGCAGGTCTCTGACCTCATCCTGGCCACGGATAAGTGGTGAGAACCCCCAGCCTGTACAGAGACCTGGGTACCCAGGGTGGGCAGGAATGTGCTGCTGCCTACTCACCCCCTCTCACCATAGTCTCCTCAACAACTACATGATCTGGAACCTGGTGAGGAAAACCAGCCCTCTCCTTGACCAGCGCTTCCGGGACGCCGAGGAAAAATTCATGGAAGTGATGTATGGGACGAAGAAGGTGAGGGTGAAGTCCTCAGTGCCCCTGAATCACCATTAAAATGGTGATGGCTTTTTATCCCGAGGCCCTCTCATGTGGCATCCAAACAGTAGAGATGTGGGGCAGCTTTTGGGGTGGCAGAGGGTTGGATGGGCCAGGTGGTGCGAGGAGTGGGAATGTAGAGGGCTTTGTTCTGTGCCACCGCTGATGACCACCTCCTGTCCCATGCAGAGCTGCCTCCCACGCTGGAAGTTTTGCATCAGTGACACGGACAACAACCTGGGCTTCGCTCTGGGGGCCATGTTTGTCAAGGCCACCTTTGCTGAGGACAGCAAGCAGGTGGTACGTCCCCAAGGCAGCAGCATGCGAGTCCCAGTGCTGGGAAGGTCTCTACAGTGGTGGAACTGTCGGGGCAGACAATGTTTCTCTGTCCACTGTGGGTGGGAAAGGAGTTTCTCTGTCCGCTGTGTTGCATTCACTGTGCATCTCCGCGTGCCGGGCTTTTCACCATGTGTTGTCTTGGCCTCCCAGCCACTTCTTCCCTGTGGTGTGAAGGTCCTTGACCTCTCTGGGACAGGAAGCCAGCTCTTTGGACTGACGCTGTGCTGCCTTGTTTTGTCTAGGCGGAGGAAATGATCGCGGAGATTAAAACTGCCTTCGAGGAAAGCCTGGAGACCCTGCAGTGGATGGATGAGGAGACAAGGAAATCAGCCAAAGAGAAGGTGAGGCACTGGTGGCTGCGCTGGGGAGAGGATGAAGGTGGAGGATGGCATAACAGGGCGAGCCTGTCCTCTATCTTTGGCACTGAGAGCACTCTGGTCCTTGTCACCCTCCAGGCAGATGCCATCTACAACATGATTGGCTATCCCAAATTCATCATGGACCCCAAGGAGCTGGATAAAGTGTTTAATGACGTGAGTAGGTCAGATATGTCCCCTGGGTTTTCTGTAGGAGGTACAGGATGTGTCTGTATCACCATGGCCTCAGGGCAGCCTTGAACCCCAGGTTTCCTCCTGAAGAGTCTCGCTGATGTCCTTGGCCCTTCTCTTGGGATTTCTCAGAGAGCTGTGGGCCAGTCCTGGGGTGGCTGGGGCTCTTGGGATCCCTGCCTGGGAAAAGGAGGAGCTGTTTTCCGTAATGGTGATTCATTTCCCTCCAGAGACTCTACAGATGTGGAGAAACAGGAGAAGCCATAGCTCTGCTGGCTCTGGAGGCTCAGACATGACTGTGAAGGGAGGAGTGGGGCTGGGCGATCACCTCACGCCTTGTTCTTTTGCAGTACGAGGCCATGTCCGACCTCTATTTTGAGAATGTCATGCAGTTTTACAACTTCTCAGCCAGGGTCACGGCTGACCAGCTCCGGAAACCGCCAAACCGGGACCAGTAAGTCCTCTGCTCCACTTCCCTCTTGTACTCAGTGGGGAATATCAGCATATCTGGAGCACTGGGATTTAGTGTCCACCAGCCTGTGCTGGTTTTGAGGAGATACATTTAGGACAATGGCTTTGCAACAAAAGTGGATGTTGTTGGAGCAAACACTGGTGATGGCTTGTGTTGCCATGTTGGCCATGTTTTGTTCCTGCAGGTGGAGCATGACACCTCCGACGGTCAACGCGTATTACTCTCCCACCAAGAATGAGATTGTCTTCCCTGCTGGCATCCTCCAGGCCCCCTTTTACACCCGTGCATCCCCCAAGTAAGAGCCATGGCAAAACAGAGAGGGCAGGATTCCCAGCTTTCCTCCTGCATCTAAATCTCTGGCTAAGTTTCATGGCTGTGGAGAGCAAAAGCTGCTCTGTTAATCTCTGCATTACCCTCCTGCAGGTCCCTGAACTTTGGTGGGATTGGCGTGGTGGTGGGCCATGAGTTGACACATGCCTTCGATGACCAAGGTACGACCATGGCCAGGTGGGTGGGCAGCTGGAGGGGTGGCCAGTATGAGATGAAGAATCCACTGTGTTTTTGCAGGCCGGGAATATGACAAAGATGGCAACCTGCGTCCCTGGTGGAAGAATTCCTCTGTGGAGGCCTTCAAGCATCAGACAGCGTGCATGGTGGAGCAGTATGGCAACTACACTGTCAACGGTGAGGCGGTCAATGGCAAGCACACCCTCGGAGAGAACATCGCCGACAACGGGGGCCTCAAGGCTGCCTACCGGGTAGGACCACGGGGCTGGGGGAGATTCAAAGGGGGACATGGTGTGGTGGGATTTGTGCTGTCTCCTGAGCCCGCTGTGCTCCCTGGTTTTCAGGCATATCAGAACTGGCTGAAAAAGAATGGAGATGAAGAAACACTCCCAACTCTCGGCCTCACCAACTACCAGCTCTTCTTCGTTGGCTTTGCACAGGTACATGTGGTGGCCTTGGGAGGGTGAGCACACAGATTTTTGGAGGTGGAGTATGCCCAGATGGGATTGGGAGGGTGTGATGGCAAAACAGAGTCCTTCATGTAGTGGATGGAGAATGAGATTGGGGTGGTGCTGGTTACAAAGGAAGAGAGAGCTGCAGCTCGAGCTGCCTAGGCCCCTGTCACGCAGGCCGAGAGGTTGGATTCAGCACTGGACCGGCCCCATGGTGATGGGTGTCAGTACTCAGCCCCCTTGCCCTCCATTTGCAGGTGTGGTGCTCAGTTCGCACCCCCGAGAGCTCGCACGAGGGGCTCATCACCGACCCCCACAGCCCCTCGCGCTTCCGCGTCATCGGCACCGTCTCCAACTCGCGGGAGTTCGCCGAGCACTTCAGCTGCCCCCCGGGCTCCCCCATGAACCCCCTCAAGAAGTGTGAAGTCTGGTGATGGGCGAGTGCCCCAGGGAGCCGGCGGCTGGTTGCTTTGTCCTCTGCCAACAGCTGGGCTTCCCCCGTCCTTTGAGGCTCAAACCACTTCTCCATGCCACGGAGAGCCCGACTCTTCAGCCGGAGCAGTGTCTGTGCCCCGGCTTTGTCCGAGGTTCAACCCACTGTGAAAACTCCTCATCCCCTGCTTGTTGGTGACATGACTTCGGTTTGGGGGTCTCTTCTTTGCCACCATGACCGGGCCAAGTGCCGAGGCACAGGCATCTGTGGGCACTGCCTGTATTTACACACACAGCGCTCCAGCCTGACCCACCACATGGAAAACCCCTCTGTTTTGGAGGTGATAAAGGGAACCCCCAGCAGTGGCAGGTTTGTCTGCGTGTCTAAATACACCTGCTATACCACCTTCTCTCCAAAGATGCGCACACGAGGGTGGAAAGTATTTTAAGATATATTTTTTTGGGGGAGGGGGGGAAATACATATATTTTTTTCATGTGTTGTTGAATACACTGGAAATTTTCAGGGAAAATGCATTTAAAAGCCTTTTTTTTAGTAAAAGATTAGTATATTTATTAATTTTTTTTTTTACTTAGTGCAGTAGGTGCAGTACCCTGTGGTGACAGTCCCTTGGCAAGGGAAGCTGGGTAGGGCTGTGGATATCTTTCCAGTCTTGGATCCTGTGTTTCTCTGGGAGGGACTATCCTTAGAGGTTGCTGATGGGAAAATTAGGGACAGCAGGCCTGGGGACAAGGCTGGAGGATGCTGCGAGTCAGAGAGGCTGTGCCGAGATGCTGCAGCTCCTGGGATTAGCTTTAATTTCAGAGCGTAAAGGGAAAAATTGACGTAACCAAAGATGTAACCAAGGTGGTGATGGGGTGGATGAAGCATCCTGTTCTCCCTCCTCTCTCCTCTGAAGCCAGGCCAGCCAGGATTTCCTGGCCCTAAAGCTTCCCAGACAAGTGCAGGCGGTTCCTGCCGCTGTTTCTCTCATGCCGAGCCTGCCCTCTGCCTGGGAAACTGCAAGCCCCAAAAGCACCACGTGCCCCCAGAGCTCTGTCCCTCCACAGCTGCTTTGGCACCAGTGGGAGAAGTGATCAGGATGGGGCTGAGGGACTTTTTTAAGGGATGTTTTTATTACCTGTTTTGAGGGGAAAGCACTGACAGGAGCTCAGGTGCTGTGTGTTGTCTTCTTGCTCTAGACAAAGCAGAGACCTAGAGGGATTTTTAATATTTATATGTAAAGGGAGGGATGGAAGGGGCTGGGTTTTTGTAACTATTTTTTCACCCTACGCGTGAGGCTTATTGTAATTGAAATAATAAATACTTTTTACTGGATATGGAGCTGATCATGACTTGAATTTTCTTACAGCAGGAGGGTCTGCATCCATTTATTTGTGCTCTTCTCCCTGTCTACACCACCGAGACTGTCCTGTGCTGACAAAACTGAGCCGTTGAGCCTTTTCCTAGCCTGGGCTTGGTGACCTATGCCTCTCTTGGAGGCTAAATCCAGGGGATTTTTGCCCAAAAACCTCACTCTCACTGCAGGTGGCTCTTTGCTTTCCATCTCTATGGCATGGCCCCACACAGCTCCCTGGCAGGGAGGTCTTTCCCAGATGCTTTTCCTTCCTCCTGGGTGAGTTTTTGGCTGGCTGGGCTGCGGTTGGATCCAGCGGCACAGGCCCTGTGCAGGTTTTCCTCCAAACTCCCTTATTTATGGCTTGGTGATGCTGGTGGGATGCTGCCAGCTCCATAACAGGCCAACATCCACTCTGAGCAGATGCTCCATGGCTTCAGCAGGCTTGCCCAAAAAATGCAAGGCAGGACCTGGACTGCAGGCTCCCTGCAAGCCTCACCCCTGGGCTGATGGTTATTACCACACCAAGTGCTGGGTACTCCTTTGCTGTTTAACCTAGGAATTGTTGGTACTTTGGTACTGGTTATAGTTTATTTAGGGGGGATTTTGGTAGTGTTTGTTTATTCAGTGTCATTGGTGGTGAATCCTTATCTGGAAGCTTGGGGTAGGTGGGGTGTTGTTGGTTATGGTCTTGGGATAGGGTTGGTTGTGGTGGTGGGACTTGTTATGGGGGGAGTGTTGGGGTTATTAGCAGATGAGGGGATGGGTTTGTTATTGGGGGCTGGATTTGGGGCAAAACTAGGAGGCTGCAGCCCACTGGTAGCAAACTTTTGGGGCTACAGAGTGCTTCTGCTGCTGGCACGGGCAGGACTGAGCCAGCAGTGAGCTGGGGCCATGGGTGTTGCATAAATAAGACATTAAAATACATCTCTGACTGTTTTTACCGTGTTTTCTCGCCCAGATGGAATGGAAATGTAGTAAATAGCCCTCACTCTCTGCTTGCTCACTCGGTGTGAGGCCCTGGGCTTCCTGCAGCGCTGAGAGCGGCCGTGGCCGCCGTTGTTTTCCCCGAGATCCGCCTGGAAATGGCGCAAACCCGCAGAGGGCGGTGGAGCCGAGAGAATCGCTGCTGCACATCCAGGGCTGGGCTGGGCAGGAACCAGCGAGGTTACCCGAGCCCTGGCTGGGTCTGGATGTGGCCCCACATGTTTGAATTGTAGTGGAATACCTGCATTCCTAGGGAAAGAGAGGAACAGCGTGGGTGTAAGGCAAAGAGGAATAGAGTGGGGCTGGGTGAGAGGGTGTTTTCCCAGCTGCAAAGCAGCAAGGAAGGGAGCACAGGCGTCAGTCACATGGAGATGCTGTTAGAAGTGGTTTAACCATCCAAACAGGAAACACTTTGGCTCTCTGGGATTTAGTTGCAGGGAGGGACCAGGCAGGTGATGGGTTAGGAAGGACTCTGAAGGTGACCATGAGCTGTGTTGTGGTGGGGGACACTGTGGTCAGGGACAGCCCCAGGGCAGGAAGGGCTTTGAGGGTCACCATGAGCTGTGTTGTGGTGGGGGACACCGTGGTCAGGGACAGCCCCAGGGCAGGAAGGACTCTGAAGGTGACCATGAGCTGTGTTGTGGTGGGGGTCACTGTGGTCAGGGACAGCCCCAGGGCAGGAAGGGCTTTGAGGGTCACCATGAGCTGTGTTGTGGTGGGGGACACCGTGGTCAGGGACAGCCCCAGGGCAGGAAGGACTCTGAAGGTGACCATGAGCTGTGTTGTGGTGGGGGTCACTGTGGTCAAGGCTGCCCGTGCTGGGTGCAGGTAGGAGGAGTTTTCCTCCCTGGGAGGCTGTGGGCACAGGGAGAGCGAGCAGGAGTGAATCATCCCGCTCTGTGCCAGCTCCTGGTGTGGGCTTGCCTGGTCCTGGGTGGTATTCGCTTTATTGTGCACTCAGCTGTGCCCTGGAGGGCTGAGTCGTTTTTTGCCGAGGGCTGAGCCCGGGCAGGGGGAAGAATGGGGAAAGCTCCAAGCAGGACCTTTTTGTTTTTCTTTTTTCTTTTTTTTCTTTTTTTTTATGTTGGGTGGTTTTTTTTTTTTTTTGTCTGGAGGGTGTTGGAAGAGGAACAGTGGGGGAAAATCAGGAGAAGTGAAAAGAGGGAGGTGCTGCTGTGCTGTGCTGGGTGAAAGCAGGCACCTGGAGCATGCTGGAGCCTACAAACAGAGCTGGAGATGAGGGCTGTTCACAGGTTCGGTGGGGCCAAGAAGGCTGGTGAGAGGCTGAACCCAGCCATCTGAACTGCCCCTCTCCTTCCTGCTTTGTTCCCTGCAGGTAGGATCTGACCCCTGACACATCACAACAGTACTGAGGTCACCTAGTGGAACAAGCAGATTATACAGCCAAAATCTCCCCTGAACAAGCCATACATTCCTGAAGGCAGGAGGATGGGGAGTGGGAGGTGAGGAGCAGGTTCTAAATCCCACCTTGCAGCTGGGACCTGCTCATTTCACTCAGAGCCAAGGCTGCATCTCCTCACTCACTCCCAGGCTTTGTGCTTTACTCTTTTCTCACTTTATGCTCTTCTCTTCACGAGCATCCCTTCAGGGGATACCCCACTCCTGTGTTTTCTGAAGTTCACCAACAGCTCCAGCATTCCCACTGCACTCTGTGCTGTGGGGCTGTGTCTCTGCTGTGGCAGGTACAGGAGACACTGTGGGGCTGGAAAAAGGGCTGGGGATGCTCTGAAACAGGAGCTCAGCACTGTAGGTTCCAGCTGCCCACGGTGACACATCAGTTCCCAGGTGCTAACAGAGCTAGCAGGAAAAAGAGGAGGAAAAACAAAATGGAGAGGCGGCAAGAAGGGTGTGAATCCAGCTGGAACTCGCTCAGGCTCCAAAATCTGCAGGATTTGTTGGCCAAGTCATCCTACATAAGGTAGAAGGGAGACATATCTGCTTTTTCTTCTCAGGAAAAAAATAAAAAGAAGGGGGAAACATGGCTGGGGAGAGACTTTGACTCTGGAAGGGCTTTGAGGCAGAACTGGGAGCATGGCTCCTTCCCCTGGCCAGCACATTTTGGGAGCTTCAGCAGACAATATGGTGAAAATGCCATTTTTTTCCTTTCTAAACAGGCAAAAAGTGTTAAATGCAAAGATCCTGGAGTTGGGAAGCTCTTTCGCAGCTGTGTTTACAGGCAGCTATTTCTGTAGAACAGAGGCAGCCATGGATGTCAATTTGCTTTTGAGATGAATTTCCTTCCATGCAAAGGGGGGTGGCTGGAGAGGGGCTGTGCCAGGAGGTGGTCATGGAATGGCACCAGCCCCCCAGAACACACAGCTCTGCTTGTACCCTCCAAATAATAACAGCCAAATCTTTACCAGAATTGTCTCCCCAGCAGGAGAGGTATTCTGTGAACACAGCAGCTCTCTGGGATGCTGGGAGATCTATTGGTACCTGGGCAAATCCCCTATCATGAGAGAAGTTCCTCCTTTGACTCCCATTTTTGGGGAGTGGAGGAGTATTTGGCCTTTCTTTTTGGTGCTCCTTATTTCTCTCTTCAGTTTTCCTGGTGGGGAATTATTTAATGTGGCAGGCTGAAGGCTGCTGAGGAAAACTGACTCAGAAAAAACAGCCACAGCCCCCCTCTAAATATTTGTTCCTGGGTTCAGATAGAAATATTCTGAAGTCAGGATTTCTTTACAGGCTGGCAGGTCTTGGTTGGGCTCTTTCCCCTCAAAAAGAAATCTGAGTGTTTGCTATTTCCCCCCCATTTCCCACAGGCAGTGTGAGGTATGTATGAGCTCACTGCTCCCAGGTATTTCCCTTACCCCACGCTGAACAAAGAGCACAGAAAGGGACACAGAGCAGCACATCACCTTCCCCTGCTGCACTAATGCCTGCTGGCACTGCAGGAGGTGGCTGTGCCCTCCGGGTAGCATGTGAGTAAATGATAAAGTATTCTAGTTGCAGGGCTACTTTTAATGGAGACCTGTGTGGCAGCTCCCAGCTTTCCTCCTGAGAACACACCTCAGAGGAGGGAGAGTTTTTGGACTCACTGCAATCCTTGGGTGTCCTAAACCTGTCCTGCACAACCCCATTGTGATTTATATTTAATATTCAAAATTACTTCTCTGCGTATAAACAGGACCATTGCACAGACAAGGACGGATGAGGCTTCTCAGGTTTTCTTTAGTGCACAAGACCTCTTCTCTCAGCTTGTGGTTGTACCAGCTACTCTCCAGGTGCCTGAATACACCACCACGAGAGCTGTTCACTTCAGTAAAAGAAGCTTTTCACGTTTAAGGCTTTATTTGTAATTGAAATAAATCAGCTGCTCAGAATTTGCAGCAGACGGGACACAAATAAGCGCTGGGAAGGTTTCCTAGAGCAGCACCCCAGGCTGGTGGCTGGGGCAGCAATACCTGTGGGCACAGGGAAGGCGCTGGGAGCATCTCCCTGGGACGTGCAGCGTGGCAGGAACGCTGGAAGGTGCCAGCGGGTTGGAATGAGCCCTCGGCAAGGCAGGACAAGTCGGGACAATCTGGCAGCTGCTGGAATCTGTTCTGAGGTGCGTTTTATCTCCCTGAGATGGTACAAACTGCCTTGGTCGCTGCCAAGCTCAGGTGGTGGCCGTGAGGAGGATTCTGCAGGTTAGGTGTGAAATGGTGAGCGTGGTAGTGGGAGGGTGATGGCTTGGTGTGACCCTGGGGTTAGGTGGACACGTCTGCCCACAAGGGCAGGTCTGGAGGGGCCCCATTGCCACAGGTGGGCTGTGTCCCTCACAGCCACCCTGTCACCCTCAGGACTCTCTGCCCTCATGAGGGGCCCCAGTCAGCTGCCCCAGGAGCTCGGAATTGGGCCTGCGAGCTGTAGGGCTGGTAACAGAGCTGGGGGTGAGGTTTTTTAGCTAAGTCCCTTCCTCGAGCCCGCAGTAGGGTGGACACTGTGGGGCTCCTCACAGCCAAGGGGGTCCCAGGCTTCCATGTTGCATTCAAGGCTGCTGGCCCTCACGATACCTGCGGTGCTGCCCCTTCCAGCCCCTTCAGACGCCAGGAATTGGGGCTGGGGGTGAGTTTTGAGGCAGGAGAAGCCCTCAGTGGGGTGGCTGCTGAGAGCCCCTGACAGCCTCGGGCCAACCCCTAACCCTCCAAGCACTGCCGAAGTCTCTCCGAGCAGAGCCGAGTGTGCCCGAAGCTGTGCCTGCGCCGATCCCGAGGGATTCCGAAAATCGCCGAGAATCTCCGAAGAGCTACGAGCGGGGCGGGATTCCCTCTTCCGAGTCCCTCCGAAGCCTCCCGACCTGTCTCACGCCCTCGCCTTCCGGAAATAGCCGAAGTTTACCGAACGCGGGGGTCACGGGAGGTGCTGGGCCGAGAGGGGAGGGAGGGGGTACGGGGCAAGGCGCTTGCGCGCGCGAAAGCTTCTCCGGAAGAACCCGAGGTTTGCCGAGCGGCGCTAGCTGACGAGCGATTCCGGAAAGAGCCGAAGGTTGCCGATCAGAGGTGGGCCGAGCGATTCCGGAAAGAGCCGAAGGTCGCCGATCGGCTCTGGGCCGAGCGGCTCCGGAGCGGCCCGAAGGCGCCCGAGCGCCCGCCCGGCCGGACAGCTGGAGGCGGCCGCAGCGCCATGTTTGATGCTCCGCTACTCCAGTGAGGAAAATCCGCCGGCATCGCCCCCGAGCCGCCGCCGCGAACGGCTCCGCTGCCCCCGGCGAGGGCGACCGCGACCCCCCGCCGCCGCCGGCTCATGAGCAGCGCGGCCTGAGCCGCCCCCCCTTCCCTCCCTCCCTCCCCTCCCTCCCTCCCTCCCCGCCGGCCCCTCTCCCGAGCCCTCCGGGAGGCGCGTTGTCACGGAGACCGGCGCCGGTGCCGGCCCGCCGCGCTGCCCCGGCTCTCCCCCGGCCCGCTCCGCGGCTCCCCCCGGCCCCGCTCCCCGCCGCGGGGTGGTGGCTGCGCTTGGCCATGAGTTTACCGCAGAAGGCGGCTTTGAAACCCGGCGCGGCGGCGGCGGCGGGGACCGGCCCCGGGAGCGGGGCGGCGGCGGGGCCGCCTCCCCCCCCGGCTCCCCCTCACCCGGCGCCGGCGCCTCACCCCAACATCAGGGCCTTGCCGCCACAGCCGCCCCAACAGTATCCTTTGCCCCGGGGGCTCGGGGGTGACTCCCCCTGCCCACAGCGAGCGGAGCCGGGGGGGTGAGGGCTGCGGGGAGCCCCAGGCCTGGGGGCGGAGGGGGGTGAGGGGTCGCGGGGCCCCCCAGACCGAGGGAGGGTTGGGGGTCGCGGGGCCCCCCGGAGCCGGGGGGGGGTGTATGAGGTGGGGGTTGTTGAGGGGTCCCGGCTCTTTTTTGTGTGGCTGTTTGTGTGTGGGGCCCCCTGCGAAGGGGGGCTGCACCTGCTGGGATGGCGCCGGGGAAGGGGGGCCGTGCGCCTCCCCTGTGGGCTGGTTTGGAGGGTCAGCCCTTTCCAGGGGGTCCCTTTTCCCCCTCCCCCAAAGCAGCGGTGACCCCAAGGGTAAACTTTTAATTATAAATCGTTCTTCAGTTTTGCTTCTGGTCCTGCCCAGGTAAGTGCTTTGGTTTTGTTGTTTTTCCAGGGCGAATTTAAACCCAGTTTTTTTTTTTTATTTATTATTATTATTTACATCTGTGGACGATTTTCATATGATTTATTTTATTTTATTTCATTTTTCCTACTCGGCCGCTGGGATTAAATCTCAGGTGGAACGTTTCGCTGAGCAGCTTTCCCTGGCAGGCCACGCGTGATGGGGAGGAAGAGGAGGAGGCTCCCACTCCCCAAAATCCCCCCAGCAAAAGCGGCCGCTGCTACAAAGAGAGGCCGGCGGGGGCTGCGAGTGTTTTTTAAAGGTCTTGGGTTCTGTGCTGCGAGTAGGCCCCGAGTCAGGAGGGAAATACTGCAGGGATCAGCAGGAAAGTGCCTGCCGGCCTGAGGTTTTGTTTGCAGCGTCCGACAGCATCCCGTGGCAAACTGGCTGTTCTCTCCCTGGAGTTTTTTTGGGGGGAGTGTGACGTGAAAAACACACTTTGTGAAATATCCCCGTGCTGTGTTCGCCGGGAATGGTGCAGGGACGGCCGGGAGTGTGTTTTGCTATTAATGTTTGGCGGTGTGTTGGATTTTAAGGTGGAAGCGCCAGGGTGGTTTTCTGTGCTCTCAGAACTGTGTTCCCTGTGTGTGAGCATTTTCCTGCTCTCACTTTCATTTTGGAGGTGGGAAAAG
Organism: Melospiza melodia melodia; assembly: GCF_035770615.1. Lineage (NCBI taxonomy): Eukaryota > Metazoa > Chordata > Aves > Passeriformes > Passerellidae > Melospiza > Melospiza melodia. The sequence goes on from NC_086219.1 coordinate 5,572,657, forward strand.
CCAGCTCTTTTATAACCAGTTTAGGTCCATTGTTTTCTTGAACTTCCGGCAAGAATCACCCCTGCCATGACAACAAATTCGTTGCTTAAATCATGAGACTGTTGACGTTAGGGATTTGTTTGGGTCAAGTGAAAACCCCTGGACGTTCTCTTTGCTGGCTGATTTTTGCCTGATTCGTGGCATTCCTTAATTCCAGCCGGTGCTTTAGGAAATATAAAAAGTAGAAAGGTGCTGTCAGCAGAGTCAGCAGGGTCGTGGTGAGTAAAACTGTTGCTCAGGGAGAATTTGCTTCGGTTTTGAGGGATGTTCCAAGAGTTGGAGTGGGAATGCCGTGCACGGGCTGTGCCCAGCAAGGTGCTGGTTTGGCTGGGAAGGGGCTTTTTTCTCGGGGAGGTGGCACTTGGGTGCCCTGACAGGTGGAGTTTGCAGTTTGCCTGGGCTGTCCGGAGCGTTTTATTCTCCGTGTGTTGCTGGGGGGACCCTGCTGGGTCCAACGGGGGCTGTGCTGCCGTGGCTGCTCCTTTTGGTGAACGTTGCATGGAGCACATGAGGGATGAAGTTTGGGTTTATTCTGAGCACAGCCCAAAAACAAAAGGGCTTGGAAAGGCTGGATAAGCTCCTAGAGGAGTGGGGCTGCTGTGTGTCCTGTCCTGGGGACCCAACTGACCAGCAGGGACAGAGAGAGGGAGAAGTGTTAGATGGAAATCACAAGTTGGTGTTATAAAAGTGGGGAGGTTCAAATGACACAGTTTCATTTTTATTTCTAGACATGCCTGTTTTGAAAACATTGTGTTTGACCGATATCTCTCTCCTTAACTCCTGAACTACTGATCTGTGCTTGCAATAGATCCAAACACTTTATTTTTGCTGCTTATTCTGGTGCCCTGGCTGGTTTTATCCTCCACCAAAACCTGTGTTTGATTATAAACAAAAGCTGTTACCTCTCAGTGCTGCTCTGACTGAGGCTGGGAGAGGAGGGTTCATCCCTGATTTACTGGAGTGCAGGGGGTCATCTGAGTTCAGCCTTATTTTTAGCCCTCTTTGGTTTCTTTTTTTTTCCTCTGTGTTTTGATACAACTGTTGAGCCACTGTTACCTCACGGCAGATAAAAGAGTTGCAGGTTTCTCTCTGACTTGGGCTTTTTAAACCAAAGCAGTTTCTTACTGGTGAACTTTGTAACTTTGGAAATACCTGTGGTTTCAGACTTAATGTATCATGAAATTAAACGATATCTGTGTAATTGGAAAAAAATCAAAATTGTGTGAGAGAGAAGTGTTCAGCCTGTGCATGTAACAAGGCATGAGGGAGGGAAAATTAAAATACAGGGGGAAAAAAGATTTTTTTTTTAGAAAATAATATTTTTTGAGAGAAAGAGAAGCTGGAAAGTGATGGACATGAAGAGCAGAAATGTCTGGATGTGAGATTCATTCTGTTTCCGGCTAAATAGGAAGTTATTGGAGCTGCTGTAAGACAAGACAGACTTGTGAGGAATTTCCTTAACACAGTGGCTTTAAGAAGTTAAATTTCCTGTGTAAAAGTAAGTTGGGATAATTCTGTGGCTCTGGTGGTGGCGAGTACTCAGCCAAACCTGATTTCAGGCAGAAACTGTGCTCAGAAGTTGTCAGTATGGATAAACCCTTCAGCTGGAGTCTGACCCTCATTTGGGTGGAAAGGACAAGCGAGGGTGAAGTGACACACAGAAGGGATTTTATAAAAAGTAAATCCCAGTCTGCCCTCCTTGGCTTTGACTGCCAGACTGCCTCTGCAGGAGAAGTTCCAGTGAAGTTGGAGTGAGACTTCTTCCATAAAAAGGTGCAGGAACAAAGGTGCTGCAAGGGCTCTGTGGGTCTTTGTGGTTTTACCTCAGTGGCACGTCTGACACATGTCACACTCCACCCTGTTCTTTACTCTCCCACTTAGGAGTGGAGTATTTTTGTGTGTCTTACATTAAGCTGTTCTTTTAAAAGTCCCTGTGCTGTGAATAAATGTTGTGGATCAATATAATCAGGTCACCAGTTTCTTCCCAGCCTAGACCTGGGCAAACATTGGCTGGTAAGGGACAGCCAGGTTGATGGATGGCACTTGGGGTGACATCTCCAGCTGCTGGTTAATGTGACACTGGTTAATGGTTCAGTCAGGGCCAGCTCAGGGCTGTCTGCAGCTCAGGGCTGCTGTCAGGAGGGTTTTGTTTTCTTTTCCCAACTTCCTCACGTTTTAAGGGAGTTCCTCGTTGTTGATGCAGGCACCAGTAAACTTGACTTTAATCTGGCTGCTTCCATATGGGATTGGGCATCTCTGAAAAACTGGGTGTTCCTCAGGCCATTGCAGGTTGTGGCAGGCTCAGGGTGGGTGTCAACAGACTGTTACTAATTATTTTTTTTCTCTTCTTCCTCCTTGTTAATTCCTTTTCCGAGAAGCAGAGAGGAAGGATTGGTGTTTGGGGGACTGACCTCTCTGAGTTCCATCATTGCTGTGCAAGGAAATGTGTATTTTACTCACATTGCCTCAGTCATTTAGTTTCAGTTTTTCCTGCATTGTTCAGCTAACTGTGCTGTAGTCCCTTTCAGAAGTGCTGTGCTGGTTTCTGCTGTGTTGGGTGGCATCTTCTGGATGCAAGGAGCTTCCCCAAGGGCCAGGAGGAGAGCAGAAAATGCAGTATGGCACTGAGGAATGGCTGAGGCTGTGTGGGAAGTCAGGGTGAGTTCCTGGCAGTGCTTGCCCAGTCTTGGGATGCCAGGCCTGCCTTGGAGATGTGGTTAAATCAAGATTTTGGTGGAGGACTGGGTGCATGGGGTTCTCTGTTGTCTCTCCATGACCCAAGAGCTGAGCTGGAGGAGAAAGTGCCCAGTAATTTTGCCCAGCAGAGAATCTGCAGTGTGCACTGAAGGGTTGGGGTCTCTGAGAGTTGCTGTGATCCCCTCTGGAAGTTTGGAACCAATGCCATCCTCCCTCCTTTACTTCCATTTTGAGTGGTGTTTTCCCACTCAAAGGGAAGTGGGAGCAGCTCTGTGCTCTCTGGAGTTTGTCTGTGGATGAGTTTGGATTGAGAACAAGGGATTTGGGCACAAAAATCAGCTTGAGGAGCATGGTGGTGGCTCTGGTGTGGAGCACTCCCTGGACAGCTTTGACACCAGCCAGAGCACAGCTGGAAACCTCTGCCAGATGCCAGTGGCAGCCACGTATAGTAGGAGTCCTAGTAAAATGTATGTATTGTATGAGTGGCCTATGAGTTTCAGTAAAATATATGTATGGTATAAGTGGCCTTGCCCCAATCCTAGTTGTTCTAGATGGGCTGCAGCTGTGATGTTGTTAATTGGGTGGCAGCTGTGGCTAATGAAGATAACTGGGATAAAAGGGGGTGGGCTGGCTGGTCAGGGAGAGCCTTGGAGGAGCCCTGAGGAAGCAGCAGGAGCAATGCTGTTGTGAAGAGCTGTCTGTGAGGAAACCACTCAGAAGGTATGGGGCTCTAGAAATATGATAACAACAATATGAATACAACAGCCATGTGTGAGGAAAGTGTCAGGAGCATTATGGTTCCCAAAGGGAAGGAGAGGTGAAAGGAGGGACCGGGCTGAGATCAGGGGTATCCCTTGCTCTCTGTTTCTGAGTTGAGGAGGGAATGTTCTGAGATCTCAGCTGGATGAAGGGAAGGGGGCAGAGGTGTTGCCTGGGAAGTGTTTCTGTTTGGAAGTGTTGAAGCTGTGGAGATCAAACATCTTGGGAGGGTTGGAGCAGGAGAGTTGGAGAAGAGACTTCCCTGCTCCTCTGCAGGGGAGGAACGAGCACGGACTGGGGAGTGAGTTGCCAAAAAATAAAGTGCCTTAAGCCCTCTCTGCCATCTCCCCTGTTGATGTTCCCCAGCCTTGGCACATTTCAGTGTTCTTTCAAGCAGCAATAGCTTTAATTTATTTAATGACAAAAGTTAATCATGTTAGAGCGCAGATATGTCACTTTACCAGCTTTGTAAGATTTTTGTGGTGAAATCTCTTGGAGAAAACCATTCTAAAAATGTGATTTCAAGTGGCTTGTTTTCTTCTCATATCCAGGGACATGATTTTGTATATTCTCTGGCAGAAGTCTGGGTGAGGGTTACTTTATCCATTTAAATATATGTGTATTTAATGAGCAGCTCTGATTTGGGAGCAGAGTTTGTGCAAGAAGTTGTTGAGAGAGTAACAGGAGACTCAGAATAAATAACTTTCCTTTTAGATGTTGGGATGTAGAAGGATTTTAATCTGGTTTTTATTTTATCTGTGATGGATTTTGTCCATCATTTTCAGGCTGAAAGGCTTTTCTGTTAGAAGACATTGGGATGTGTTGAGCTGGTGCATTTGCTTTACTTTTGTTTAGCAGTAGGAGTTAGCAGTGAAGATCTCCCTTTAGAAGGCAGGGGTAACCTATATTTTCTTTTTCTCCTAATCCAGCAATTTCAGGGCTAGTCAACTGTCAACTTTAGTTGTGTGTAAATCCACTAATATGATTAGAGTTGCTGGAATTTTTACTCTGGGGAATTACAGATGGGGTATCACTGGTTTACAGGCATTGCTTTGGTAGGAAACTTTATCTGTGACTTGAATGTGGTTGCTGGCAATTGCAAAAGCTTTTCTGGAATGAATGGGGAAGAGAAAACTGGTGTTTGTTCCAAGGCATGAACATGTAGGGGGAGGAGTTGTGTGCCCTGTGCTCTGGAGGAACCAGGGGAAATGAATTTTTCTTGTTTTTTTTATGGGAATGCAGTTGATGACACTCTCACAGTGCTGTGTTTTACACTTGCTGCAGTTTCAAGCACTTCTCTGTACAACTTTTCCTTCCCAAACCCTGGACTCCCAAACAGGAGCTGATGATGTGGAACAGCTGGAAGAAGAAAATAGAATGTGTTCTTAAAAAAGAAAAGGATCAAAGGGAGGAGAGCAAAATCAGCTTTTAGGCTAGTGAAGTTTTCTGGTGCATGTTATTGCTCTGGTTTATTCTTTACCTTTGGAAGGTGTCCCAGGGCGCACTCCCTCTTTTTGGAATAGGTGATGGCACGCTGTTGCTGATGGGACTTGAGTCAAATTGCTGCTGGGCATGGAACTAGGTTAATGGGACAGCATGATTATTTTTTTTTTCTTTCCTGAAAGGAAAATTACATGCTCTGTATTTCAGTTGTACCTGAGGAGTTGTTTTTTACCTTTGTTTGCTGTGTAGCTGAGAAAAGGACAAGTTTCCCCACACCAAGATTGTATCAGGTTTAAATCAATTCTGCCACCAAAAATAAGATATTTTGGTTGTTGGTTGTAACAACGTGATGTTTCCTTTATCTACATGAGAGTTGAAATATTTGTAGAGCTTTAGATAGGCTTGAAAAAAAAAATCCAAGTGGCTTCCAGAATGTCTTGGAAATAAAACTTATCCCATCCTCAGCCGGTCCTGGGAGCCCTCTCTGAGTCTCTTGGAGTGTTGAATGGGTTAGGACTTGTTGAGGTGCACGAGCAGCTGCTCCTTTCCAAGTGCTTGAGCTCAGCAGGAATGAGGCTCCCATGCTCTGGAGTGAGAGTGTCTGCACAGGAATAGCTGGAAAAGTTGGGAGCACAAAGCTTGTAGCAGGGGAGGGGACTGAATGTGGTGGGAACAGAAATTTCCCTGGAGTTTGCTCTTGTTACTGTGAAAACACTAAGCAAGGAGGAATTAATGCAGTTAAAGGTCTTACATAACACAGATTTTCCTAAGTTTGGGAAGCTTTTGGAAGGTGGAAACTGATAAATGTTGCAGGGCTGCTCTGTTTGGGGTTGTCAGATGATGATTATGTGGTTTGGTTTACACGTGAGGGTGACTGTGAGTTACTGAGTTGGAGCAGTCAGAGGAGTCTGATTGCAGTGTCTGTGTCACTGGTGATGGGTGAAAATCCATTTCAGCTGGTGCTATGGCTTTGCTAATGGTGGTCTGAAAACTGATTTCCCTCTTTTATGTGTTATTAATAAGTCATAGAAGTTACTGTGCCTTGAAACTGGCTTTTCCTGGGCTTAGTTTGTTCTCTTGCCAAAAGGCAAAAATGAGAGAAGTCTTTGGTCTTTCAAACCAAGCAGGAGGATCTTTCTATGTGCATCAAAGGAAAAGAGTTTTTTTTTAGTGATGCTCCTTTCAGCTTTGTTTTTTTAGTCACCTCTGTTCTTGGGAAGGCTCCTGAGGATCCTGAGGAAAGGACCTTGTAAAAAACACCCAGTGCATTTCTACTGAGGGGTGAGACCCAGCCCTTCTGTCTTGGAGCTGCCACGAGCTCTTCCACACAACTGTCAGGTCTGATGTGAAATTCAGACTGAAATCTGGTGTGGAGACTTTTTGGGAGTCTTGAATTCCTGTTTGGGGTGATGTACAGGCTCCATAGTGGACACTGAGTTTTGCAATGTGCAGCTGAATCACTGGGCTGACTCAATGTTTTATGTTGGAAAGGGAACTCAGCAGGGTTCTTGGAGTTGAGGGTGAGCAACCTATGCCAGTTGTTTGGGGGGAATTCAAGAACTGAAACCAAAGAAACATTTAAAGCCTGCTTCTTGTGACTTTTAATGTGCAATTCATGGTGCACCTTGAACTCTGGAGTGTGCTGGGAAGGGGATTTCAGCAGCTTTAGCATGGCTCATTTGGAAGGTGCTTTTGGATGTAGTATTTCTTGAGCTGGTGAGACATCTTGAGTTCTACTTGCTCTGTATAATATGAAACCAGCTTCAATTTGCTTTCTCAGTAGTGCTCATACAGTTATAAATACTTGTCACTGGACAGTCTTTTTCCAAATAATCAGTCTTTCTGGGCTCTGTGCTTTGTATTTTAGAGTTGTGAATGCAAATAATTCAGCTGTCAACCTGTCCAGCTTGAGCTTTATGTTTTTCTTCAGTGTTGTGTTTTAAAATTGATTTCAAAGTGCCTTTATGTCTGTCTCTTCAAAAAGAAAAAAAAGACCTAATTTGTGCTGATATGCAAATATCACAAAGCCTAAGTTTCAATGAGTTTAAGCTGTTTGCCTTAATTCCATTGATTACCTTTCCAAAACACTTTGTCAATTTTGAAAAAGTTCATCTGCTCAGATAAACTCCTCTATATTTTGATATTGGGTTGTGAGGTTGTGCACCATAAAAAATAATTCCCATTTTGCCCCAGATACCCCATCTCATGGAGGTGCCAGCAGTACCTGGCATTGCCAGCAGTCTCCAAAACAATTGGCCCTTGGCACAGCCCCTCCCTGCCTTGCTGCAGCCAAAGCACACTTCATCCACTCACACTGATGTTAGGAGCATTAAATAAACGAATGAATTGTACTGTCACCAAATTCCCATCCTGGCAGCTGAAGAAATGAGAGTTTTATAGCCAGGACCCCTGTCCAGAATGTCATCTAGGATGTCAGGGGTGGGAACAGTCAGCAAAAAGCTTTCTGGTGAAATGTGTGAGCCTTACAGAGAGTGATGGTGTGGAGTGCTGTAAAAGCTTGAATTACCAGACATCTGATGCTCCAGGATGAGTATTAATCAACCTAGGAAGGGTGTGGAGAAAGGAGCTGGAGCACAGCAATAAAAAATAAAACAAGGGAGCAGGACAGACACAGAGAGTGGGGAGAGCTGGGTCTCTGCTGTCAGGTCAGCTCTGTCTTGTTGTTTGAAAGGAGTTTTTGGGGGAAGAATGCAGCCAGGCTTGGAAGTGTTGAAAGCAGGGATGGCTCTTGGCCTCCATCAGGGAGTTTGAGGTCTCACTGGTTGAGCTAAAACTCCTAAAGGTCACTGATGCTTTGGAAGCTCTTGGAAAAGTCTGCTGAGCTTCCACCACTGGGAGGAGAGTTGCAAATATTCCCTCAAAGGAGGAGAATTCACTCCTCAGGCTTGGATTGCTTTTTCTTGTGGTCTAGCTCCATCCTTGCTTTTATGATGTTGTGCTTAGGAATGGGAGACAAAATATCTGTATCATCCACACTGGCTGCGAGTGGGTCTGAAATGTCTCTGGGTTGTGGGGATAAAGGAGGGAGATGAAATGTGTTCCAACCAGTTTGGGGAGCCAAATTGCACTGCAGCCCCTGATAATGTCCAAGGTGCTAGGGATATCCAAAATGTTTGATTTGATCCATTCCTGTTCTGCAGTGTTCCAAAACATCAGCATTTAAGGGAAAAATACTTCTGTTACTCTTCCCATCCACAGTGTTGGTCTTAACTATGGTTAATTTAAAAAAAGGCTGCTAAAATGGCACTGGGATTGTTTGGGGCCAGTTCTCAGGGCTTCCCTGTCCGTGCTTAAGGTGGTGATAGCACTTGTGGCCATGGTGGTGATGAAATCCAAATGTTTGTAGGTGGAAAGCTCAGTCTTAAAGCCCTGCTGTGGCTGTAGAGGTACTGCAGTCTGCAATCAGCACAGCTGGGGTTTGTGTCCTCAGAAAAGGAGCTGAGGTGGTGCAGATGGGCCCCAGCAGCCAGGCAGGGACAGGTCCTGCAGTTTCCTTTCCTTTGCCATGTGGGACAGTGCATCAGGTACATCTTCACTGACTGTTGGTTCTGTGTGTGGCATCACATCAGCAGCTGCAGACTTCCCTCTGTGTTCTGTCCCTGTTTGTGGCCTGAATCTATAGAATCCCAGAATGGTTTGGGTTGGGAGGGACCCTAAAGCTCAGCCCCTAAAGCTCATCCTGTTCCACAGGGACAGCTTTCACTGGACCAGGTTGCTCCAAGCCCCATCTGACCTGGGTGAGCCAATGGAAGTAAAGCAGGATTTCTTTGAATGGGAAATGCTCAGAAACTAATTTACTGCTCATCTCCAGAGCCAGGTGGGGTGAATATGTCATTGCTGTTTCTCTTTCTTGGCTTGCCCTGCACAGGTGTGTGTGAAGTGTGCACCTCAGATTCCTTAGGAGGGGAAGTTGGAGGTGCAGAGGGTTGAACTGAGGAGACTCAGGGCTCTCATCCTACCAACAGCCCTCTGTGAATTTGGTTTTTGTGCAGCTGTGTAGGATGCTCTGCCCTCCCTGGATGCCAGCTTTCCCTGGATTTCATTTTGTATGACACAGAATTTTATTTCAGGGGAAGTCATAAGCTCTGCATGTGGCAAGAAGGGACTTAAGGTTTTATTTCATGTTGATAAACTGCTGAAATGAAGATTATGGGCCAAAACCCACAAGGAATTACAGCACTGGGAATGGAAATGAGCATCAACATTCTGGAGAATCATTCTTCCAGGATTCCTTGCTCAGCTGATGAGATGACCATCATTCTGGGTGCCAACACTGCTGTCACCACAACAGAGTGACCAGCAGAGCATTGCATTTCCCCATGAGGTCACAGTGTGAAGTGTTGGAGACACCACAGGAAGCACAGCTGAGTGAATGAGACAGTAAAATACCAGGCTGTTTGATATTCCTGCTTATCATCCACATGGAGAGCCTGGCTCAGAAATAGATGGATGCTGCTGCAGGGTCCCCAACCCTCAGCACACAAGCAGGGGCTGTCCCCGTGGAGCAGAGGGGGGTAAAGCCTGCAAAGCTGGAGTGATTTATTTGTGTTATTGGGGCACAGAGTTTGAGGTGAGTGGGCAGGGCCAGTTCTGTGGTAATGGCATGCACAGGAAACAAAAAGGTGGTTTTTAGTGCTTCACAGCAATTCAGACTCCTGGTGAAAGTTGCCATGAATGAGCTCTGCAGTGCTCATGTCTGGGTGGGAACTTTCTTTTCTGTGGTGTAACAAGGTGCCCCAGCTGCAGGAACTGCTGGCACTGAGGGGAAGCCAGAGCTGGGAGGTTTTACTTTGTGAGTTCAGCATGAGGGAAGGTAGGATGTCATACCCACACAGGTTTATTCCAGGCTGTAACCTGAATAAAAGCTTGTGAATCTTTCTCTGCAATGGGATCCTGTTCCTCCTGCTCTGCCTTCCCCTGCTTGTGCCTTTTCAGTTATGTCACCTGTCTGCTTTGGCCCTTGTGGTTTTAATGCTCTTACCTGGTTATTTGTGCACAGGGCAAACTTGGTATAGAAATAACTCTGTGTGTGTGTGTTAAGTAACTGCTCTGAAGGAAGCAGCCCCAAACAATCTCAATTTTCTCTTCCTGGTGGGGCTGTTGGGACTGGGGTGTTCCCCAGTTTGTGTCCCGTGCTGTAGTGGCAGTGGCTCTGTGCTGCCCAGCCCAGAGCAGTGTGTGGTTATCAGCTTGCCTCCCTCTCCCTGAGCTGCTATCAGGCCAGAAACTGCTGTTTCAGCTGCTGCTCAGGGGACAGCTACACTGAATTGGGGCACCTTTGTTTTCATTGGATTTGTGTGAGATAGTGCCTGGTTTGGCTGTTTGATGTGAATTTCTTTAAGCTCAATGATTGAAATTCGGGAGTATTTGAAAATAACTGTTGTATCTGCAGTTGCATTTCAGAGTGGGAAAGGAGGAGGATGGGTGTGGCTTCAGCTGTGTTGTCTGCTCTGTGGCATTTTATTTAAAAACCTCTTTTTTCCTGCCAGACTAGATGTGCACAAGCATCTGATGCAGCCAAAAGTGCAGAGAACAGCTGAGGAACCATTCCTGTTCCTTTTGGAATAGACCAAAAGCCAAAGTTACTCCAGAAAGGAGTGGGCTGGTGTGTGTGTCTGGCCAGACAGGAGATCAGAGCCTTCTCCTCCCTGGCTGTCTCCTCCCAGTCACTCCTTGTCATCTCCATCAAGGCAGCTTGCTCACAGCCTTGCTTTGGATATTTTTACAGCATCTACCAGGAGGTTTGCTCAGTCTTAGCCTTGTTTAGCTGCTGTTCAGTGTGAGACTACTACTGTTGCTTTTTTTTTCCTGCTTGAAGATTCAATAAAGGAAATTATCATCACAAGTTGTGGCTCTGACATTGTCTCATGTCAGATCTGCCTCTGTCTCCCCTGGCCCTTCCTTGGCTCTGCCTGGGAGTTTGGTGTGTGTGATGTGTTTTTTTGAATGCATGTCTCCTGTTGGAGATTCCTACTTTCCCCTCATTTCTTGAACAATGTGGTTTCTTCACTCTGAAAACTCCTTCTCATTCTCTAGGAGTGATGGTTCTGACCAACATCTGGGATGAGGATCTTCCATTTTCCCCAGGGATGGTTGAAATTAATTTGGTTGGTGCCTTTGCTTGGAAAAGTGACCCAGGAATTTTTCCAAGCACATCTCTTTTTCTCCCAACCCTTCTGCAGTGCCCAGAGCAGCTGTGGCTGCCCCTGGATCCCTGGCAGTGTCCAAGGCCAGGCTGGATGGGGCTTGGAGCACTCTGGGATAATGGAGAGTGTGGAATGGGGGTGGAATGAGCTTTAGGGCTGCTTCCCACTCAGACCATTCTGGGATTCCCTGATTCACTTCCACATTTAACTGTTTCCAGCAAGGATCATTTTACTGTCACAGCTCAGGGAGGACTCTTGAGCTGCCAGGCCAGGGTGGGTGTGGTTGTCTTTGTGGGGAGTGTTATCAGCTGGGGCAGAAATGCCTTCCTGAGCAGCTGGAGGGCTTTTGGCAGCCCCTTTGCATTCCATGGTCTGCAGAAGGAGGTTTGCAGTGTGCAGAGGTGCCTCCATGTGTGCTCAGGGCTCTGGCAGCTGGCACACCATTCCCCTGCTGGACTGTTCCATACAGAAATATGGTTTTTATCACTTTCCAAATGCTTGGAAGCCAAAAAAAGTCTCCTCTTTCTAGGAGAGCTCCACCAAGGAAAGCAGTGCAAAGATACCTCTCTGTTAGGTAGTGGATTTATTTTCCCTTCTGTTGTAGTTAATCACAAAAATAAATGCAGTTAAAAGGATCCAAAGGGCTTATTTTTTACTGCACCATGCCTTGTTCAGAATGCTTTCTTTCCTCTGAGTTTGGATCCTTTTTAAATGCTGAAGGGCATTTTTGAGACTTTGTTTTAACTTCGTTTTACATCGTGTTTATATGAAACAGACAAAAAAAAACCCCAGTGCTTTGCCAAATATTTTTGGAAAGAACAAGCTTTGTGGATAATCATTTTCATGTTCTACCTGCTCCTTGGTGTGTTCAGATGGTGGAAGAATCTTCTCTCCCCTGAAAAAAAAAGGCTTTGAGAGATTAACCTTAAGGTAGGCACTCGAGGCAAGTTGATTAAGAAATATACTGAACGTTAGATTTAATCAAGATTGAGTAATGGAGTTAGAATTGACTGTCACTCCTGGAATGCAGTTATTTTTAGGTGGGGATGGGGATGTGCTGCTCCCCAGGTTTTCCATACCATGGCTCTGAAGGCAAACTGATCCAAAGGATGTTGGACAGAGAGGATCTGCTGCAGTTTGGTACTGGCAGCTTCATCCTGTTAACACATCCCATAATAAACGTGTTGTGACAAAGTTTGGCAAATCAGAGCAAGGGGATTCCACTGCAGCACTGAGTGTTGTCACCCAAAATACACCTCAGCTATATCAGTAAAAACATTGAGCTGCTATTGATGGAGGGACTTTATCTCCTTTTGTATTTGCCTTCCTCCCAAGGGCAGTGGAGCACAGCTCCAGTCTCTGCTCTGTGAGCAGGGACAGCACCCAGGGAAGGGCTGGGGCTGGCCCAGGGGAGTTTGGGTTTTTGGGCTGGAGATCAGCAAAGGCTCTTCCCCAGAGGGTGCTGGCACTGCCCAGGCTGCCCAGGGAATGGGCACAGCCCTGCCAGAGCTCCAGGACAGGCTGGGATTGTTGGGGTGTCTGTGCAGGGCCAGGGGTTGGCCCTTGTGGGTCCTTTCCAGCTCAGGGTGTTCCATGATTGTCAGAAACACTTGGTGAGGCACTAAACCTCACATTTTGATCACTTAGTTCAGGCTCTGCCCTTGTTGCCACTGGTGTCATAGCGTGAGGTCCTGAACCTTTTCCCCATGTTGGTTTTTTTTGGTGGTGCCACAAGGATCTTGTCCAGCTCGAGGCCTTGGCCCTCTGTGGTGCCTCCTTTGTCACCTTGCAGGGTGCTGTAACTGAGCTTTGGGTGTTTTATTTTCCCTTGCTTAAAGGTGAGAACAAAGCTGTTTCTTTGCTGTAACTTTCTATCTTCAGCTCAGGAAAGCAGGAAGTTTATCTGGATTAAATGAGACAGTGATAGGCTGGGAGAGGTGGAAACATAACTCTGGGGAGTTGGGACTGGGTTGTTTTTAAGGTCCCTCCCAACCCAAAGCAGTCTGTGGTTCTGTGAAGCTGCTGAGGCTGTTTGCTGTTTGTTGCTGTTCCAGAGAAGCCAGGCTGCAGAAGGATTGAGTGGAAGAAAGTGGGGTCACTTGCATGGGAGCTGAATGAATCAGGATTATTTTAAAGGAGCTTCCTCACTTTCTTGACACGTCCTGACTCCAGAGAGAATCAGAGCAGCTGTCTTGCTAAATTTGTCTTAGATACAAGGGAATTGTGACACAATAGTGTTTCCAGGGACTGAAAAGTAAAGATCAGCTTGCAGGTGTTGCATGATATTGTCATTTTGCTTGTGTCTAGTAATAATATCGATTTCCCTTTGCAACCTTCAGTGGCAGTGGGCAGAAAAGGCCAAAGCTTGCATGGTTCATCACATGGTGCCCTCAAGCAAGCAGTTGTTCATCTGTCAGCTGGAATTGTGACTTTTTTCTGCATTATTCCCAGGCTGGCCTTGCCTTTGCAATGCCCAGGATGTCCATTTGTAGGTTTGGGTTTGTGGGTCAGTGTAATCACAGTGAAGTTCCCCATGAGGGAAAGGCCCCTCAAGAGGCCTCAGGTGTGCTGCCTGTTGTGAGCTTTAGGAGCAGTAGGATCAGAGGGCAGGCTTGGATTTCCATGGGAAAAGCACAATTTCTGGAGTCACTTTGCATGGTGCCAGGGGACAGGACAATATTTTAACATCATCCCAATCTCAGAGTTTACTCAGACACCTGAGAAATGGGGTGAGATCAGTGAACAGAGATTGTGGTATCTCTATACCCAAAACACACATCACCCTCTTTGCAGTTCACCACCAGTGAAAGCAAGGAACATAAAACCAGGAAATCTCTTCAGATGATGCTTTGAAGAAGCTCATTTGGTTCACACATTTTGCTTGTGTCCCTTTAAGCCTGTTTGTGCCTGGAGTGTTGGCTGCAATGTTTGTACTGAAAGCAGGAAAGCCCAACAGTTGGGATTTAAATCCACCTGCTCAGTGCCATCTACACTTGGAGCTCTTCTAGTGGCCCTAATAACCTTAATGAGGTTTTTGTGTGGCTTTTCTTAAGTCCTAATTTTGTTCCACATGAATTTTCAGGTATAAGCAGCATCTTGGAGTTCTCCTGTGCAATGTAGTGTATTTGAGAACTGTTTTTTTTTTTTCTTTTGGTTGTTATATTAACTTTTATCATAGATTGATTTTAAATGCTGGTGTTTCATAATTGCATCTCAAAACTTGTGTTATCTGGACTGTACAGAGCAGAATTAAGTTGAACAAATGCATCTTGCTTTATCTGGATACAGGGTGTACTTTGCTACACATTATTGATGTTCTCTTATCTATGGTGCAAACGCTGAAGCTTTGGAGTAAGGAGTTGTTATTTAATGTTATTTAATGCTGTGTGGTGCATGTAGTGATTGGAAATATAAATAAGTACAACTGACTCTCTGGGTTTGCTCTCAATGACCAGCACAGCAGCTCTACCTAAGGAAGGTGAAAAGGAATTTCCTATTTGTATCCCACCACTGTTCATCATGCCAGAGCTGCCAGTGGAAGCCCAGGTCATTGCCAATCAGCACTAGGTGTTTTAGTTTGTTCTCTATTTCCACATTTCTTTAGGCTTTGGTTCCAGGCTTGTGTATTGTAGCAGCTGCTGCCTTCATGGGAGTTTTGAGTGCACAAAGAATTACCTGATTTCATGCCAGATCATCATGGAATATCCTGAGTTTGAAGGGCCTCACAAGGATCATCAAGTCCAACTCCTGACCCTGCACAAGACAAGCACAGGAATCACTTTTTTTCTACCCCAAGGATAACTTTCTATTTTTTCTCTGCTCCTTTATTCTTTCTCACCTTTGAGGGTATTCTGAGAATTGGACTTGAGAGTATTGGACTTGACCAAAAAAAAGGGAAAAATAAAAGATGTGCTGCCAGAGCAGCTGTAAATTCTCACTTCTGCAGCAGCCATGGGTCCATGGCTGTTCACTGTGCAAGGGACTTGGTTTGTCAGTTCTTCTTCCCCTCTTTACAAGATGCCTACCCTATATTGCCATTCTCACCTGTAAGGAAACAAAGGAGGCAAAAAATATTCCTGCAGTGGAGGAGGAGAGAGTGCAGGAGTGTGTGTGTGTGAGTGTGAGCATGTGTGTGTGTGAAATGCCTCTTTGTGCTGCCAGGGGTGTGTTTGGATATGACTCCAGGCTTGGTCCCTCTGAGTGGATTTCCCAGAACAGTAACTTTTTTTGCACAGCTGGCTGTTTTTAATGAGTTATTCCTTCTTTTTCCAATGAAGCAACAGATGAGCACCTTTAAAAGATCTTTATCTCAATGAGGAAGAGCAGGAGGCTTCTCTATATTGAAAAATCCTGAAAGGAAAAGGCATCCTGAGCGAGCTGTGACCCGTGTGAATGGGCTGTCAATCAGTTTAATTAAAACTCTGCTTATGGTGGGGTTTTCCTCCTTTTTAGTTCAGCTGCAACACAGGGAGAAGAAAGTTTTAATCTTTACAAGCTATTCTTGCAGAAGTTGTTCCTGTGATTGCAATTAAGAAACCCTTGTGTTTTAGGCAAAAATAAATTGGCTTGTTTCTTTGTATAAAGAAATATCCTGCCCCTTAGCCATCTCCAAAAATAAATGTGGAGTCCCTGAAAGTGAAATGTTTAAAGGCAGCATATGGATTAGCTCATGGGGTGGTGCAAAAGGACAGGATTTAGCCAGCTTTGCCTTTTGTGTGGTTATCCCAAGACAGGCTGCTGAGGGGAAATGGAGCCAGCTTGTGTGTGCTGTGTGTGGAACATGCAGGAGCTCCCTGGTTAGGGCAGGATGAGCCTGGTCTGGAGAGATGGATAAATATTAAAGCAGTGGAAATAGACACTTTGTTGGTTTTGCTCACTTAAATGTTTCTTTTGAACATGGGTGAGACTCCTTGCAGAAATCTCTTCCTAGAGTCTGTGTTTGTGTCAAAACCTTGGCTCTGCTGAAGCACAGAGGGTTCAAACTTTGCTTTTTTTCTCAGAGGCTCCCATGTGCAGCAAGAGCCCAGTTTGGGAGAGAAGAGGAGCAGCCCAGCATGAATTCATGGCTTTGGGTTTTTACAGTAGAGTATTTGTGTTCCTTGGGACATGTGGGCCACAAAAAGGTTCGTGATGGCCACATCTTCCCCCACATGGAAGATCTTGCCTTATGGACCTTGTGGTGCTGGTGGCTGTGTGGCCAAGGTGAGGAGTGTGTGTATCCCTCTTGCAACATCTGTGAGGAGAAACATGCCCAGCAAGCATCAGACCCTTGGAGCTGGTGCTCACCTTTATCACTCTGCATTTCAGACTGGTGGTCACATGTGTCCATGTTTAAATGGGACACCAGTGCCAACTGGGTCCCTCCTCCTTTGACCATTTCTAGATATTTTGGTTTGCTGCTGAACTCTGCTGAGTTTTATGGTAGCATTAAGAAAATGAGGAAGGGGGTGTTAGTTCTGTTTGGTGGAGTCAATACTGGATGTGTTTTCTCTTGAACTGTGAAAGGCCAGGTTCTTTTAGCCCAGTGGGGAATGATGCTGAAACGAGGAGCAGGTCTCTAAATGTAAAGGACTCAGAGAAGGAGCACAAACATTTCCTCAGTCCCAGGAGTGGAACAATAGCTCATTGTTGGGAGGAAGGGATTGCAGAAAAGCCAGCAGACTCAGAAACAGGGGGTTATTTTCTATAGCTTACTATTTATATTGCACTTGGAGGCTTTTTGGGGACTAGCTGTCCAGTTGCTGGAACGTGTGTCCCTTGGTGGAGGAAGGTTGGGTGTGAGCAGAGCATGCCCTCAGTGGGCACTTGGTGTGCCCAGTGCCAGGCTTGTGGGTGCTTGGAGCTCCATGCAAGTCCCTGCTCTGCCTCACAGCCTGGCAGCTGAGGAGACGTCCCCTAAAGAGACAGAACTCTTCTTCCTCCCACCCTCACTTTCTTTCTGCTGTCTATGGGCTGCTGAATGGCTTTGCATTGACCAGAGAGACAAAGGAGCCTTTCAGGCCGGGCTTTGGGCACAGCCAGCGCTCTCTGGGCTTTTGTTAATGCCTCAGTCCCCCCTTTCTCTCCAGGCTGCCTCATGCTCATTGTTAATGCAGCTCCGGAGCAGCACTGATAGTTCTGAATTCATTTTGTTTGCTCAGTTTGCAGGAAAAGTTGCAGAAAGCTGCAGAGAGAACATGTTGCCTCTTAGATTCTCCGCAGAGTATTTTCTTTCATGCCTTTCGCAGGGAAAAGTGGATTGTGTAAACAGATCCTGACAAATCCGTGCCCGAGCGTGGCGGGGCAGCGCCTGTTCCAGCCCTGGGAGCACTAACTGGCTTTCCCCCACCCTGCTGGATTAGGCTCCATGTTGTCCTGGTTAATTTTGTTACTGCATTAGGCAGCTGAAGACGTAAGCCCTTACTGAAACAGCTGCTCTGCTAAGCGGCAGTGCTGAGTTGGGAAGTGCTGTGCAACAGTTGGGAACTCACTTAGCATCACCCCAGACTGACTCTGATTTTAGTGGCTTTAAGGCTTGAAGATCCAGAGTCTTAAATAAATTAAACCAGCTTCAGATAGATGCAGCTACATGGGCATGGAAGGTGGGAGAATCTCCTAGGTCAGCATTTCCTACCAGTGCATGGAGAAGACCAAAAGCAAAGCTACTTTTCCAATTCCATGTTAATAAACCTGAAAGGTGCTGCTAGGTAATCTCTATGAGACATCACTATGGAATTGATTCCTGGAAATAAACTGCTAGGAAGCAGCTGATGGAGAGGACTGATGTGCAGCAGGCATGCAAAAATCCAAATGCTGCTGGGGGTAAGAATGAAGGGAAAATGGTTGCTTCTTATCCTTAAGGTGAGCAGGTTTTGGAGGAGTTGTGCCCCAAAATCAAATGCACTGTTGGGTGAAACAAACTGGGAGAACAGGACAGGGATGAGTTTGATTGTGCAAGTGAGGTAGTGTCAGCAGTTGAGAGGTGACCACAAAGGCTGTTGCAGGATTCAAAGCACCTCAGTGAAGCTGGTTTTTCTAGAAGTAGTTGGGATTTTGGTGTTCTGAACCAATTTTTAATAGTATGTAAAGCTGTGTCATCTTTGGTTACCATTGCCCTGACTGGAACATGAATTGTGGAGCAGGGAGAAGTGAGGCTGTATCTCTGCACCTTTTAAAGGACACCAGAACCCTCCATAGTGAATATGTGATAAATGGGGTGAAAACCAATGTTCAGACACATGGAGGGGCCTGAGTCAGTCATGGAGGAAATCTTTATCAAGAGAGCATGACTGATTTTTTTTCTTCACCAAATGGAGAATGGCTTAAACTTTTCAATAGATGGATGCTGAGCACACTGGAAAAAGTAACCCCAGACATGACTGCTCATCCCTCCCCCTCAGCCAGCTCGTGCCTCACCAATAGAAAGTACCCATCCTTGAGTGCACTTATTTTTAACAACTTGAAGGCTTGAAGATCCATAGTTTTAAATAAATTAAACCAACTTAGATACAGCAATGTGGGGATGGAAGGTGGGAGAGCCCCCCTAGGTTGGTGTTTCTTTGCCACCTGTCTGGAGGGATGTGGGTCTGTCTGATTGCAGTGTCTCCATCCTGGAGTGAATTCCCTGGATCCCTGGCAGTGCCCAAGGCCAGGTGGGACAGGGCTTGGAGCAGCCTGGGACAGTGGGAGCTGTTCCTGCCCATGGCAGGGGTGGAACAGGATGAGTTTGAAAAGCCCTTCCAACCCACACTGTTCTGGGATTCTGTGACCAAAAAAGGCACTAATATTTCATTAATTACTCAGAAGGGATTATTTATGCAGAAACAACTTCACAACCGGTCGACCACGCAGTGCAAACACTCCTCATGCCTTGGTGAGCATTGTCTTAATTCTGTTATTCTTGTCAGGGAGCCTGGTTCTGGTTTTTTTGGGTTTTTTAGCTTTGGAAGTCATGCCTGGGGTAAAATCCCTGTGTGGCAGTGGAGCCCAATAGGGGGAGTGTGAACTTTAGCTGAAGCCTTGTCTGAATTCTTTCCAGTTGCCTGTATGAAGGATGGGCCTCACCCCATGTCCAGAAGGCTAATAAATGTAGGGGCTTGTAAATCAAAAGGGAAATGAATCTGAAGCCCTTGGGGCCTTTGCTTTGCTTTAAAAGTGTGAGATGTGTCCATGAGCCGACACTCAAATTGTCCTTTCTTAATAGTTTATTTAAAATTTATGCCCAAACTTACCCAACGAAGTAAAAATAAGTTGTGTCCTTGGCATCTTCAGTGAATAAAACACTTCTTGGCTCAGTGGAAGAGGGTTTAGACCTCGGGACTGGACCAATGAGCTGGGCTTTGGCACATACATAGCCCTGACTGAAGCAAGGAATGCTCTTCTAATCCCCTCTACTCCCAAAGCCACCCAAGCCACAGTGTGGTTCAGCATCACCTGTGGCACAAATCCACCCAATGCCCTTGTTCTGCCTGCTGAAATGCAGGTTTTCAGATCTTGGGTTTCTTTCTTGGGAGGAAATCTGCTACCCTCCTCTGCAAGTCTTTCAGGAAGGTTTCTTCTAATAAAAACCTTGGGTTTAGCAGCCCTGGTGTTGGCTTTGACCTTGGGTGCCCTTTTTACTGCTCATCTTTTCCTGTCTTTGATGCTGGAGTGCTGCATGTTTGTGGTGATTTCCACAGGCATGTGCTGTGCTCAGGCAGACGTGGCTGTGCTTCCAGACTTAAAACACCAGAGCTCAGCCTCAGTGTGATTAGGTTGGAGTAAAGAGAGATTTTTGTAATGCAGAACCATCAGGCTGGAACTCTTAAATCAGATAATTAATTACAGTGGGAGTGTTAGAGTGCAGAGGTAGGAGGCAGCTCTGGGATGGGATTGATGCAGCTGAGTTAGGAGGGGTCTTGACCACACTTGTGTGGTGCTTGATCCTCTGAGCTGTGAGTTTGTCCTTCTGTCAGCCATGGGAAGGCACAGTCCCTATTTTAGTCCCTTAAGCCTTTGCTGTCCACAAACACAAAATCCCATTGCATGCCTGTTACAGTGGCTCAGCTGCCCTGGCACAAGAACCCGGTGTGTTCAATGTGTCTGATTGACTGGGGGGCAGTGAAAACACCACGGGAGCTGGGGCAGTGATCCCTTTCTGATCTTGGAGGAAGCTTTGCTGTTTCCCTGACATGGAATGTAGGAGATGAGTCAGACTGTGACAAGAGGAGCTGCTCCTTTGTTTTACTGTGTGGTTAGTACTGAGCATGGCCACATTCACACACTGCTGGGCTTTGAAGGAATTGGATCGACTCCTTTTTGTTTGGGTCCTTCCATTCTCTTCCTTAACTTCCCTTCCCTTCAGTGAGTTTTCAGCTCCAGCTCTTCTATTCTACTAGGCAATAAGCACTAACCTGCTTTTTCACACTTTCTTACTAATTGTCACAGTACTTTCCATGCACATGGTTCTGTTTCAGGTATTTGTCCTCTTGAGGTCTGTTTACATTGTTGGTTTTTTTTCCTTTGAAAGTTTGCACATCACTGGAAATAGGAACATGGAGATTTAATCTGTGGGGGTACAGATGATTTGTCACGACCTCATACCAAAATCAGTGCAGGGAGTGGGGTAGGGAACCACAACTCAGGAATATCTGGCAGCTAAGTAGCTACTGGATTTCAAAAGCTTTTGGGGGGTTTAGAACCCCACATTTTTTTTTTCTTCCCAAATGCCATAAATATCCATTTCTTATGCTCTGCCATCACCCCCATCTCTCCAGAGAAAGAGCGAGTCAGCTGTCCCTGCTCAATGGAGGCATTGAGAGCCCCGGAAGCTGGGTCAGGAGTGCCTCATTCAGCTGCTGGGAGGCCCCAGGCCATGAGGGGAAGGCAGGCAGGATCCCACTGGGCTCTTCTGCCCCTGGGGATGAGCAAAGAGTCGTTAGTGCTGCTGGTTATTCACCCTGCAAAGTGTGTAAGTGCCAGGCTCAGAGCTGAGGTTTTTAATTCGGGATACAAAGCATTGCCACGTCCCATGGGATTGCTCCCAAATCCCTGAACACACCTCATCCTTGGAGGCTGAGCAGTGTTAGGAGGAGATCCCTAAAGGATTTTTATTTTTCAGGACTCTTTTCTCTGCCATAAGAGGGAATTTATTCTTTAGTAAATAGCAGAAGGTGACTCCCTGCTGTCTGTGGGATCATGCATGGGTTGCTTTGGGATTTGCCACGGTACATATCAGCCAGTGTTTATAGGTGTTGGCTTTTCCTTGGGTGCCATGGCAGCAGCTCAGCTCACCTCACCTGTGGCAGAGATGTCCTTCAGTGTCACCTCACCTGTGGCAGAGATGTCCTTCAGTGTCACCTCACCTGTGGCAGGGATGTCCTTCAAGCAGTGCCATGAGGGCTTTTCCCCCTGCCCTACAAACCATGATGTGCTTCCCACTGCCACAGGGCTCTGTCACTGCAAGGTACAGATCAGGATTACATTTACCCACTGGGCTGAGCAACTCCTCCTGCTTGGAGAGCAGCCTTCTGTGCCCTTTATCTGTGCACAGATCCTCACTTGCCCTCCCTAAAGCTTTTTGATTTCTTGTTTTTACACAAGGCCTCGTGTCAGGTCACCGTGGTGGTTCAGGAGTGTGTCTGGGCACGTTGGGTGTGAATCAACCCAAATGGAAGTGTCCACTTCAACAGCCTTTTTATGTAGCCAAGGCTGGGCACTTCAGGCTACAGCAAGTGTGATTAAATGAATTGGAATTCAAGATGTGGAGCTCCTGCTGGGGATTTCCAGTTGGGTTTCCCCTTGAAGAGCGCCGTTGGTTGTATCGGAATAGGGGAAGGATTAATAACCCATGGGATGAAAGGGAAAAAAGCGTTAGGTAAAAGTGAGATGGCTGATGAAATAGCTGACCTTGCAAAATGCTTTCTCTTGGCTCTGTGCTCTGAAATATGGAGGAACACATTACAGGACATGGATGCAAACACTTGGTTCTATTTAAAATATGGAGAGGCAGCATAAGTAATATTCCACTTAACTGGAGAAGCAACTTCTCAAGCAAACTCTGATCCATGACCCTAAGAAACCTCACACAAATCCACAGGTAGTGTGTGTGGTTTATAAAAATTCAGACATTTACTTAAATGAATCTTGAAATCACACGTGTATTCACTATAAATGATTCTGTCATTGTCTGTATTGCAATTAATCCATTTAGTGAAGGTGTGTGAGAAGCTGTGAACAGCTCAGCACACTTGAATTAATGGGGATGGTCTCTGAAGAGCTCTGTGGGTTAGCTGGGCTTGGATGCTTTGGAATTTTACAGCATCTGTTTTCTCTTTTTCCTGAAAGGAAAACTCAGTTATCTCTGCAGTTTTGCAAACTACTTGTCTATGGGGCCTTAAAAATTCCTTTTTAAAGTAAACAAACTCAGCCAAAGAGACACCAAAGTGCTTTAGATTAAATGTGACTTTGCCTGGCTTTGAGGGAGTTAGTTTTTGGGGACTTTTCTGCATTCTGATAATTTGTTGCTAAAAATGTGATGATTTTGGGGGATTGGAGCATTCAGGGGTGCAGGTCTGACTGTGCCCATACTCAGCACCAATTGCAGGAAATGTCAGCTGTTGTTACATAACAGGTACAGAATTGCACATCAATCCCAGGATATGGTTAGTGAGACTTCTGCTGGCAGAACTGGGGCAAAACTACTGCAGGTATTCGTGATTAGCCCCTATTTTATTCTTTTAAAGGAATATTGGATTTTAATCACAGATGGAAAATTCATAAATCCATCCCTTTCATTGGTTATAATGCAAATATACAGGTAGGACTTTGTCCAAACTTGGATTCAAACCTTATAAATGCACTACAATATTTAAGGAATATACTTCAGCAATGTCTAGGGAGGTGGAAAGTGACTTTACTGGTACAGCAGCATAACTGCTGTTCCTGTACAATATTTAAAGAATATACTTCAGCAGTGGCTAGGGAGTGGAAAGTTGCTTTACTGGTAGCAGCTGCACTGGAAATGGGGGGGCACTGGGCTGCTGTGTGATCCAGAGAAGCTTTTCCTGCCCTGGAACATCAGGGCTGTGTTTGTGCTGCCCAGGTGAGCGCTGACCTCGGATACTCCTGGCTTACGTTAAAGCCACTCGCTTGCGTAAGCGCTTCTTCCACCTCACTTCTTGTGCCATCAAATGACACTGCTTGCCCAGGAAAATCTCAGTGACCTTGGCATTTGCTGGGAAAATAGAGGAGCATGAGGAGTGAGATGACTCAGGAGAAAAGGGAAGGGCAGGATACTTTTGGTCTTGAAGCATTATGGAGGATTAGAGAACGAGAGCTCTTTATGCTGATAGGGATGTGATAACTGTTGGAAAAGCCACACGTGGTGCTTGGGGCATCCAGGAAGATTGTTTTCAGTTAAATCTGCTTAAAAATCTACATCACTCTGTAGTTTTTGCTGTGCAGCATGGGGATTCTTTAATTGTTCCTGAATTTAAGAGGCTTTAATATCTCCAATAGAATAGGTATAAACCTTCCACCTCCAGCATGGAGATTTCCAGTGATGCTGGAAATACCTGTGTGCCTGACCCCTCTAGTGATGGATATGGTTACTGAGGACAAACAGCCCAGAATGCTTCCTGGAGATCTTTATCTCTGTTTCTGTGGCTCTGTGAGGGAGTCCTGGCGTAATTCACCCTGTCCTGGCAGCTTTCCTGATGGCTGCCCCTGTGTTAGTGCTGCTCCTTGGGATCATGGGCCTTAGAGCTGGCTCCCACCTCGAGGGACCCCCTCAGCATGGGCCCAGTGTCCCAGGTAACACCAGCACTTCATCAGTTTAGAGCAGAGTGCAGCCACTTGCACAAGCTGCTGCTAAATTGCTCTTTCTCAAGCTGTGCCAGAAAATTTCCTGCACTGAAGTAGCACAAGCTGGAAACTCCTTCCTTAATAAGCAGCTTGTCCTCCAATACCAGCATTGCTTCCTCCGAGGACCTTCATGTGAAATTAACACAAAAAAGAGGAAGCTGGCTGAGTAGCAGCCACATATATCTGCTATTATGGGATATTTTAAAAACTCTGATCCCCTTGGCCACTCTTATTATATAGGTAGATTATATATGGATTTATGTTGGACTCGAGCTTGGGAGCAGCCACAGGTTTGGTGGTGTGGACATTCAGCAGCTTCTGGGCATAATTCTCATATGGAGGAAGGCTAAATGACAATTATCTCCTGGTTTCCTTGTACAGGGATGAGGGAGGGCTTCAGCCTTCTGTCTCAAGTTCCATTAGGCTAAAACCTTCATGAATTTTTGTCAAAGAACTTGATAGTTAAGCAGAAGTGGTCACCTCCTCCCTCCCCTCCCTTCTGCTTTGAAGTCTCTAGATGGCTGGAGGGACCTGCCTACATAGGGACAAGTGCCCTGTAGCTCCTTGTGCCTGCTGGAAATGTCCCACATCTTGAATTACAATACCTTCAAGCATAGATTTCAATGGTAGATTCCTTGATTTAACTTTTTTTCTACTCTTGACTGGTTTTTGCTTGTAGTGTCCATTGAAAAGATTCCCTGGATGTGAATTAGTGCTCAGTGCTCCATTTAGTGTCACTTGCTATAAATACTGAGAGGTGGGAGCTGGGATAAATCATGAGCTCCAGGCTGGACCCTGTCTGTGATCTCTCTTCCCTCCCTGTTCCAGTGCTGATCTCCTTCCCCACAGTGCTGAATCCCTAAACCAGAAAAAGGAACCTTTTAAAGCCCCTCATCTGGCAGATGATGTGGAATTGCAGCCTGACCCCTGCATAAACTTGTCTTCCCTGGGAATTCTCCCTTCCAAACCCCCTCCTGTGTTTTCAGTCATCACTTGTGTCATCCTGCACTGCTGTTTGGTCAGGGGCTGTGCAGGGACAGATCTCAAATACCCATGGCAGCTTGGCTTGTGGTTTTAAACAATACTGGGGCATTTGCAGGAGTGGAGCTGCAGGGTTTGGACCCATTCCACAGACAGGGATGGGGCTGTGCACTGCTGGACACAGCTCCAGATGTAAGGGTGCCCTTCCCAAAGTGTGTTTCCAGAGGAGGCAAGAGATGACACGTTCAAGGTGGTATGTGAAACATCTGAGAGCTTTAGTGTGCTAATGAACTAATGGCACTGAAATGAACTGCTTGTTGAGGAATTAAAGATTTCAAATCAGGTGGTAGCATAGAGACCAGTCTCAGTGCTGAAGGGAAGCAGTGGGAAATGTGTACTCAGATACTAAGTGTTGCTTTCTCCATGTCCTTATCTGTTCTTTGGTAAATGCACAAGTTTTGTGTCCTGTCCTGAGGCCTGAATTGCCTTGAGGCTCAAGTGGTCTTTGTGGTGTCTGTGCTGGTTCTTGCTCATTTGCTCTGCACCACTTCCCTTCACCTAGACAGACCCCATTCCTCAGGAATAAGCCACATCCTGCAAGATTCACCTCCCTGCCATCTCACATGAAGGACTAAAATAATCCTGCAGAATCACAGGGCTCCTTGTGACTCCAGCTGCTGTGAACATGCCCATTGCTTTACTTCCTTTTCTCATAGACTCAGAATCTGCTTTGGCCCCTCAGGGCAGTGTCCTGGCTCCAGCAGGAGTGTAGTGGAGGTGAGGAAACACAGGAGAAGGGAAGAGCTGGTGTGTAGGAAGGGCCTGGTGTGCAGCCATAGCCAGTCCCTCCATTGGAATGCAAAGAAGGCAAAGCCCCAGAGCAGGACAGGGAGCTCTGCCCAGCTGAGAAAGGCCCCAGCCTCTGGTTCACAGGGTGGGTTTGGGATCTTCTTGAGGTGCTTTCATGGATGTGGTTTCATGTTGGGATCAGAGATGTCCCCTGAGTGCAGTGGGAAGGGTGGATCTGCCTTTGCTGACTGGGCTGGCTGCACCCTGGTCTCAGATGTGATGATCATGTGAGCGTTTGGTGATTTAAATCAGCTCACAGAATCCATGGAAAACTTCACCCAGCCAAGGAAAAAAATAGTCTTCTCTTGAATCACCAGGCTGAGCTGGTTCACCAAGGAATCTTGTGATCTTTACTCCTTTGTGAGGAACTTTCCCTGCTGAGGGAGCTGGCAGAAGCTGTGGGTGCCAGTGTTTGGCAGTGAGGTAGGTTTAGGATCCCATGGAAGCCTTGGTCTCCTTCCCTTTCCCCAGGGACACTGGGGCTACCCCATGACCTGGAATCATTCCCCCTTGCCCCTCTAATTAACAGGGCTCCAGAAGGTTTCTAAACCCTCCATGG
The DNA here is from genome assembly GCF_035770615.1 of Melospiza melodia melodia. NCBI lineage: Eukaryota > Metazoa > Chordata > Aves > Passeriformes > Passerellidae > Melospiza > Melospiza melodia. Next base: position 5,598,973 of record NC_086219.1, read on the forward strand.
AGGTGCAGGGTGCAAGGGGAAGCTTTTAGACCCACAGCTGGCAGCACCTTGGAAGTTTCTGTTTCTTTCCCTACCTGGCCACCCAGGCATGGATGGATGGAGGAATTGCAGGATGGAGGACTTGGGCTTTTTGCAGCTTTTTCTGGTTCTGATCCAGGATTGTCCCTTGTGTTTTGAAAGCATGAGATGTGCAGTGTAAGAACCATATAAAATAGTAACAGACACTGACTTCAGTCACTTGCACAATAAATTATTATTGTTGTTGTTGTTGTTATTAGAATTAATATTATTTATTACATTTGTTTTACTTGAGTAGACAGATGAGAATTTTTTGTGTTGGAAGGGCAGCAGGGTGAGGTGATGTTGTAGATAGGCAGTCTGTTGGCTGACACTAAAAGGGTTTTTATTTTTGTCAGGGCCACAAAATAAGTATTTCAGTGGCAGGGGAGCTTCAGAGCTTTGTCTCATTTCAGGGAATAGCAGGGGTGCAATAGTTGCATAAAAATCTTCTAATTAAAAGAAGCAGCTGAGCTATTTAGGCTTGTGAACTGCTACTAAAATACTAATTATTTTGGGATGTGAGAAGGTCTGGAAAAGCTTATTCATCAGGAATCATGAAGGTTTCTCCTGTTTAAATCAAGTTCATGGGTTATATAGAAGCCCAGAATAGTTTGGGCTGGGAGGGACCTTAAATCTCATCCAGTGCCACCTCCTGCCACAGGCAGGGACACCTTGCACTGTCCCAGGTTGCTCCAAGCCCTGTCTGGAGCAGCTGAGCCAGGAACTGCTGCCCCTCCAACATTTCCTATAGGAGCCCTCCTGCCTTTGTGGGAATGTGCAGATGTTTGGGTCGTCTCAGAGCACAGAAAGTGATTTAGCAGCTGCTGCCAACCATGAGAATAATTTTAGAAGAAATGTCACTGTCTCTGGTCAGCTGAAAGCCTGATACTTACTCAGTTTGGATGATTTTAACATTTGTATCTGTATTTGCAGCCTTCAGATTGTTCATTGCTAGTGTGGTCAGGTGCACCAGGGATGGCTTGGTGGCTCTTCTGAAATTGGGAAGGGCAAAACTAAAAGCTGTTTGTTATTACCTTTATCTTGCTGAGGTCTTTTTATCCCTTGTGCTTCCAGATGAGTGAGCTGCTGCTAGAAGAGATGCACATGGGTGTGGGGAGCAGCATCTTCAAAAACCCCCTTGTGGCTCGAGTCAGAGCATTGCTTGGGTACATACATGGTTATGGTACAGCACAGCCCTGCTCAGCTCCTTCCTGAGGGTGTGTGCTGCTCCTCCTTCCCCAGTCTCATCAAACCTCTGATTAAATCCTTTCCCTGCTTTATATGCCTGTGAATCACCTGTAAAGGTGCATTTACACAATGTAGGATCCTTACAAACACACTCTGACTGTGTTTTGATCACTTGGTACTTGTTTTAAGAAGTAAAGAAATGATATCTTGGTGTAGACCTTAAAATGACCAACAGAAATCCAGGTTTGTCTTTAAAATATGGATGTAAAAAGCAGCAGCACCAAAATCCTTCATTCCCATGCCTTGGCTCTCTCCTTGGGCAGAAAGCAAAGAAAAGCTTCATCACTGCTGAGAGCAGCACAGCTCCAGCAGAGATCCACAGTCATTCCATGAAATTTTAGGAGGTATTTAGCCCTGTATCACATAGCATGAGCCCAGCTTCCTGGCATTGCCCTGCCTGGGACTTTGGGGCTGTTTTTGTGGCCAGGCTGTTGTGAGCTGGCTGGGTGTGTGTGCTGCTGGTGGAACACAGCTCTGCTGCCAATTTACTGGGTGCATTTTGGAGTTCAGGCCTCATCTGGAATTTCTCCATGGGATGTTGGCCCATCATAGTCCTCTGTAACTTAGAGACAATTCTCCAGAATTCAGCTGGAGTCTCCAGAGCTCACCTTGTTGAGTCTTTTTCCTTCACCTTAACATTTTGGGCTCTTTATAAGGTGCCTGTCCTGGGGTTGTGGCTAGAGATCTGTGAGGAATCACTCAGAGTAGCAGGGTCTGTTGGAGGACAAATAGGGCTGCTCCAGGCTCCTGAGCATTGCCTGTTTTCTGCAGCCTAATGGGAGTTTCAATTAACATGGACAAGTACAATCATAAATAACCCTCCTAAAATTAATGCAATTTTAAGGCTTTATTGGCACATTCCCTGTGATGCTGTTGCCTCTCCTTGGCAATGCCATGATTTCCAGCTGAAAGGAGCTGATGAGATGTATTGACTTTCTCATTTCTTAGAAGAGTCCATGTATTTTGAGAATAAAATGTGAATTGAATGTGAATTGAAAGAAAGAGGACAAGTCAGCTGGTGAGAAGTTGTCTATAGCTGAGCAAGAGATGCTCTCCTGGCACATCATTCACTTTGTTACCTGAGCTGGCACAGGCACAACCCAGGGAGCCTCCATGGCTTTATTTTGGTAATTACTAATATTTCACAGCTGGGTTGAAATGTTAATTTAACTTTTTTCAGGCTGTGTTGTGAACACTTCTGGGAGCCTTGAAAATACACCTCAAAGTTCAGAGTTACAGAACTATTCCATGCATCACCTCCAGACCCGTCCCCCACCCACCCCAAGGAGAATCCCAGGGTTTGGACACAGTTTCTTCCACCCCAAACAACCTCTCCAGGGTCTCAGCTGAAAATTGCCACTTTGCCTCCATGCTGAGGTTGCAAGAGATGCTCTCCTGGCACATCATTCACTTTGTTACCTGAGCTGGCACAGGCACAACCCACGGAGCCTCCATGGCTTTATTTTGGTAATTACTAATATTTCACAGCTGGGTTGAAAGCTGGATTTAACCTTATTCAGGCTGTGCTGTGAACACTTCTGGGAGTGTTGAAAACACACCTCAAAGTTCAGAGTTACAGAAATATTCCATGCATCACCTCCAGACCTGTCCCTTACCCACCAACCCTGCTTCAAGGAGAATCCCAGCAGGATTAGCAGGGTTTAGACACAATTTCTTCCACCCCAAACAACCTCTCCAGATCTCAGCTGAAAATTGCCACTTTGCCTCCATGCTGAGGTTGCAGTGGAGGGAGACTGAGATGAACTAACAAAATCAGGTTGCCCTTAGAAACACATTTGTATCGGGCAGGAGAATTGATTGGGGTTTGTGCCTGGCTCGAGGACGGGTCCTGCCAGCCCCCGGGGTGAGGCCAGGTCTGGGGTGATTTAGTGCCACTGAGCTGTCTCTCTGCTGGTAATTTAGAGATGCAAAACTGAGCCTGGAAGTAATGAGCTCTGGCTAATTAGGTGCTTGTCTGCAGGTGGAACTATTGCAGCTGGTGCTCCCAGTATTGCTGGTTTGTGTTTGAAAGCATCGTGGAGTCAGTGGGATGCTGGGAATACAGATAATTTGCAACAAAGGGATTTTTTTTTTCCTGTTACCTTCCCCCTAGCCCCCAGCTTTCCTTTGGCATTCCCATTTGGTTTGACTGTGAGATTATCACACATGGACCAAAGATGGAAGGGAAGGGATGAGGGGAAAGGGGCTTTTTATACAGGACAAAGGGGAATGGCTTCCCACTGCCAGAGGGCAGGGATAGATGGATACTGGGCAGAAACTCTTCCTTGTGTGTCGGTTTCTCGGCTGTTTGGGTGACCTGGAAAGGCCCGGGGTGGCCCTGGACAGCCCGCGCTTCAAAGGACGAGGAGAGACTTCTGATCTTTTCTTGGTCTCGGTGTTTATTAATTGTTTATCTAAAAGATTTTCTCTGGGCCCAACAGAGTCTGCACAGCAGCCAGCCATGAGCACACTGAGAGCCCCCGGGGCGGTCACCTATCTTTATACTCGAAATTACGTATACAATATTTATCATTTTCCCCCAATACCTTTTACCCTTATTAACCGGTGCACTTTTAGTAATAACCAATCCCAAAGTGCCAACATCACCACAGAAGATGGAGGCCAAGAAGAAGAAGAACAGGACACGCCCCAATTCCTCCATCTTACTTCTCTAGACCCCCCTGTACAGAAATCCTAAACCCTGTGTTTCACACTCTAATTAACTTATCCCTTCACCATTCACCCAGTGAAACCCTCCCATCCTCATACAGGTGTTGTCTCCTGTGCAGGATCAAAGTGCAGCCACCAGACACTGCTGGCAACATTCCAGGACTCCCGAGCCCCCCAAGGGTGGTCTCAGCCACTCTGCACCTCAGGACTGAGGGGCTGAGATCCCACACTTGTGAGGGTGGGCAGGGTGCCCAGAACAGCTGTGGCTGCTTCATCCCTGGAGTGTCCAAGGCCAGGCTGGACAGTGGGAGTGACCTGGGGTAGTGGGAGGTGTCCATGCCCGTGGCAGGGGTGGGACTGGATGGGCTGTGAGGACCCTCAGAACCCAAACCACTCTGGCATCCTGGGCTGTTCTGTGGAGTGTGCATTTAAAGGGATGTGAGTTGGAGGATTTGGAGACGTGCTGGGGTGCAAACAGGACGTGCACTGTGGCTGTGGCTGCTCTGACAGAAGGGCTGGGGATGTGCCAGGTGGGCTCTGCCTGACCTGGGCGTGCCAACACCCGCGTCCACAGATTCCCAAAATGTGGTGGGACTCCCAGAGGGAGAGGAGCAGGACTCTGAGCAGCAGCAGATGCTGGGGGCAGGAGAGGGACAGCACGCTGTTCAGTCAGCTTTGGAATGTCACATTTTCCTTTCAAGCTGCAGTTTTCAGCCCTGGAAAGCTTTTCCAGCAGGCTTTGAGGTTCATGGGGATTTGTGTGCCCATTCTCTTTGGAAAGCCTTCCTGTTCCTATTCAGCTCTGTGCACTGTGGGGCAGACTGCAGGGAAAGGCAGTGCTTGGGATTATTTGGAAGCTGATGCTGAGATTAATGATACATAATTAGGTAAAAAGCTCAAGATGTGTTTTGAGGCAAGTTTTGTTACGAGGAGAGTGTTCATTTAGAGCATGGAATTAGCTGGGATAAGCAGGGAAAGCCTCACTGTAACATTTGGATCCAGCCAGAGCTTGGGGAAGATGATTTAATGAGGAGCACTTAATGCAGAGGGATGGCCAGGATGATAACTTCCAGTTATCATCTCAGAGTTCAGTTGGGGAGCAAGAAACAGGTCCTGCAGTCAGGGATTTTGAATGGGGCAATAAAGGAGTGGTGAAACATCAACAATATTTATGTAAGGACATTTCTGATACAAAAGGAGAAGATAAATACCTTATTTAAGGTTTTGTTCCAAGTATAAAATAGCCCATAAACAGGAATTTAAAGAGAGTTCAGTGATGCAGTTTAATACACAAAACACATGAAGGATTAAAGAGGTTGTTTGTACAAACACTTCATTGATCCACTTAAAATTTATATGTCTGATAAATGGCAGCTGGGCTGTGAACATTGACTACACATGTGGCACTAAGGAGCTTTATACTGGGCCATAAAATGTTGAAACAAGCTTAATAATGGCTCTTGCCATCAGATCCCTCTGGGGATAAGTCGTTCTGGAAAGTGGCAGACCCTGAAGGTTTGCATCTCTTGACAGGGGTGATGTACTGCTCTATTAAAAATCTTGGTACTTTTTAACCATGAACCCCATTTTTGCCACTTTGCAAACAATTTTTATTGCATTCCTTTGTTTTTAAAACATTTGACTTGCCAGAAATAGTCCTTAGATCAGAATTAATTATTGGTGTAAAGCTGCCGTGGGCTTTTAAGGAATTCCTCACCTGCAGCTCTTAACTGTGACCATATTCCTGAGTGCTTGTGCCAGCAAAAGTTGTATTTGTTTTTCCCTGGTATAGTAACAAGAAACACCAAACATTGAAACACCAGTGCCCCACTGGAGCTTGACCTGTGGTACAGTCAGGGCTCAGAATTGTGCTTTGTTTTGACATCCCATCACATTGTGCAAGAGCAGTTGCATCCAGCTGAGAAAACGGAAATAAAAGCACTTTTCATACAGAGGCCACCTCATTCCTTCAGACTCAGCCTGATCCCCTTGTCGGGAATCCACTAGCAAAAAAACCCCTGAGCAGACAAAAAACCCCACCCAAACACATCCTAAAGTAAAACATGATCTCTGCAAGGAAGGGAGATGGGATATGTCATTGGATGGAAGCAGGGAATGGTTAGGGAGGGTCAGCATTTTATTAGGCGGGGTCTTCAAATGTTTTCCTTGAGTTATGTTGGTCTTGATTTTTGTAATGTGAATTATCTTTCATCTGTTATGAGCAAGAGCAGCTCAGCTGTGAAGGGTCAGGGTGCTGGAGTCCTGTAAGAGCTGAAAGTGTGGAGGTGACAGGAAACAGGGGAAAAATCAGTGTGGGACTCTACAATAAGGGGCTGGATTCTGCAGATGCACAGGAGGATTGAATTATGGTCACCCAGGCAACATCAATCCTGCCTTTCCCTAAATTTGGAGTTACTTGCTTTGTAACCTGAATTTTATTTTTCCTTGGAAGAAGTCAGTTTGTCACATTTCAGCATGGAGAGATGATGACACTGTTTTGATGTTATAGATTTTAATTTTTCCCAGGTAATGTGTCACTTGGTGGAGTTTGCTTTGGGATTTTGTTGTTGTTTTGTCTTCTAAAGGCTGTAGTTTGCTTTGCCAGCATTCCTTCCTCAGGCTTCTGAAACGTGATCTGTCAAAAGAAGGATTGATTTTGAAGGGAAAATTGATTGCTGAAGTAGTTGCTAAGTAAAGGAGTTTGTGGTGCTACATTTGGGAGTAGCAAGATGAAAGCTGAGGGAAAACAAGCTGCAAAATTTCCTGCTGAGGAGTTTGTGCTGAGATTTAATTCTTCTGATAGGGAGCACCGATGCTTTCTGAGCTCCTCATTCATTGCCGTGCAGCTTTCCAAACCACTCTGTGCTGTGGGGGAGTTCATCTTTCTCCTTTACCCTTTCCTTTACAAGCTTGGCTTGATTATTATCCCCCATCAGCTTGCTGAGAGGAGCAGGATGCTGCTCCCATCCCTGCTCCTCGGGGATCAGGGTGCTGCTCCCATCCCTGCTCCTCGCGGATCAGGGTGCTGCTCCCATCCCTGCTCCTCGGGGATCAGGGTGCTGCTCCCATCCCTGCTCCTCGGGGATCAGGGTGCTGCTCCCATCCCTGCTCCTCGGGGATCAGGGTGCTGCTCCCATCCCTGCTCCTCGGGGATCAGGGTGCTGCTCCCATCCCTGCTCCTCGTGGATCAGGGTGCTGCTCCCATCCCTGCTCCTCGGGGATCAGGGTGCTGCTCCCATCCCTGCTCCTCGGGGATCAGGGTGCTGCTCCCATCCCTGCTCCTCATGGCACAGCCCGGAGCTCGGGGAGCAGCGATGGCAGCGCTCGGTACCGAACCCGCGGAGCTCCCCCGGCGCTGCCGCTTTAAGAGCTCGGGCGGGGACGGGCAGGGAGAGCTCCGGAGCCAGCCCGGCGTGGCACGGAGGGGACGCTGAGGCTGTGAGTGAGGGGACGCTGAGGCTGTGAGTGAGGGGACGCTGAGGCTGTGAGTGAGGGGACGCTGAGGCTGTGAGTTAGGGGATGCAGCCACGGGCTTCGCTGATGGATGCAGGGAGAGGACGCGGCGCTGAGCCGGCTCACGGGCAGAGCTCTCTGGGATCTTACTGCCAGAGCTCTCCAGGATCTCATTGCTAGAGCTCTCTGGGATTTCACTGCCAGAGCTCTCTGGATCTCACTAACAGAGCTACAGAGCTCCCTGGATCTCACTGTCAGAGCTCTCTGGGATTTCACTGCCACACCTCACTGACAGGGCTCTCCAGGATCTCACTGCCAGAGCTCTCCAGAATCTCTCTGACAGCACTCTCTGGGATCTCACTGCCAGAGCTTTCCAGGATCTCCCTGACAGGGCTCGCCAAGATCTCCCTGACAGAGCTCTCAGGATCTCATTGATAGAGCTCTCTACAGGATCTCCCTGCCGGAGCTCTCTGGGATCTCATTGATAGAGCTTTTTGGGATCTCCCTGCTGGAGCTCTCTGGAATCTCACTGACAGGACTCTCTGGGATTTCACTGCTGGAGCTCTCTGGGATCTCCTTGCCAGAGCTCCCTGGATCTCCCTGCCAGGTAGGACTGAGCACTCCATACAAAGTCTTGGCCCTGCAAGTGGAGGATGGTGGAGCTGGGAAGGATGGGGTGATGCCAGGGAAGTTCCAGACAAAGCTTTTCCCTTTGAACCTTTTCAGAGCTTTGATTACCCTGCTGGCTCAATGAAGTGTTGCTGGTGTTGGGATGTTCACCTCCTGCATTTTAATTGTATGGGGAATAGAGAAGAGGCTGCAGAGGAGAAACACACTCCTGGAAAGCTCCCTGCTGTCACATCCATGCATGCTTGGATTTTATAGATTCCTTGCTCCAAAAAGCTGAAAGAAATGCTCAGATTCTTTGTGGTTTCTTGCCCTTCTGTAATCTTGCTTGACAGTTTTTCCTTGGGATTTTTAATGCACACTTTCAGTACAACTGGGGATACGTGTGGGGATTACATAACCCTGGGGATATCAGTGGGAGACTGGCTGCATTTCTGGGCAGGGATGAAAATCAGGAGTTCTGGAATTGTTTGTGCAAGGTGTTTGCATAGGTGCCTGTGAGTACTGTGGGTGTTTCTATTCCTGGGAAGAGGTGCTTCCTCAGCTGTGAGCTGGAAGGGGGAGGAGAGGTCAGTGGAGCTTGGGGTAAAATGGTTGCTGGCTGCTGAAATGAGCTTAGGTGAAAAGCACCATTGGAGGGAAAATGAATCCATTTTGGGAGCAAATGGAATAATGTTCTCACTGCCTTCCTGCAATCTCGGTGGAGCAGAGCAAGCTGTACCAATTCCTGCTGGTTTTGGTGTGTAACAGCACAGAAATCTCGCAGAATCGCAGTTCTGTAGTGTGATTGGAACAAGCAGAGAAATGTGATAGAAGGAGGAGATTTCTGCAAGGAATTCCTGCTGACTGTCATTTCACTCAGCATTTGGCAGTGTCACTGATTGCTCCAGCAGCTCCAGGCTGGATTTTTTTTCCTTAATCACTTTACAGAGCAGTCACATATTCCCCTCTCCTCAGAGTGTGGCCGTGGCTGTCTAATTAACAGAGATCCTCCTCTTTTTAGGGAGATTTTTGGTTTCCAGAAAAATTCTGTGTGGTTTCCAGCCAGCATTCCTTCTCCCACTGGGTCTTTAATAGCTCCTGAAATTCCCCAGCTTGTAATCACTGCTGCAGCCAGATGGGGACTAGGTGGAACACCCATTGCATCTGTGCCTGCATTTATGAATCTGCCAGAAGTATCTCACTTAGGTGAAATTTTAGATCTGTATTTCATGAGTTAATGAGCCCTGCACAGCGATGAGGAGGATCCAGCGCTGGTACTGGCAGGGTTTCCATCCCTCTCCAGATCCTGGAGTGATGCTGATGGAGCAGGGAGAGCTCTGAGGACTCATTCAGCCTGACACCAGCAGAGCAGAGGCTGCAGCTCCACTTTACCAGCTGATGGTGCTTTAAGAGGTTCTTGGATTGAACAGGCTCTTCTTGCTCCTGCTTTTCTGCTTCATTGCTCTCCTCGTCTCTTCTCCCTGTGGAAGGAGCTGTGAAAACTGTGTGAGGTTTGGATTTTCTTTGCTTTTCCTCCACTCCCTCTCCCTTCCCACCCTCCTGGGTGATTTTGGAGCAGAGTTGCCCAAATCAGTGATGTGGGTGGCAGGATATAGAGGGGGAGGAAGGGCACAGGATGCTCCTGAATTGGATCTCAGCACAGCAGGGTAGTAACACAAAAGAGCTGCCTGAATTACTCAGGGCTGTTCCTGGTGCTCCTGGCTGTGCTGAATCCAGCACTGCAGCAAGGCTGGGCTCTCCCTCCTGCACTCACCTGCCTCTGCTGGGGCAGCCTGAGGGCAGCAATCCCAAGGCTTGTGCTGCATTTTGGGATGTGCAGCCCCAGCAGCACCAAAATCTCTGTGAGTGCCCTGGGGGTGCTGTGGGTGTGGATGGAATGATGCTGCTGGATGAGGCTCTGCTTCCCACCTGCCTGCCCTGACCTGTTCACCTCCCTTGCTGGAGTATCCATGCTGTCACTTAACCCTTTCCTGGAAGAGCCTCATCAGCACAAGTTGTGATGAGCTTTGGTGTCACCCTGGCTCACTTCTCCCCCAGCAACAGCAGCTGTGGTCCCAGAACAGGCTCCTTTGGCAGCTGGAGGGAGAGGGAAGGGGGTGATTTCCACTGGGGAGCAGGAACAAGCTCCAAGAGCCTTTCTACTTGCCCAGCTCCTGTCAGGGAAGCTGGAATCTCTCACTGGTCCAGCTCCTCTCAGGAAGCAGGAGCCTTTCCACTTGCTCAGCTTCTTGCAGAGATTCAGTCTGTGGATGCCACAAGTAAGATGCTGGAAATAATCACTTTCTCCAACCATTATTTCATTAAGGCTTACTGGAATTGGAGGCATTTTGTTCCTACCAGTCTTGTGTCCTTTTGCAAAAAGGGCTTAAAAGGTTTCTTCTGGATCTGATGAGAATCTTCCCTTCCTAGGAGTGATCTTAAACATTGACTCCAAACTCTGCAAATCCATCCAAACTGCTCCTTCCTTCAGGCAGCTCTTCCTGGGTGCAAAAAGAGCAGTTGCTCTGCTCAAAGGAGATTATTTCCTCCTGACTTATATAAGTTCTAAAATAAGAAAATAAATCCCAACCTTGTCAGGGATGAAACCGTTTTTCCAAACTCGGGAATGATCCCTTTTGAAGCAGAGATTGCTTCAGTGAATTGTCAGGAGTGCCTGGAGAAGGGAAATCTCAGCTGTGACACAAGGGGGGCAGCTCCATCCTGGGCCTTGGGCTGTCATCCCTGTCATAGGGATGTTCTGGGGAAGAGGGACAGCAGGCAATTTGAGTTTTCATTCCATCTTCCAGTGTGGTTTAATCCTTCTGTCCCAGATTTTGGCTTTTTTGTTGTTGGTTTCCAAAGATTGGGTGTGAGTGCAAGATCCTTGGCATGAAGGCTGGGAGTGATTCTGTTGAAATTTGTGACAAATCTTATGTTGTTTGGCTGAGTCAGGGTTTTAAATCCCATTTGGTTGTTAAAAACCTCTCTGTTTATCAAATGACACCACTTGGGCCTGAGCTGGTAAGTGCAGATGAGCTTTAGACCCTGCTAATGAATTCTTGCCATCATTAAAAAAAGGCAAAGAGAGCTGTAGGGTGAATGAGCAGCCTGGGCACCAGAGGGACCAGATTCTGTTGCTGGTTCTGCTGCCCTGGAGGTGGCCCTGGCTGTCCCCTGTCCCCTGCCGCAGTCACAGCCCAGGGCCTCCCTGCTGAGGTGTTGTGAGGGTCAGGGCTGGGCTCTTCCCAGCATAATCCCATCAAGCAGCTTTTTACTGTCTTTGGTGCTCAAACATTGAATCTGTAACAAAACTGAGAAGTTTCAGAGTGACTTCTGAGCCTGTTTGGTGAGGAGGAGCTTTTTAGTGACGAGTTCAGAGCCAGAGCAGAGCAAGGCTGTAAATTTAACTCTGTCTGTGTGTGTCTGGTGCTGTAAATTTGCTTTAGCCCTGCTGGAGGAGGAGCTGAACCAGCTGGGATGTGCTGTGGGCAGGGGCAGAGCAGGTTGTGTCTGAACAGTCTTTACTTCAGCCTTAACATTTGGTCCATTTTTAGGGGACTAGTTGGCATTGTGGAGCTTGGGGTGGCTGTTGAGTTGTGTCAGCACCAGCAGGGTCTGTCCTGTCACTGTGGTCCCTGCAAAGCTTTGGGCAGCAGCTTTAATGTGGGGATCAAACTTGGGGTGCAAAGAGTCTCTAGAAATCTTGACCTAAACTCAAACTTAGCAATGTGCTTTTCCATGTTAGAATAAAACTAAAAAGTGTTTTAATGACTCTATTTTCTTTTTAAGTATATTAACATGTGAAGTCTGTGTCCTTCCATGTGTACAAGAACCTCAGTCAATCCAGCTGTTCTCATTTCCCATGAGATTTTGGTGTGTAAAATACAAACAGCAAAAAGGTGAAATAGATTTTGGCATTTAGGAAAACTTTTCAGCAAGTGCCTTTTCTGTGACAGCAGGCATCAGGTATTGTCTGGATCAGTGTGAGGCCACAAGGTGTTACCCAAGTCAGGCTTTTTTATTCTTTTGGATCCCTGCATCCCTGTTTTATTCCACAAATAAACCAGATTCTGTTCTGTGGGTTTTTTGTGCAGAGGATTTTTCCCTTTTTTCCCCCCTGCCTTTACAATTAAGAAAACTCTTGCAATTTGCCTTTGAGTCACCCTGCAGCAGCTCCTGGAAACCTCCCATCCCTCTGCCTGCCCTTCTGGTGGGTGGATGAGGAAAGGAGTCACTGGGTGAGGAGAGGCAAACAAGGGAACAATTGCAGCAGGATTGCTGCGTGCTTGGCAGAACAGGAGCTGCCATTGTCCACAGCGCCCTGCTGATCTGTGGGGTTTGCTCTGAATGCTCAGGGCTTGTGGCTCGGGGGCTTTTTCCCTTTCAAACAGAAGCAGAGCTTGGGGGGGACGCTGTGGACAGGCCCCAAGGGTTTTGTGGATTGTTGGAGAGTTTGCCCCAAGGGTTTTGTGGATTGTTGGAGAGTTTGCCCCAAGGGTTTTGTGGATTGTTGGAGAGTTTGCCCCAAGGGTTTTGTGGATTGTTGGAGTGTTTGCCCCAAGGGTTTTGTGGATTGTTGGAGAGTTTGCCCCAAGGGTTTTGTGGATTGTTGGAGAGTTTGCCCCAAGGGTTTTGTGGATTGTTGGAGTTTGCCCCAAGGGTTTTGTGGATTGTTGGAGTTTGCCCCAAGGGTTTTGTGGATTGTTGGAGAGTTTGCCCCAAGGGTTTTGTGGATTGTTGGAGAGTTTGCCCCAAGGGTTTTGTGGATTGTTGGAGAGTTTGCCCCAAGGGTTTTGTGGATTGTTGGAGAGTTTGCCCCAAGGGTTTTGTGGATTGTTGGAGAGTTTGCCCCAAGGGTTTTGTGGATTGTTGGAGAGTTTGCCCCAAGGGTTTTGTGGATTGTTGGAGAGTTTGCCCCAAGGGTTTTGTGGATTATTGGAGAGTTTGCCCCAAGGGTTTTGTGGATTGTTGGAGTTTGCCCCAAGGGTTTTGTGGATTGTTGGAGAGTTTGCCCCAAGGGTTTTGTGGATTGTTGGAGAGTTTGCCCCAAGGGTTTTGTGGATTGTTGGAGAGTTTGCCCCAAGGGTTTTGTGGATTATTGGAGTTTACGTTGCTTCCCTCGTTGCCAGGGTGGGACAGCTGCCTCTGGAGCCTGGCACATCCCGAGGGGCTGGAGCTGCCAGGCTGTGCCCCCAGGGTGGGGTGTCCCTGGAGGGGTCCCGTGCCTGCCACCCTGCTTTCCTTGACTGGCTGTGTTGCAGAATCCCCCGAGGTCCTGTCCAGCAGCCCCTGGAGGATCGGATCTTCACTCCGACCGTCTCGGCTGTGTACAGCACTGTGAGTACCCACGGGGCTGGGCAGGGTGGGCTCGGGGCTGGGCACAACCCCAGGGCAGCCAGAAATCAGCCAGCAGAGAAAATGCAGCCTCCTCTGCCCCTGAAATAAATGGAGCTCAAATTTTGGTGGCATGTGAGTAGGGAAAGAAGGGGGGACCCTGTGGCTCTCCACAGTGCAGCCGGGGGGAAGTTGGGCTCTGCTCCAGGGAACAAGGACAGGACAAGGGGACACAGCCTCAAGTTGTGCCATGGGAACCTCTCACGCTGGATGTTGGGAAAATCTCTTTGCTGAAAGCATGCTCAGACATTGGCACAGGCTGCCCAGGGCAGTGGTGGGGTCACATCCCTTAAAGTGCTCAAAAGATGGGTGGATGTGGCACCTGTGGGCATTGGGATAGTGGGGGAACCTTGGGCTTGATCTTGGAGGTCTTTTCCGACCTTAATAATTCTATCATTTTATGAAGAACCTTTTTAGTTGCATAGGAGCAAGATGGGAGAAATCTTTGAAAGACTTGTGGGTCCATTGCTATTTTTAAGTGTCTAGTTTTATTCAGCATATTGGAGAGTGTCACTGGAATGACAGTTTTGGCCATATTTTCACTTGGGTGACTCCATCTCTTTCCCTTCCCATGCATCTCACAGACTGATTTTTTTGTATACTAGTGGTTTCACATTTCTAACACCTTCTTATGAGAAAAATAATCAAGAAAGATTTGTTTTCACGTGAAAAAATCCATTGCATAGAGGAAGAAATATTTTGATAGTAAATAGAATATTTGGGATAGGTGCCTTTGGCTTGCTGTCCTAGATGATTGCTAATGTATAATATTGATTATTGTAGAAATTTAGCTTAGAAACAGTTATGTTTGTTTGTGAATATGATGGTCTTTTCCTTTTATGTATTTCTTTTTTTCCAATGGCAATAGCTGGAAGCCCAGGGTTATAAATAAGCTTTGCTTAATCAGCACAGCCCTGGGAAAGTCATATTTTGCTGTTCTGGTTGGGATAGTGCAAATATTTTTAATGCCAAAAAACCCTGCTTTTAAGCTGCTCTTTTAATTATTTGGAAAACAGGAAGAAAAGCTGTAGATGGGATAAATTCACCACATTTTATACAGAAACATAAGCTGCTTATAGAAAAACATAAGCTGCTGTGCAAGGTTTTCTCCTTCTCTGTTTGCAGGAGTGACTGGGGATGGGGTTCTTGGCTTGGGCACCTGGGGCTGGAGCTGTGGGTGCCCCTGGGTCCCTGGCAGTGCCCAAGGCCAGGCTGGGCAGGGTTTGGAGCAGCCTGGCACAGTGGAAGGTGTCCCTGCCATGGCAGGGGTGGAACAGGAGGAGGAGGATTCCCGTCCCTCCCAACCCAAACCATTCCATGATGGTTCAGTGATAATGATGATATTTAGCTCTTCCCTTTTTTGGGTTTTAGAGGAGTTTTGTGCTGCCTCCTCTGCTGGGGCTGTCGGGGGTGCTGAGCTGGGCTCTGGGCAGGATTAAGGGTGAAAGTGCTGCCATTGGTCTGGAAATGCAGCAGCTCAGGTGGCTGTAGGGGCACAGGGACTCAGGGGTGTTTGTTTATGAACATTTGGGGGCTCTGGTGGCCATGGATTCCCATCCAGGGAAGGTGGAGTGGGTGGGACACGGCTCACAAGGGTTGAAGATTCTGAGGTTTGAGGCACTGACAGCAGTGAATCCACAAACCCCAGCTGCAGCCTTTGGGCAGCCTCTGCTCCCATACCTGATACAGAAATGTTTGTGTGCAGAAAAGCAAAACCAGAGGAACAAATTCTGAATAAATCCTTCCCTGTGAGGGTGGGCAGGCCCTGGCACAGGTGCCCAAAGCAGCTGTGGCTGCCCCTGTACCCCTGGCAGTGCCCAAGGCCAGGCTGGGCAGGGTTTGGAGCAGCCTGGACAGGTTAAGGTGTCCCTGCCATGGAACAAGATGAACTTTTAAAGTCCCTTCCAACCCAAACCATTCTGTGAACATAAATGTACAAACACTTCTAATAAATAATTCAGTTTGTATTATCTTTTATATACCCCATACAACACTTAAAAAACACTTTAAAAATATCTGATGTCCTTTAAAGAAGGTTATTTTTTTCATTTCTTTCCTCCCAAGATATAATGCAGATGCCTGTGGGGAAAATATGACTCTGAAAATTCAAATTAATGTAAAAAAGAAAAGTAACTGTGAAGAATGACCTAAAATAGCTTTTCAGTGTGGAAAAATATCACTCCTTGCTATGTTACAGGAATAGAAGACAGGGCTGGAAATATCTCAGTTCAGGATCTGAGAATGCAAAAGTTTGAGAGAAAATTTCATGTTTTGGGGAAAGGAGAGAAATTTCTCGGCTGGGTTCTTTTCAGGCTTCCATTTGAAGCCCCAGGCAGATTTCAGATTCAGAGGGAGTCCAGGGAAAAATGAATTGGGGTGGAAAAAACACATGATGGGAGTGCCTTGACAAATTCATTCATGAAAGGTCTCAGTGGTTTGTTACACAAGGAGCAGCACCATGTGTTTGAGGCCTGGCTCTGCATTAAACAGACTTTTTGAAGAGCACTGTGAGATCACAGAATCCTGAAGGTTGGAAAAAGCCTCCAAGATCTTCAAGTGCATCCTCAGTACCCAGGGGCTGCTTTTCCCATCAGCATTTTATTTGCTTGCACATCCTCTGTGGGATTCCACGTGGATTATGGATCATCACTCCCAGAGATGTTTTTCCAGAGCATGGCTGGTGTGGGAAGGGTTTTGGGGTCCAGAAGCACCACGTGGTGACTCTGAGCTGCCCCCACGTTGTTCCTCTATGTTGTGTGTGGGGTGGGA
This sequence comes from Melospiza melodia melodia, assembly GCF_035770615.1. NCBI lineage: Eukaryota > Metazoa > Chordata > Aves > Passeriformes > Passerellidae > Melospiza > Melospiza melodia. The sequence goes on from NC_086219.1 coordinate 5,615,176, forward strand.
GCAGAAATCACTTGAGGTATGGGCAACCCACAGATGTGCCCCCAATTTTTCATTAGATAAAGAGGAAAAAATAGTTCAATTATCCTTTCAGTGCCTTTCCACATGCATTATCAGGACCTTGGTTGCACATTCCAGAGCTCTTTTTTCCCCACAGCTACAAAAATGGGAATGGAAAATCATGTGGCTTCCACTGTGAGCCCCAATAATAAACCTAAATCTGAGGAACAAATTTTCCTGTAGGACAGAGGTAGGAGGTGAGGAAGAGGCCCAGTGGGATGAAGTGTCTGAGAACTTGGAGATGCTCAAACTTCACAACAAGGCTTTGGTAGAACCTCTTTATCAAGGAAATCATGCTGGTATTAAATCCAAACCCACCTAAATTCATAAGTCATTTTTATTTATTTATTGTGACATGTTACACTGAATGGGTTGTTGGTTTGGGTTTTTTAATTAATAAATCCAGCAGTAAAATTATATGAAAGCAAACCACAGTTGGAAATAATTATTTCCATGAACTAACCTTGTAATAGTAATTTTCCCTCATCAATAATGGAGAATGCTCTATTGCAGAGCTACTTGTGGACATAAAGGTTTGGGGTTGTCCTGTAAACTGCTTCTTGCCTGCTGTTTCCAAATCCTCCACACTGCAAGAAATTAGGGTGGCTACTTGTGTGACCTCTGAAAGATCCAAAACCTGCAGAGTTTAGAAGGGGCATAAGAGTGAAATTCTGATTTTGTTGTAAATTATTTCAAAGAAATATATCCAAGGGAGCTTTTAAAAAAGATGTAGACCTCTAACAGGAAGGGAACTGCACAAAAGGTGAGTGTAAATCCCACCAGGCACCCCTGTCCTGTGCCCAGGGGAATGGGGCTGAATCTGGAAAATGAGATTAAGGAGCAGAAGCAGAAATGCTCTTCAGATTCAGCACAAGGAACTGGATAAGAAGAATAATGGTGCTCATGGACATCCTGTCTTTGCACAAATAACTGGTTTTGGCAGGTCATGGTGGAGGTTTGTAACTGCTTTGGTAGCATGTTGTGATTGGAAGTGCTGAAGCTTGGACCAAAACCACTCTGGGATAAATTCTCACGAGCTGAGGAGCAGCACTGAGGCTGCCTCCAGTGGAAGGTGCTCCTGCCCATGGAACAATGGGATGAGTTAAAGGTCCCTTCCAACCCAAACCATTCTGTGCTTCTTTGAATGACTTGTGGATGAGAGCTGATTGGGAGTGAGTGTTAACAACACAAGGTGTGTTTGTGTGGGGAGAAGTCACCTGGCAGGTGCAGGGTCCAGCACTCATTGAAGGCACTGGTTAGTGACTGTCCTCATGTGCCTTTGGAGCAGGGCCCTGTCCTGTCAGGGTGCCCAGTTCACTCCAGCTGGGGACACAGAAGGCAGTGGGGCAGTGGGGTGCTGGAGAGCCCCTGTTGGGGAAGATGAAACAGGAAAGCCTTATAAATATGATTGCCTGGAAAAGATTTTGAGAATATAGAAAGTATAAGTGAGATTGAAATGAAAGCAAGCTTTGAGATCCCTCAGTTACTGAACAACTGGAAAACAATGGTGTGGCCAGCTGAAGGTGATCCCCTTTTGTTGGAACAACACCCTCTGCTTGCAGACAGGCCCAAGGCTCAGAGCAGACCCTACAGCTTGGCAGAAGGGCCCAAAGAGGAGTTTTTAGGGTTTAAAATGTAACACAGTGTGTAATGTAATGATTCTTATAGGCTGTATGGAAATGCTGTAGGATTTGGATGTTGTGCTAGATTAGTTAGTGAGAATCAGAATATTCAACACAGAAGATTTGTGGTATTGGAATGGGAACTCTCGTATGCTTTTGCTCTCTCACACTCTCATCCTCTTTCCCCCTCTCTCCTCTCACTCCTGCTCCAGCTGTGTTTGGCAGCTCCCAGCAGGGCCCTGCACTTGGCCCCTTGCAATAAACCCCAAGTTCCAGACCTGGCTGCAGAGATTTCTCATCTCCATCTGTCCCATCTGTCCTACCCCCCCGACCCTCCTTGTCCCAGATTTTCAAGGACTAAGGGTTGACTCCCATTGGTTCTTGGGGTGTTTGGTTGTTTCTGTCCTGGGGTGCCCCTTGGTCCCCCCGAGTGTTTCACAGCCAGCAGAGGTTCCATGGTTCGTGTCCTTTGAAGGGATCTTCCTGCAGTGAAGAGAATCCTGTAGAAAAGGGATTAGGGGGGATTAGCTGCTGCAGCCTCCCTGTGCTCAAAGGAGGGATCTGGGTCAGGAGGCCGAGGCTGTGGGATGTGCAGGAGGGAAGCTCAGTGCCTCATCCTGCTCCAGCCTGGAATCATGGAATGGTTTGGGTTGGAAAGGTCCTTAAAGCCACCCAGTGCCACCCATGGCAGGGACACCTTCCATTATCCCAGATGCTCCAAGCCCTGTCCAGCCTGGCCTTGGACACTTCACAGATGGGGCAGCCACAGGGAAACCAGGGTGAAGAGTAATCCCAAACTTGTATGAGGTGCTAAACCCAAAAGGTGTAAAAGAGCTCAGAAAGAAAAGAAGAATTCCAGACTGAGTTTTTATTTTGTATTTCATTACCTTTTTCCTTTAAAATACAGGATTAAGGCTTCTGGAAAACTAAAATTAGCTCTTGCTACTCAGGGAAAATAGAAGGTGATGCCCTAACAAATTAATATGTAATTTTGAACATCCATTTTTAGGAGAGCAACTTAACCTATAGATTTAAGGAGGATATTTGCTTCCATAGCAATCTCAGACCATTAAGAAACAGCAAACCACACCCTGGGCTCTATGGGGGCAGATACCCCAGGAGTGATGAGCTTAGACAGTCTCTACCTTTTACCTTTGTTAAAAATTACTGAAGAAAACACACAAATTCAGCAAGTTTGTCTTCCTTTACTACCTGTTTACATTAAAATCAGTGTCTTAAAATTCAGTTTATTTTAAATATTTTGTTGTAGGAAGAGGAAGGTGTGGAAATACCAACATTGCTGTAGCTGCTGAGAAAGGCTCTCTGTGCTTTTCCTTCTGGAACAAACATCAGTCCTTGGTTTGGGTGCACTGAGCTAGACTTGGCTAAACTTAGGAGGTCCTGGAAAATCAGTGTGAGGCTCCTATGGGATACTCTCCAAGTGAGCTGTTGCCAAACTATCAAGCTGGTACAATTTTATAATTGTTCTGCTGCCTTCATTAGGCTTTCAAGCCAATTTTAGTAGGTCCAGACCTGTGTCTGTCATGTGTCTGCTGCACTGCACCAGGGTATCTCATGGACTCATTCAAGCAGCTGCAGTTTTCCTCTCAGTTCAGCTTCCAGATTTCAGATTTTCAGATTTCAGCTTCCAGATTTCATATTTCCACATTTCACCTTCCAGATTTCAGATCCAATCACGGGAGCATTTCTTGATGTCTTTCAGTAACCTGCACCTTAGGTTATTTTCCCCAAGGCAGTGCTGGAGTCACCACCTCTGGAAGTGTTCAGGGGATGGTGTGGGGATTTGGCACCTGGGGAATGTTGTTTAGGGGTGGACCTGGCAGTGCTGGGTTTATGGTTGAACTAGATTGGATTAGGTAATGGAGAGCTTTCCAACCTTGGTGATTCTGGGATTCTATTCCACAACTCTATTTGCATGTTGTAATTTCTGAGGAGGAGGAGGAGGAGAACTGCTGGGTGCTCACAGTGACCTGGGGTATTGGTAGTGCCCCTGTCCCCATTGGCAAAGCCCTGTGTGGGCTTGGCTGCTGTTGGGTCAGAGAATTTTGGATGGCTCAGTGCTTGCACTGCTGAGAGCAGGGAGGTGAAAACGGGCAGTGGTTCAAGTCCCACAGCTGTCACAAAATAACCTCTATAACCAAAATAACCAAAGTTTCCCCCAAGAAGTGCCATTGGAGGAGAATGGTGAAGAGCAGGGGCACAGCCTGCCTCTGGGGCTGTTGATAGGAATGATTTCCTTTTATTTCTTTGTGTTTTGGGTTGTCTGTGCTTCCTTCCCCTCCTGGCTGCATTATTTGATTTCCATCACAGCCCAGAGTCCCTCCCCAGCACCGAGGGCTGCATGGCTGACACGCCAGCTCTCTCAGGGTTGACACAGGAGTCATGGGACAGACTTTCATTTTCTCGGGGATGGGCTGTGGAAAGTTTTCTGGAGCTCTGTGTGAGGCTGGCTCTGATCCAGCTGGGGCTGCGTGCGCACACCTGCCAAGAGAGATCAGCCCGAAAAAGAGATGATTCATCCCTGGCAAAGGGAAGGATCCAGTTGGGGACACAGGATGAGGTTCTGTGCCTGACCCACCCTTTCCTCTGATGAGCACTCAGGGGCTGTAAATCTTCCCTCAGTGAAGGCTCCTGGCCCATTCCCAAGCCCTGGAGCTGTTGCATGTTGTGATTTCCTGGGATTTCGGGGCTGGCACAGCTGCTGTGGTGCTTTAGGAGCTGGAACGACACTCTGGGTGCAATAAAGTGACTTGGAAAAAGCACTTAAGTGGTGAACTCTGTGACTTCTGCTCTCTTGGAGCTAATACTCATTAAAGAGCCAGGAATTTCCTTCTGCCGCCTTTACCCTGCTGGGGACATTCGTGCACACATTGGGCTGTGCAGTGCCAGTGACCTGTGTGGGCTTTAGCTGCCTTCAGCTCACACTGGGCAATGTTAGATGGGATATTGGGATAAATCCTCCCCTGTGAGAGAGCCCAGAGCAGCTGTGGCTGCCCCTGGATCCCTGGCAGTGCCCAAGGCCAGGCTGGGCAGGGCTGGGAGCAGCCTGGGACAGTGGGAGGTGGCACTGCCCATGCCAGGGGTGGCACTGGATGGATTTAAGGTCCCTTCCAACCCAAGCCATTCCATTATTAAGTGGTGCTTTTCAGCAAACAAATAAATGAGAAAAGGCCAGTGAGAAGCAAATGCTGAATTTCAGTAGTGTGGGTTTTAACCCAATCTGCCAGAATTTAATTGTGTTGAACAGCTGGAGGTGTCACCCAATAGTTGTGTAACTCTTTTTTTTCCTTTGATTCCCCTTTTTTTTCACCATAGCCACTCTCTAAATTATATTTAAAACTGTTCCATAGTGGAGATAGTAAAGTGGAGCAAATATTTATGTGCCATGAAAACATTTTTCTAATATTTTGCCTAATGTGTTTTGTTGAGCTTTTTAATAGAAATTGAGAAAGGAGATAAACATATGCAAATTTGCTTTGCTGTTTGATTCTTTGCTTGTGGCAAGCCCTGCAGATACCATGGCCTCTTTGCAGTAATTTATTTTTCCTTTTTGGAGGGGAATATGAAAATTTCTCCCTTACTTTGTTGCTGGTAATGTGTATCAAACCAAGACAATCTCCTTGCAAAATCCCAGTGTTTTTTTATATGGCTTCTCATGGAGGGAATAAAGGTTCCAGGCTTAAAGGCAGAGGGATCTCACACATTTCCATCAGTGCAGCTGGTGCTCTGCTTTTTTGATCCTTCCACATTTTCCTGAATCACATAAACAGTTAAATAACTTGTGCAGTGCTTCACTTAGACAAGTCAATATTATTTTGTCTCTCTAGATATGTACAACGGAGTCTCTGCAGACTGATTACTAATGGAATGTTTTACTAACAGTTTATCTCCACACAGGTAACACAAGTAGCAAGACAACCGGGTCCTCCTGCCCCATCCCCTTACACTGCACATGAAATAAATAAGGGACACCCAAATCTTGCTGCAACGCCACCGGGACATGCATCGTCCCCTGGGCTCTCACAGGTAAGACCTGGCGTTGGAGCAGAGCATTGCCAGCCTGCCCTCCCCTCCTGTGCCATCCTCAGCTTCTCTGCTCAGCAAAAAACTCATTTATGATGTCTGGGACCAGTGGAGAAACAAAGTGAATAAAGGGTGTGGCTTGAACCTTGCAGTGACCTATCAGCGACACTTAGATTAGCACACCAACACCATCAATTGCTATCTATAAATTAAATTTAAATTGGTGAATTTATTCCAATTTATTTCTATTTATACCAATATCAATTTATAAATTAAATTGATATTGGTGTTTATAAATTAAATACAAAATTACAGGCATTACTTGTATTTTCATTTATATTCTGAATTTTTTTTTGTACAGGCATTAGTTCCTCCTAGAATCTGTAATAGAAACTAAAAGCAACTTGAAAAATTAGAGAAAATAACCATGAATGAGGAGGAATGTGTTTTGCTGTTGGATCAGGCAGTGACCAGTGTAGAAGGTGTGGCTTGAACCTTGCAGTGACCTATCAGCAGCACTTAGATTGGTACATCAATACCATCAATTGGTATTTATAAATTAAATTTATATTGGTAAATTTAGACCAATTTATTTCTATTTCTACCAATTTATAAATTAAATTTATATTGGGATTTAAATTGGTATTTATAAATGAAATACAAGTTTACAGGCATTACTTGTATTTTTATTTATATTCTGAATATTTTTTGTGTAGGCATTAGTTCCTTCTAGAGTTTGTAACAGAAACTAAAAACAACTTGAAAAATTAGAGAAAATAACCATGGATGAGGAGGAGTGTGTTTTCTGTTGGATCAGGCAGTTTGGGGCATGGCCTGACTTCCAGGTTAAACACCCCAAAAGTGCCCTGTCTTCTGACTTCTGGATTTTCCAAGGGGATATCAAGATGTTGCAGTTTTGTACAAGATGGTGCAGTTCTGTAATTCTGAGAAATGGGGCAGGAAAATGAGTTGCACAAATGATTTCTTATAAAAGAGATGAGACAAAGGGCTGCTTACAGAAAAGTCCAGGACAGGAGATAAATGGGAGTTCTAATAAGAATGGAGAAATAGAATTTAGTGAGATATGTGGAATAAATTGATCTCTTTGTAGCCTCTATTAGATAAATATTCTGCAGTGCTGACTTGAGAGTGGAGAAGCTTATCTGAAAAAGGAGGGGGCAAAAGAGGCAGGTAATGGGCTGAGAAAAAAGGGAGATCAAAGGTACTGGGATGGGGAAAGTGGGATGTGTAAGGAATGAGGTGTGAGCTAGGGGAAAGCCTGGTGTTCCCTCTGCTCTTGATGGATTTATATCACAATAACTTGTGTGGATCAAGCAGGAAGGCCTGAGCAGCTCAGCTGTTAAGGACAGTGGGTTTGTTCTGAGGAAGAGGAGCAGGATGAGAGGCTGAGGGTGGGTTAGGAATGGGGAGATGATGGGGAGAGCCTCAGGTGGATCTGAACCCCCAAAACATTGAACTGCAGCTGCCCTCCCAGAGCAGGAGATGCCTGGAAACATCAGGAAAGGAACATTTCACTGAGTGATGCACACTCCAGATAAAGCATGATGGGGCACAAACTCAGGTTGTGTTTGGGGTGTGCAGCTGCTCATGCTCCATGGCTGGCACATCAGAGGCTGCATTGGTGCTGTTGGGGCTGCTCTTGCACTCCAGCTGCAGGGAGTAAAGGTTCTGGGCTGAGGGAACAGGGAGGGCACAGCAGGATTGCAGAGCAAACCCTCAGGTGCTGCCTGGCTTTTGTCACGGATCAAGACATTCCTTCCTGGTAAACCTCATCAGCACAGGAAACTACTCATGTGGCAGAGGAGAGGGGAAGAAGAGAACATTCTGGGCAGCCTCTTTAAATCTACTGTAATCAAGGGATTTCTCTTCTTCTCTTAATATTTTGCATGGAGTCAGTGCATCCACAGAGAGTGGGCTCTGTGCCAGATCTCCAGGCAGGTGGATAATGTGAAGAGCCAAATGCTCTTGGGACACCAAGAGTCTGCACTTGGGACACCAGTGAAAGGGGATCAAAGCTTTATAGAATAATCTGTTCCCAGGGACAGTTTTCTGTACCTCTAAACTATTAGAGATTTGGGTAAATTTATATTCTGAATGTTTTTCTGTGTATCTCACTTGGACCCCTGTCAGGAGTTGAGTTTCTGTGTTTTGTTATGGTAAGAAATTCCCAAGTTAAAGGGAGATTTGGGTGGAAGTTTAACCTGTTCATTGCATGTGTGATTTGTCTCCCGGGCTTCAAGGAACAGCCTGGTGCTTGTGTTAAGGACCAGGTGAATGGAAGTTTGCTATTTCCACACCCCTTGTAGTTTGTGAATTTCCATCATGTTTTCATTCATTACTTTCTTTTAGAAAGCGATGAGAGAGTAATTTTTGAGTAATTTTGTCTGATTCTTGGGCACCTTCAATCCTGCTGTTTCCCTTTAGAGATAAAGGGACCCAGGCTGACATTGGATTCAGATGAATGTGTTATTATTAATTCCTTTAACAGCAATAAAGCACAAATAACTGTATTTTACCCACCCATGCTGTGTTGATGATTGGACACTGAACACAGGTTGTCTTTGCCTTTGTCCAGTCATGCCTAACATAGCAAGGGGGTGTTTGTGCATAAAAGATAAGGACAAGACCACTCTGTTTGAATTAGAGTCTGATTAAGGGTCATTGATTTCTCCATCAGACTCCTGAGTTAATAAATACTCACCAAAGTGAGTCTTTGCAAGGTAGGGACTGCTCTTGAGGCAGTAGTGAGTGACAATACTGGTGAGTGTTTGAGGCTTTGGATGTCACCTGGTGCTAAATGGAGTTTGGGCAGAGATGGCATTTGTGTCACTGTGGTGGGGCAGCTCTGAGTGCTCAGCAGAGTCTGTCCTTGCTGTTCCCAGCTGGGATCTCAGTATATCCTCAGGCTCTAGAGCTTCTTGAGGGGATCTCACAGAACCATGGAGTGTCCTGAGCTGGAAGGGGCTCACAGGGATCAAATCCAACCCCTGGCCCTGCACAGACACCCCAACAATCCCAGCCTGTCCTGGAGCTCTGGCAGGGCTGTGCCCATTCCCTGGGCAGCCTGGGCAGTGCCAGCACCCTCTGGGGAAGAGCCTTTGCTGATCTCCAGCTCAAAAACCCAAACCCCCCTGGGCCAGCCCCAGCCCTTCCCTGGGTGCTCTCCCTGCTCACAGGCAGGGATCAGAGCTGCCCCCAGTGAGGGCTCCCCTGTGGCTCCTCCAGACACTGCAGCCTGAGCAGAAGCCATGCTCTGAAGGAGAAGGTGATTTAACAAATGCTTTGGTTCCACCAGTGACCCCTGACTGTCCTGGCTGCTCCAGAGCTGCCTGTCCCTACACATCAGGTGCAGTAATATCTTGAATTCTAGTAAGTTATAAAAGGAATTCCTGTCACTTGCTGGAGCTCCAGAAAGAAGTTTATGTGTGATGAGATGACAGCATTGTGCCCAGTGGTCTGAAAGGGAGGGTTTGGGAACAAGGATCAGGGAATGTATAGGGTTGAGAAGTCAGGTACCAGTGAAGGTTGGAGCTTTGTTTGCTTTCCTTTAGCTTTATCTAAACAGACAGAAGCAGCTGGGTCTGTGGTGCTGTGGTTGTGTGGCCCTTTCTCTTCCTCCTGCACCATTTCCATCTGAGGCGGCCACAACAAGAGCAGGGCTCCTGCTCCACCTCCTCTGAGGCTTTCCCAAGGGACACCTCCAGCACTTTGCTGCCCTTCAGGATTAGTTTGTGCAGCACAGTGAGGAGGCCTTGGCAGCCACGTGCAGCAGTCCCACACCCCCATCTTTGCAGCATCTCTGCTTCCCAAATTCCAGGGCCTTGAAGTCATAGTGCTGAGCTCTGGCACAGGGGAGTGTGCAGCACATGCTGCTGCAGTGATGTTATGGCCAGATGTGGCCCCAAGCACATAAAATTTCATATTCCTGGTGGGTTTTGCGTGTTTTTCCCTCATTCTGACAGGGAGAGGAGGGGCACAGCCCCTCTGCCTCTGCTCCTGGCTGGAGGCTGCAGAAGGGGCTGGGTTGACTCAATTGGGGAGGAAAGGAGAAGCCATTGGGAAAGGAGCAGAGCAGCTCCTCCTTGGATGTGGCTCCCAGAGCTCAGGTAGGGCCTGGATTGACAGTCAGGCCCCATCCCATGATGGATGGAGAATCCAGAGCAGGCTGAGCATTCCCAGAGCCCCTCACAGAGCAGCTGAAATGCTGTGAATCTGCCCCATTCCAGTGCCTGGCACTGATGGATGGGGCAGCCGTGGCAGGATGGGATAATGGGAAAGCAGAGCAGTGCCAGGGCAGCTGGGCTGGGAGCAGCAGGAAGGAGCTTCCCTCTGTCCATGGGGTGAACAGAGGAGGAGAGGGCTCCTGCAGAGGCAATGTGCAGAGCTCAGGGCACCAGGAGAAGGCAGTTTCACCCCTCTATGACCTGGGGGTGTTTTGCAGGATCCCAAGGAACAAGTGCAGTGGGTGCTGGCATGTGAGGGTGAATGGTTTGGAAAAGACTCTTGGCTTTCTCTGCCTCAGCTCCAGGGGGGTGCTGAGGGATTCTCCTAGTCCAGGGCCACAGTTTGGAAGCATCAAGTGACCACACTTGGAACAAATTGCCAGGAATTTCCTTTCTAGTCAGGGACAGCTCCAGCTCTCATTAGGAACACGCTGTGCACTGAGCAGATTGGTGCTGCCTGCCCACGGCTGCCTCTTGGGATGGGCTGGAATGCTGGAGCTCCAGGGAGCAGAGGATCCCACAGCACTGCTGGGGACCTTCCTGTGGAGCTGCTGTGGTTGTGGACATCCCTCACCTGCTCCTGAAAAGGTGGAGATACACCCAAACGAACAAAAGTGCAGGAGGGCTGAATTCTCTGCATCTTAGTGCGTGGAGACCTTGACTTTTAGGTGGCTGATTGAAATCCAGAACAGATTGTACCAGCTGAAACTTGTTACCATCTGGTTCTGTGCCTGAAGTGAAGAGAGTTTTGTGGTCTCATTCTGCTCCTCAAAAATGTCACCATCGTTGAATTAGTGTTTGTAATAGCAGGGAGACATTCCTTAGTACCTTCAGGTCTGGGAATGTGTGCCAGGAAGCAAGTCTGCCTGCCATCTGTGGCATGTTTATTAGGCAATCCCCAAGCCCCTCTTTTATGATCTTGGATCCTTTCTACAGGAGCTGGAATAATCCTGTTAGAACCATGATGTTTATTCACTGCTTGCATCTTCTGCAGCCCAATTTGAGATGCTTTTAATTAAGGAATGTTTATTATGGGATTGTAACAGAAGGAGGGATGTAATTTAATTGTAACCTCACCCATTGGTACCCTGGGGTCAGTCAGGTGCCCTGGGACGTGGGGATTGTTACTCCTTGTTCTCTTCTTGTGTTGGAGGCAGCTGCCTGTGGAGTCTGGTTGTTACACATTGAACTCAATGAGCAGGGACAGGACCCCAGGGAGGGGCTGGAGCTGTGTCAGGCTGGATGGAGATCAGCAAAGGCTCTTCCCCAGAGGGTGCTGGCACTGCCCAGGCTGCCCAGGGAATGGGCACAGCCCTGCCAGAGCTCCAGGACAGGCTGGGATTGTTGGGGTGTCTGTGCAGGGCCAGGGGTTGGATCTGATCCCTGTGGGTCTCTTCCATGATTCCTCATTATTTGGGTCCACATGTGCTTTGCTAGAAGGAAATAGCATAAAACCAGGTAATAAACTTCCTCTGCCCCTGGGGCACAAGGGGCTCCCAGTTTTATTGGCTCATTCAGATAAACTCCCTGTCCATCATTTTCTGTGCTCAGGAGCATCTCTGTGGATCCCTTGATCCGAGTGGATCTCTAAGCTTTGCAGGGAGCTCTTCCCCCAGAGAATTTCCCTGTGTAGGAACCTCCTTGATCTGTGTAAGGAGCTGTTATCACCAATTCCCTTCTGGTTAAACCCACCCAGAATCCCAGAATTCTTATGGTGGTCAGTCAGGGAGTTTATTTGTGATGTGGATACAATGAAAGGTTGAACTCTCCTTGTATAAATGAAGAAGTTGGTGCTGGACCAGCTGAGGGAAAATGTTTCCTGTTTGCGCTGCTCCCCCAAGCAGCAGATTGCAGTTTCTTGGATCTGCTGTCCATTCCAGGTAATGAGAATAAGGCAAATTTAAACAACTCCTGATAGTGTGAACAGTAAACCTACCTAAAAAAAAAAAAAACCAGATTAATATCTAGCAATGGATTTTTTTCTGACCAGTCAAGAGTTTGACTAGTCAGAAAAAAATTTTTCTTTTTCTTTTCACTTCTTCCCTTGTGCTTCCTTCTGTACATCTGGGTCAGGCTCCATCCCAGCACAATTCCAATGCATTTTGCAAATTCCAAGCTTGCAGGAATATGTGACTGCAGGTGGAGATTTGAAACTGTGAGTTATTTAATAGCTGATAAATCCAGAAGTGTAATCTCCTTTTGGCCTTTGTGTTCAAGACCTGCTGGAAGTGCAGCTGAACCCTCTGGTTTGTAATAGGATTAGGAGGTTTTTGATTGGGTTAATAATGCTGGGAATATTTCCTCTGAGAATGTATTTCATTATTTTTGGTTCATTACTGTGCTTTTTAACTCATTAAGTTAAGTCTGGCTGGAAACATCAAACATGGCTTGTGTCTCAGTGCCTTTGGTCTTCAGGGGGCTTTTGTGTGGGGATGCTGGGCTTCATGGGTGTTTTCTAATTTGGGACAGCATCTGGGGGTGAGAGCTGCAGGAAGGGAGAGTTGGGAAGGCATAATGCAGCTTCACGTGCAGATTAACTCTATTTATTTTAATTATTTAACCTTGGAAGCAGTTGGCTTTCATGAGGTGCAACGTAGGGGGGATGTATGAATTAGTTGTAGTATTTGTGCACTTATGAAGGACAGGAAGAGCTTTAATTTATTTTTTTCTAGCTAGGAAAGGAAAGAAAGGAAGAGCCATCACAATTTTATCGTGCACATGTGCAAAGAAAAGATTACAGCACAAATACTGAGTCTAGCTGGGACTAGGTTGTTGTCACCTCATTGTAAATCTTCCGTGCCTCCTGGGTGAGTTCTATTGGGTATCTCCTCACAGCACTGACTCCTTCTCCTTCACAGCACAGCCAACAAACTCCAACTCTCCACCCCTGGCTAACCCTCTCTTTTGGTCACTCCTCTCCTTATTGGACACAGCTGTGGTGTATTAAGGGCAGGGCTGTTCCTGATCTGTAGTGATTGGTACAGCTGCAACTCCTCAGGTGTGAGACCTTCTGCACTATTCTCTTACATTCCATCCCTTCTCACTAGGTCTGGCTTTAGACCAACCCCTCATCTGCCTCATAGAATGCTGTTATAGGATCCCAGGATGGTTTGAGTTGGGAAGGATTTGAATCTCATCCCATCCCACCTCTGCCACGGCAGGGACACCTTCCACCATCCCAGGGCGTTCCCAGCCCTGTCCAGCCTGGCCGTGGGCACCTCCAGGGATCCAGAGCTGCTCTGGGCACCCTGTGCCAGGGCTGCCCACCCTCCCAGGGAAGGATTCCATTCTAACCCCCCATCCATCCCTTCCTCTGGCAGTGGAAGCCTTTCCCTTGCCCTGGCACTGTGAGGAATTCCTGCTCTCAGAGGTGTTTAATCCCTCTCCAGGCGCTCTGCTTTGCCCAGTGGGGAGGGAAATGTTTTTCTGCTGCTGTTTGAGCTTTTCCTCTCTGGAGCAGCCGTGCCCTGGCTCTGAGTGCTCCTGGCCCTTCCAGCCTGGCCAGGCAGGGCTTTGGAAGGGAAATCTCTCTGCGGGTGTCTTGGCCCCACGGCCCCTCCTGGCTGCTGCGCGAGCGGAAGCGCCTTTGTTTGGCCTGTCAGATTATTGGGAATCAAAAGCTCTTCTGAACTTGCCAGTAACTTGATTTGGGGTGGAATAAAACAGCATTTTTAATAGGAAATTGAGCTTCTCTGTAGCTGTTTCAAAATTCTCCAGATCCCTTTTTTCAGGACTCCTCCACATGTATTTTCTATTCTCACAGTCACGTGCCCTGAGCTTTTTTTTTTGGTGCTTTTCAGACTTAGCCACTTGTTGAGCCACATTTTTATTCATAATATAAGAAGACAAAACAATACGAGGCAATTTGCCATTTTCTTGCATTTAATAACTTCAATTCTGGAATTCCTTGTGTAACAGTACCTTCTGTTCCATGCAATTTAATGGATGTTTTCTTGCATGCTCCAGAAAATACAGAGTTTTTAAACAAACACCATGTGTTCAGTGAAGCACCAGAGTCAGCACAAAAGTCAGGGCTTTACACAGCCTGTGTTTTGTGAGCATAGAGGGCATAAAATACCCCTGCAGCCAGAGAAACCAGGGAGATGGAGCCCTGTTAGCTGTGGTGTCAGACTGGGAAACAGAGGAATAACCTCTGGAGCCATTGAAGAAGCAGCAGGGAGGCCACATTGCAGAGGTGAGGCTTTGAATCCATGAACAGCCTGGTTCTCCTGCCAGCTGAACTCTCTGTGCTGCTTTCCATTGAACCAACAGAGGTGTTGGAGCCTTAATTCCACTGTGCAGCCTGGAAGGGCTGTGCCCATGTTCTCCACAGATCCCTCCTTGTGGTGCCATTAGAAACACAGAATTTATTAACTTGTTTTAACTTGGTGCAAATTCAGACACTTTATGTGGAGGGTGTTTCTGGGCTTCAGTGGAATTGAGGAAAACTTTGGTATTTTATCTGATTGCTGCCCTCACAGAGCTGAAGGTTGGGAGACCTGGGATCACCAGGTGCCTGCTCTGAGCTGGATCAGCTGGAGAGAGAACTCTGAGATATCAGAGGACACATTTTTGGAGTTGCTTGTTGGCTTTTGGAAGAAAAAGAGAGGAAAGCTGCAAAGCTACTGATGTGGAATAGGGTCTTGGCTGGTTGGGGTTGTGTTCCTGGGAACAAGTGTTGTCCTCAGAGTCTGTTTTAAAAATGGAGGCAGTTTTATAGACCAGGTGAGAGGCACTCTGTGAGCTCAAGGGTGTTTCTGCAGACAGTCCCAGCTCTGCTTTCAGCAGTGGGGATGTTGGAATTCCTGCCCTCAGCACACACATGCACTCCATAGTTTTGAGTACCTTTATTACAGAAAATGCCAATTTGCTTAATTTACATAATGGTCATTAGCAGATCACCCCAGGCTGTGAGCCAGGGCAGAGTCTGGAAGTTCAGCCTCAGGAAGGAGCCCCAGGAAGCCATGGCAGAGTTTCCAGATATTCTGGAATGTTTTCCTGTGACATTATCCTGGCCTCACACCTTCAGTAGCAGCAGATTCCATGCTGATGGATTTAAAAATGGCTTTGGGAGGGAGCAGCCACCAGCAGGACCCCTGTCCACCCCCATGGCTCAGAATCACTGCTTTGGGCTTGCACTGCAGGTCCTCAGTGTGGGCTCACAGGCTGGAGCAGTGCCTGGGAAGGGGAGGAGGATCCTGTCCTCCTTCAGGCTGGGGGTTCTGTTTGTCCTTGCACTGCTGAGGGACACAAACAGCCAGGGGAGCTGAGGAGAAAATCACTGAAACCCAGAATGGTTTGGGCTGGAGGGACCTTAAAGGGACCTTAAAGCTCATCCTGTCCCACCCCTCCCACTGTCCCAGGTGCTCCAACCCCAGTGTCCAGCCAGGGATCCAGGGGCAGCCACGGCTGTGCCAGGGCCTGCCCACCCTCACAGGAACAATTCCTAATTCCCAATATCCCATCTGACCCTGCTCTCTGGCACTGGGAGCCATTCCCTGTGTCCTGTCCCTCCATCCTTGTCCCCAGTCCCTCTCCAGCTCTCCTGGAGCCCCTTCAGGCCCTGGAAAGGCTCTGAGCTCTCCCTGGAGCCTCTCCAGGTGAACACCCCCAGCTCTCCCAGCCTGGCTCCAGCCCTGGGGTGTCTCCATGGGCTCCTCAGGACTTTCTCCAACAGGTCAAGAATGTGCATTTTGTGTCCCTGTGGTCCCTTGTCCAGGGAACAGCAGACTGTGTTCCTTCACCATCTTGCCTTGGAGACAATCCCATTATCCACATTGAAGAAGAAGTGCCTGTAGCTCTGTGGGTGTTCCTGGGGCTCAGTTTCCCTGTGCCTTCCTCCTTTGCCCACTCAGATGTGTGGGGGGGAAAAGATGGAAAGCCATAAAAAAGATTGTTACAAATTTGGCTGTGCAGGTAATGACACTGGTGATGTACCCTGAGAGAAACTCCTGCAGAGGAAAAAGGGGAGACAGAGCAGTAATTCCTCCTGGCTCAGGATATTTGTATCCTTTCAAAGGCTGAGCTTAATCACAGAATCCCAGACTGGGTTTGGTTGGGAGGGACCTTAAAGCTCATCTTGTTCCACGCCCTGCCATGGGCATGGACACCTTCCACTAAAATGTTATTATTTACCAATAAGAGGAATTCCCTGATGGCTGGGCTTATGGAAAAAGAGGGAATAAAGCTGTACTTTTCAGGAGAAGGGCAGTGAGGGTCCCAGCTACTTCTCTGCATTTTCTGCTTGTCTGCAATTTGTTAAAGTCCTAAAATCAGGCAAAACACCTGGAGCTGTCCTGGCATTCTGAGGAAATAGCTTTAGAAAAAGCCTACATATTTAAATAAACTCACTGAACACTCACAGTTCCTGTTCATTATGTGCCTCCACCCAAACCTCAAAACTCCCCAGTAAATCCAAAGTGCAGAGATTTGGAGCAAGTCCCACCCTGGTGCCATCCCAGCCCCTCATCAGGAGCAGTGTTTGCACTGGAGTTGTGTTCATTCTGGTTTTTATGTGGAACTCTTCATCTGCACAATTTGTTTGGTGTCAGAGAAGAGCTCTAGTCCTTATGTCAGTGATTTTAAAGGGGTTTTGAATATTCCAGGTATTATAAGCAGGAAAAAAGTGTTTCTCAGGTGCTGCTGCACCCTGCAGGGGAGCAGCACTGGCTTGGAGAGGCAGCAGAGTAGAACTGCTGCATATTTTTGTTTTGCAGCATTATCCTGGTGAGGATGAGCTGATTTCAGTAATTCTGGATAATTTGCAAATGAGCTGCTTAAAAAATGTGGCATCCCTGGTGTGATGGGTACCTAAAACTGCATATTTGAACACATGGCTGTGAGTGGGGAACTTGTGTTCGAGCAGAGGCATCTGAGAGTGTGTGTGATGATCATTGAAATATCATTGTAATAATGAAAGGCAAACTGGGAGCATTTAGAGGGGAATTGTCCTTGTTTAGTGGTTTAATCATTTGTTGTGCTATTTTTAAAGCTGGAATAGTTCACAGGAATAGTGGGAGAATATGCTTTATGCATTACTTGAGGGGATGCTGTAGGAAAAAAAGGCTGAAATGAATAAATTTAATAATTCAGATTTCTCCACCATCATCTGTAATATTTGCAGATGTTTATGTTACAGATACTCTTTTTCCTGCCAGCAGCTTCCAAGCCTGTTCTGCTGAGTGCAGAGCACACCAGGGAGGAAAAAAAGTGAGGTTATGGTGATAATGGTGAGAGTCAGGTGTGTGCAGGAGTGAGCAGTGCCCTGTTTGTGGTCAGATGCTGGAGCTACCTGAGATCCTGGCATCTCCAGAGCTCAGTGACATAGTACAGAGTGGTTTATTTTGTCCCTAAATATTGATTTTAGGTCAAAAGCTGCTCTGCCCTGTGCTCAGTGATCCCTGCTGCAGCCCCTGGGAGTGTGGCAGGGGGACAAGGAGAGCAGGAACTTCCCTGGATGCTGCTGGAGCTCCCAAGGCAGCCCCTGGATGGGAGAGGAGCCTCCTGCCATTGGCCATGTGGGAGGAGGAGATTTGGGCTCTGCTGGGATGCTCTGGCTCAGGCTGGTCTCTCTGCCCTCACTAACACAGCTTTTCACATCAGATAAAAAGTGAAACCTCTCTGTAACCTTCAGTTTTCAGAGGTTCTGTGCATTTTGGCAGGAAGGGGAGCAGCTGCCAGAGGAAAGCTCTTCCCCTGGCACTGAGCTTGTGCTGATGCACCTTTCTCAGAACCCAGGGCATGCAGAACCCAAAGCTTGGGGGAAATGAAGGTGCTGGGTGTGAGTGAGGAGGAGCAGCCTGAGGAGCTGCTGTTCCAGCCTGCAGTGCCTGCAGGGAGTTCATTAGGGAGAAATGAAGAGCCAGGGTTTAAATTATAATCCTCTTACTTTCCCAGAGCTGAATGCCCAGAGATTTCCCTCGTTGGAGGGTTGCAGTTGTTTGGGTTGCAGTGATTGAGTTGTCACAGTGATTGGATTTGGGGCTGTGGGAGGGCAGAGCCTGCCCATCTCCACAAAGAAATGATGATTCACAATTAAAAGCCACATCCTTGCTGTCACCATCAGTCCACACTTGGGACTGAAGTGAGGTTTCTGCTGCTGGGGGGGATTTCTTCACCTGTGTCTGA
The DNA here is from genome assembly GCF_035770615.1 of Melospiza melodia melodia. Classification (NCBI taxonomy): domain Eukaryota; kingdom Metazoa; phylum Chordata; class Aves; order Passeriformes; family Passerellidae; genus Melospiza; species Melospiza melodia. The sequence goes on from NC_086219.1 coordinate 5,633,270, forward strand.
GGCCAAATTCCTGCTGTCCAGGCCAGGGACCCAGGGGAAAACTCTGCCTAGAGGGCTGAGCATCAATACAGCTGCTCTGCTCCCTTTGTGGTTTTCCTCAATGAAAGTTTTTCAGCAGCTGGAAGGAAAACCAAGTCTGGTTGTTAAAAAAGGGGATAAGAGGAGATTCTCCCTCCTGAGCAATGACCTCCCCCTCCTGTATTGGCTCCAGGGGCAGCTGCCTTTGGTCTGAGGGGCTGTGTGAATAAGAATTTATAAATCTAGGGCCAGAGCCCTTCTAAGGTACAGTATGAAGAACACTGACTGTGCTTCTGAGTGCCCAGCTGGGGGGTTTCAATCAATATTTAGCATTTAAACAGATCAGGGAGTGGCTTGGGAACAGACCAGTGCAGGTTTTATGCAGGAGAGATGGGGGTGGGCTGGGGGTGTTGTGTTGTTTGGGGAAAGAGTTGGATCTCATAGCAGTTTTATTCTCTTTCCAGACAGGGAATGTTTTTGGTACTTTACGTGTTGACGTTAAATAATAAGAAGATATTTTGAAAATGTGTGTGGTGGCACTTGGGTGAGTTTTTAGCTAGGTGCTTTCCATCAGCAGTGCAGTGATACATGAGATGTAAGAGATGTAAAACCACCTGGGCAAGGGCCCTGCAGCTCCTCTTTGTTCTGTGGCCATGCAGAAAAGCCTTTGGGGCTGCCCATGGCCCTGGCAAACCCTGGGTTCTTCTGAGCTGTTGTGATTGCTCTGTGCCATTCCTCACAAGAGATGTAAGCTCAGTGCTGGTATCCAGGGGAGCTGGAGCCGTGGCCATGGGGCTGGGAAGTGGCTGGGAATGTGAAGGTTTGGGACTGGAAGTGACTGGGAATGCAAAGGTTTGGGACTGGAAATTCAGGGGTTTGGAACTTGGAAGTGACTAGGAATTCAGGGGTTTGAAACTGGGAATTTGAAGGTTTGGAACTGGGAATTCAGAGCTTTGGAACTGGGAATTCAGAGTCCATTCACAGTCCCAGTTCCATTTTGGAACTGGGAGATGACTGGAAATTCAGGGGTTTGGATCTGGGAGATGCTGGGAATCCAGAGGTTTGGGACTGGGAATTCAGAGGTTTGGAGCTGGGAATTTGAAGGTTTGGGACTGGGAATTGAGAGTTTTGGAACTGTGAATTTGAGGATTTGGGACTGAGAATGCAGATGTTTGGAGCTGGGAATTCAGAGGTTTAGGACTGGGAATTTGAAGGTTTGGAACTGGGAATTTGAAGGCGTGGAACAGGGAATTCAGAGGTTTGAAGCTGGGAATTTGAATGTTTGGAACTGGGAATTGAGAAGTTTTGGACCAGGAATTGAGAGGTTTGGGACTGGGAATTCAGAGGTTTGGAGCTGGGAATTTGAAGGTTTGGGACTGGGAATTGAGAGTTTTGGAACTGTGAATTTGAGGATTTGGGACTGAGAATGCAGATGTTTGGAGCTGGGAATTCAGAGGTTTAGGATTGGGAATTCAGAGGTTTGAAACTGGGAATTTGAATGTTTGGGACTGGGAATTGATAGGTTTGGGACTGGGAATTGAGAGGTTTGGAGCTGGGAATTAAGAGGTTTGGGACTGGGAATTTGAGGATTTGGGACTGAGAATGCAGATGTTTGGAGCTGGGAATTCAGAGGTTTAGGATTGGGAATTTGAAGGTTTGGAACTGGGAATTCAGAGGTTTGAAGCTGGGAATTTGAATGTTTGGAACTGGGAATTGAGAAGTTTTGGACCAGGAATTGAGAGGTTTGGGACTGGGAATTGAGAGGTTTGAAGCTGGGAATTGGAAGGTTTTGGACCAGGAATGGAGAGGTTTGGGACTGGGAATTGAGAGGTTTGGAGCTGGGAATTGGAAGGTTTTGGACCAGGAATGGAGAGGTTTCCTGCCAAGGTCACGGCGCTGGCAGCTCCTGAGTCACGGTCATGTGCTGGAGCTGCGGGTCCAGTTCTCCTCCTCTCCTCGTGTGTAACTTCAGTAAATTTAGACCCAGCAGCCTTCCCTGAGCCGGGAGGATTCGGGAATCTGCCCCAGGGATTAACCCCTTCCCAGCCAAGTCAGACACAGCTCAGCAAGTGACACTTTCCTGCCTGGGGCTGGAAGGGTTTTGTTCCCAAAAGATTTTTCCAGAGGCAGAGCTGGGTGACTCAGCTCTTTTGAGCCTGATGTGTGTACTTTGCCTGTTTATTCCCAGGACAGGCAGTCCCAAGGGAGTCATGTTACACTGCAGGCTCAGTGTTTATTAACCAACTCGGGCCTGAGCTAAGAATAACTTTTTTTTCAGTTGTTTTGTTGATAGTGATTATTTTTCCTCGCTTAGCACAGGCAGCAGCTTGAGGTGGAAACAGTCCAGGGAAAGGATTTTCCCAGCAAGTTGTGGGAATACATAAACACTCAGCTATTATCACCTTCCTCCCCTGAACAGCCACAGCTGAAACATAAAATCAGGAAGGTGAGAGCTTTAAGGGAAGCAAATTGCTCAGTCTGGAAGTGGAGCAGCCCAGCAGTGCTCTGTCCTCTCCCAGCAGCTATTTGAACTTCAGGGATTCAATCCAGCCTTTAGATGCTTCAGAACCAACATTTGTCTGCAGAGCAGTACTTGCTTCCCTGCTTTCCCCTCCGTGGGGGTTTATTTAGGGGATTTTTGGAGCATTTCCTCACTGATCTCTTCATTCCCTCAGTCCAGCCCTGGTGCACTGTGTGGCTGCACATGACCACGTCACTCTCTGTACCCATTTAGCTGCTTGGCACAGAAAAAAGTCCTTTGGCAGAGGAAGAGATGCAATGCTTTAATCAGCTGATGTGTATGAAAAGCAGCAGAGTGCTGTGATTTATTCTCTTGGATCTTTGATAGTTTATTTAGGCTCCCACAGCCGATGTGAAGTTAATACCTGCAGAAATTTATAAACCACTTTTCCCTCCCTTTTCTTCCCCCTTTTATGGTTTTAACACAAATACCAGTTAAGGCAGCATCCCTCTGGTTGGAAATGTGGAGCAGAGACATTTGTTGTTGTGCAATAGTTGTAAAACATATTTATTTAGCTGATGTTTGTGGTCTTCAGTGGGGTTTGTGTTGCACTTGTTCCTCACTTGTGACCTCCCACTCATGGGGATCACCTGTCCAAACCTGCCTTGGTTGATGACACCTTCATAGCAGAAACCCTTCTCTGGCCTCTAGTTAAGCCTTTGTATGTTATTTTCTTTATTTATACCGTCATGCTCTGCTCATTCTGATAGGGTTTAAATGCTCAAGCAAGTTTAACCCTGGATTGTGTCACCAGTGAAATGCCTTTGGCACTGTGTTTCCACATACCTGTTTTATAGTTTTGCTGCTAAAACTCAGAGGATTTTTAAGCTTAGTGACAGCTGTTCTCCCTTTCTCTCACATCTCCTTTGGCTTGGCTGATTGAAAGAAAGTGGGGGCTGTTTTGGAGGTGGGTACAGACTTTGGGGCAGGATCAGATACCTGACTCACCTTTGGGAGTGATAGCAGAGCTCTGCTCTGTCACATGCAGTTTAAGCCTGAAGAAAATGTTTTCATGAGCCTAAAGATGGGGAAGAATAGGAGATATTTCCTTCTCTTGTTGCTGAGGTGCTGTGGGAGCAGCAGTTTGGGATGAGGTCTCATCTCCTGTGGAGCTGGAGGCACAAGGAGCCAGTGATAACTGGTGCATTTATTGCTATAATTTATTTTTAATATTTCCCAGCACTGTCACCTGTAATAAAAGCAAGTGACCTCCGTGGCAGGGAGAAATGTCACATCTGACCCCACTGATAATCAGAAGGCTAATTAATTACTTTATTACACTATATTACACTACATTTAACTGAACTTGTTTAAGCATTTAATTTAACTTTAGTGTACAGAATTTCCTGACTTAGCTGATAGTTCTGACACATACATGGATTTAATTGCTTAGGGAATTAAAACACACTAGAATTTAATTAAGTAAATTCTTTTAGGTAAATAATTTTCTTCAATGTATTTTATTTGTTTTAAAACACAGGGGCTGTAAATGAGATGAGAATTGGGGTTTTTTTCTCTGAGGTTGAGAAAATCTTTGGGAAGTTGTGCCTTGCTTTTCTCTGTGAAGAGAAATGCAGAGAAATCCCCAGCCCTGTGTGCTCACTGCTGGCTGGTGGGAGAGATACAAGGGAGAATGGCTTTAAACTAAAAGAGAGTAGGTCTAGGTTGGATATTAGGAGGAAATGCCCTGGCACAGGGTGCCCAGAGCAGCTGGGGCTGCCCCTGGATCCCTGGAGGTGCCCAAGGCCAGGCTGGGCAGGGCTTGGAGCAGCCTGGGACAGTGGAAAGTGTCCCTGCCATGGCAGGGGTGGGACTGGATAGGTTAAAATCCCTCCCATCCCAAACCCTTCCATGATTCCATGATAGGAACAGCAACATCTGGACCTGTGGAAGAAGCTTTAACCTCACATTGGGCAGAGATCCCGATGCAGAAAGTCAGCAGCAGGATGCTACAAAGGCAGGAGAACTTCTCCAGGTTGTGGATGAAAAGAATTTCCCCACTTCTCTTTAGCTTTGAGTTATTCATTTTGAAATGACACTGACACCACCAGCTCCAGCAGAATCACTCATCAAATAAAAGGGGAAAAGAGTTGATGATCTGACATCTCAAAAAGCAAAAATGGAAGGCTTCTTTCCATTTAGTTGTTTACATTAATTAGGTTTTGGCAGTGGTGAAAAGGGAGGGAAGGGCTGGCTGGAGTGGATTGGATCAGGGAGCTCCTGGAGAGGAGGGATAGGACAAAGCATTTGAGAGGAGGGAGCTGAACAAAGCATTTCACTGCTCTTGAAGCAGAGGCTGTGCTGCTGCATTGGTGTGAACTCCTCCAGAACAGCATTGCCCAGCTAAACACCCTGCCCAGTGTGTTTGGTGTCCTGGATCACAGTAAAGACCTGGTGATGTACTTGGAGACTCACATTTTATCATCATTTTAACCCAAAAAGCTGTGAAAATGAGGCAGAAGCTAACAGAGGGTCCTGCCTGGTTAAGTTGTGTGGTAGGAGCAGTGTCCTCATGTGTCTGTGGAGTTGTGTCTAAGTTTTGCTTTTTAAACAGCAGTTCCACTGTGGTCCCAGAGTAGGAATAGAAGGTGTTGCAGCAGTTCAGTTTTGGGATGGGGCTATTTTTGGGCTGTGTTTGTTCCCCTCATCCCCTCTACCATGTTTTTGGAAGGGGTGTTTGTGTTATTTGTTGTATTTTTCCTTTTTTTTTTTTTTTTTCTCCTTGACACCAGGGAATTCCTGGTTGGATTGTTTCTGAGCTATATTTTCATTTACATTGTGTTGCACTTTAATCAGCAGGTGATTAGTCCAGGGATGGAAAAGCAGAAAAAAAAGACACAATGCAAACTGTGCCCCTGTGCTGGCACTCCTGGGGCAGCTCTGGGAGCCTCAGGACAGGAAGGACCTGGAGGAGCTGAGCATGTCCAGGGGTGGGAATGGAGTTTGGAAGGGGCTGGAGCACCAGGAGAGGCTGAGGGAGCTGGGAAGGGGCTGAGCCTGGAGCAAAGGAGGCTCAGGGGAGCCCTTGTGGCTCTGCACAGCTCCTGACAGGAGGGGACAGCCAGGGGGGTCAGGCTGTGCTCCAGGGAACAGGGACAGGAGCGGAGAGAACGGGATCAGAGTTACATTATTGGGATATTGGGAAAATTCCTGCATGGAAGGGGTTATCCAGTCCACAGACTGCCCAGGGCAGTGGTGGAGTCCCCATCCCTGGGGGGATTTGGAAGATGTGTAGCTGTGGCCCTTGGGGACATTGTTTAGTGGTGGCACTGCTGGGGAACAGCTGGACTTGAAGATCTCAGAGAGCTTTTCCAACATTACCAATTCCACCATCCTATGGCTCTTGAGAGCAAAGGCTGTTGCAGGCTGGTGGCTGGTTTTTGTGCCATTACAATAATAAACGATTTTTTTAAATTGTAATGTAAATTATAATGGTTTTGTTCAAAAAGAATAAAGAAAAAGGCGCACTGAAAAGTTATTTCTAAATGTCTCATTAAAATGCGTCATCAGCAGAGCTCCAGAGCTTCAGTTTATTGTTACTTTGGGCAAATAACACTTGGGGAGAGCATCTGGTGGGATAAATTGTTACAGCCCGTGGAAATGGGTGGAAGTAGGAAAAATGTGCAGAGCTGTAGCCACGGCCTGCCTCCCATCTGGGATGGTTTTGGGCTGTTCCATTGCACTGGAAATGCTTTAATGCAGCAGCAGCTTCTGTTAAACACACTCAGGGTTGTTTCTTGCTGTTTGCCTGATTTTGGAGGATTTATTGGCATTGTCTACAGATCTGGCTGTCCTTGGAAGCTGGTTTGGGAGAGGCTTTTGGAAACAGGTGGCCAGGCCTTTGGACACACAGGGTTTTGGTGACTCCTTCAGCACTTGGGGAGCTCAGGTGATAAATAGCAGCAAACTCTGAATAAAATAGGAGTAAACTCTGACTAATAATTACTAATGGAGCTGTTACTTACAAGTAGAGCTACTAGTGGATCTACAAGCTGCTCCCATGAGAGGCAGTGTTGATGAATTGCTCCTCGACAGAGATGGTTTCTCTCTCACAATCTTTTCATCTTTATCTCCATGTCAGTCCCTCCAGTTCTGTTCCTGGTTTTTGGGATGAATCATTGGATCCACTCACTTGGCTTTTCTTGTTCCCTGGCAGGCTCCTTATCCCTCAGGACAGAATGCAGCTCCCACCACGCTGGTGTACCCTCAAGCCCCTCAAACAATGAACACTCAGCCTCAGACCCGCTCGCCGGTAAGGAGCCCACGCTGCCCCATCCTGCTCTCTCCTCCTTGCTCTGTGTTTCTCTGTCTGTGTGTGTCTGTAGCACGGGGCTGGTTCTCTGCAAAGCCCATTTTACTCACCTGGAAGCACATCCTGAATGGCAAACCTTGGTTGAGTTTTTCAGACACTGTCCTGGTAGGATAATTTTCCTTCTGAAGTTCCTAAAGAAGCGATGGAGGGATCCTCATCTACCTTCAAATAACACCATTTATTTTTAGCCTAGGTGCTTTCAGGTTCACTTCATTATAGAGTTCAGGTTCATTGCCAGAATCTTTCTCTTTTCTTCTTTTTTTTTTCTTTTTATTTTTTCTTTAAGGATGTGTTTTGTGCAGGGATAGACCAGAGATCAAACACAAGCAGTTCTCTGCAGCAGCGTTCGCTCTCCAGTGGCCTCTGGGCTTTGCTCCCAAATCAGTGCCACTGACCAGTTCTAACCCTGGAGGTGCTCACCTGTAACCTAGAGCTTCTGTGCACTCAGATCTTTTTGTGCTGAGCCCCTTTTTCATCCAACTTCAGGTCTGATTATCCTTCACAGTCTGTTTTTTGGGGGTGGGTGTTTATTGTGATACTGCTCTGCTGTTGTAGGACTTCAGTTCCCCACACCTGGGGATTCTCTGCTTGTAGCACAGCTCCACATGATGTTAGAGGACCCTCCTAGGGCATCAGAGGCTTTGCCCAGCTTCTGGAGGCATGGTGGTTTCCCATCAGCACATCTCAGGGCTCTGTCAGCTGAGGAGCAGCAATCCTGCCCCTCCTGCCCCTCTGTGTCAGGACACCTTCAGGCTGCCCATAACCCCTGGTGCCTTCCCAGCACTCTTCTCTCTTTAGAGTGAGACAAATGCTCCTGGAGCCAACTGAAGCCTCTGAGACAGAGGAATTTGTCCAAAAAAGAGATATAAATACAGATAAACCCAGGGCAAGGATCCCCAAACCTGCAACATCACTGGGCACTTGCCCAGCTCTGGAGGTTTCCTCTCCAGGACATACCAGGGTTTGTTCTGAGGCCCCTCAACCTCTGCTGATGAAGGAGCCAGGTAATGCTGACTTTGAAGTTCTTTGATGTGCCCAGCTGGGAATTTGTCCTCAGTGCCCCATTCTGATCAGTAATGCAGGACACTGCTGCTAAAGCTCTTTCCTCAGTAAGTATAATCATCTTTCTCTTTAATTGTTGCAAAGCACAGCTAAGCTGGTATGGTTAGAACTGGAGCAAAAACTTGACTGAAGAGCTGCATCTCTAAACCAGTTTTTTTGACAGCCCAGCAGAACAGTGCCAATACATTGCACAGAAAACTGGAAGAGGAGGAAGGTTTTGGAACAGAGTCCGGTTTACAGGTCCCTGGCTGGAAGAGGCTGGATAAAATACTGCATTGTAAGCAATATAACAAACTGTACTCCTTCTTGCAGGCAATTGTGCCCACGGCACTGTTTTTATTTCTTCTTCCTTTCTTTATTATATATATTTTTTTTACCACATCCCTTTTTTTGTTGGCTACAGAAATGCACTGGTTTTGCTTCTTTGCTGAAAGCACGAGCTGCCGTGGCAGCCTCTGCCAGGTGAGGTGGTGCCACAAGGGCCCAAAGCTGAATTACAGAGGGGTCTGACCTGGGGTAGGACAGACACAGGGCCCCCTGGGCTGTGTCACTCAGCAGAGAGAGAAATTTGGCCAGTAAATGTCAAATTTTTAGTGTTTTGGCCCCATAACTGAGGAGGTCCCGAGGAAGAATTTATCTGCACCTCGTTTGTGTTGCTCTGAGCTCTCCTGTGTGCAGGTTTTGCCATGTGCTCTGCTAGTGCCCATCTCACCCCATGACTAAAAACTGCTCCCACCCATCACATCTCATTCCACCTCCCACCCCAAAGCAAATGCAAGACTAGCCCAGGTCTGAGCTACTCCTGCATTTGGATCTTCGCTTGATTTATTTCTTTGTAATTTAATTATTCTTTTGTTCAGTTTCTTTTTTAACCCATTTGGTGGTGAGGGGAGGGTGAGGAGGGGATGAGGAGGGTGGCTGTGCCATCCCTGGGTTCCTGCTGTGCTCTGGCACAGCTGAGTGGGCAGGCAGGGCTGATCCAGAGCCAGAGCTTCCTGCATCCAGGAGCCTTTGGGAGTGCAGAGCTCAGGATTTTGGGGTTCAGAGCTCAAGCTTTTGGGAGTGCAGAGCTCAGGATTTTGGGGTTCAGAGCTCAGGCTTTTGGGGGTGCAGAGCTCAGGATTTTTGAGTGCAAAGCTCAGGCTTTTCTGTCCCCCCAGCACAGCTGCCTTTGCAATCCGTGTTTGCTCCCACAGCCAGAATTGCAAAGCTCCAGCTGGGCAAGGAAAACAAAATCCGGGTCCTTCAGCACTGCTGAAAATTCCCCAGTAGCTCTTGGCCATACCAGCCCCCATCTCAACACAAACTGTCCAATTTTAAGACTTCTGCCAAAAAAATGATAGCTCCAGGAGGGGTGTGAGGTGTGCCAGCCCAACATCTGCAGGGAGAGAACATTCTGAGTCCATGGAGCAGGACTGTAGGGAGGGGGCCATGGGGCAGGGAGGTTGGACCCAGGATTTATAAGGTTTTCCTATCTACTGTCTTCATCAAACAGAGAAAAAACAACCCCGTGTCTCTTTTAAGCCAGCAGTGACTACTACAGTTTGTTCTGTTGCTTACAGCTATTAACAGGAATAATTCCTATCAAACAGAATTATTTCTAAAAAAATTTCAAATCAAGAGCCAGTGGTGACCAGTGCAAAATAGATGAGGGCATTTTTCACTAACTTGGAGCTTTTATTTTATTTCTTGTAACACACATTACTTTCCACCATGGAATAAACTTTGGCTTCTTCAGATACAAACTTCCAGCTCTTGTTTTAGGTGCAGTGAGAACAAATCTTTTCTGTGCAATAGGGATCAGAGAGGTGCCTTGGCCCTGAAGTGGAGCAGTTCAAGGTTTCTGCATCCCAGCATTCTCTTTTTGGCCGTTTTCTTTCATTGGTGTCTAACACAGAACATGCAGCCCTATGGAAAGGCTCAGCCCTCCCAGGGTACCTTTAGTCCCTTCTCCCAAACACAAGATACTTGAGCTGGTTTAGGGAAAGTTCTTTGGGAAAATAAGGACTTGAAGTGCTTTTATCTCTGGAGACTCATCCAGTACCTGTTTCTCCTCATCCACAGAGCCACTGGGAGAATGCCAAGAGGCTCTGAGTTCTTCTGATTCATTAAAATAGCAATTACAGCTTTTTAGTTCCACAAGGTGACCATGCTTTGCTTTTTTACTCTTCATTGTAAGGCTTAGGGTGAGAAAACTATTTGGTGAACCAGTGCAGGTCATTCTTAATAAACTCTTGTCCCAGGATCAGTCTGTGTGTCCATATTTACTAATTTCTGAAGGTTTCTATGACTTTCATCCAAGTGTCACCAAGTGCCACCATGAGGTGAAGGTAGAAGGAATGTATAAACACCAGGATTAGCAGAGTAGTTCTTGGAAATCTTGAAATCTAGGCAATTTAAGTGTTTATAAAGGAAAAGATCAGATGGACCAGTCAATATTTATGCTTTGCTTCATGTTTGATGGCATTAGAGGAACTGTAAGGGCTGCAAGTGAACCCAGGCCCACTTTTCCATATAGAAAATAAACTTATTAAGAAAGTCACTAATTATTACCCAGTTCTGATCACTGTTTTGAGGCAGAAAGTAAAGCACAATGAGCCCCTGAGTGAGCAGAGGTGGCTGTGCTGAGCCATCCCAGCACATGGTGGCCAAAATCCCCTGTGGATATAGCTGTGGTCACTGCAGATAATTATTGGAGATCTTTTCAGTAGAATTATCTGCTCTAACACTGAGAATTATGGGTTTCAACACCTAACTCAGCTCTGGAAGTGGGTACCTTGTCATCTTTATTTATATTTTCCATTTCTTGCATTCATTTTTATTTCTATTTTAACAATCAGTTCCTTCTTGGGAAATGCTTTTAATGTCAGCTGAGCATGTTAAGTTGGGGTTATTTTCCTCTGAGTGTGGCCCAAGTGAGTGGGAGATTATTCAGTGGCCTGAGCTCAGGGCTGGGACCCAGGCCCTGCTGTTCTCCAGCCAGGCTGCCCTGCCTGGCATGGGCTGGGCCTTGGCTCTCAGAGAGGTGACACATGCCACTCCTTACAGGGACTTTGCTGTGACCCCAGTGGAGGAGTTAGCTGGAAATGCAGTGGTAGGGGTGGCCGTGCCAGGAGTGGCTGCTCTTTGCCTCTCAGGGGTGTCCCTGTGCTGGGGTGTCCCCATGCAGAGATGTCCCTTTGCAGATTTGTCCCTGTGCTGGGATGTCCCTGTGCAGAGGTGTCCCTTACGCAGAGATGTTCCCGTGCAGAGATGTCCCTGGTCAGGATGTCCCTTTGCAGATTTGTCCCTTTGCAGAGATGTCCCCATGCAGAGATGTCCCTGTGCAGGGATGTCCCTGTGCAGAGATGTCCCTCTCCAGGGATGTCCCTTTGCCGATTTGTCCCCGTGCAGATTTGTCCCTGTGCTGGGATGTCCCTGTGCAGAGGTGTCCCTTATGCAGAGATGTCCCTTTGCAGGGATGTCCCTGTACAGAGATGTCCCTGTCCCTGTGAAGGGATGTCCCTGTGCAGATTTGTCCCTGTGCTGGGATGTCCCTGTGCAGAGGTGTCCGTTTACAGGGATGTCCCTTTGCAGGGATGTCCCTGTCCCTGTGCAGATTTGTCCTTGTCCCTGTGCTGGGATATCCCTGTGCAGGATGTCCCTGTGCAGAGGTGTCCCCTTACAGGGATGTCCCTTTGCAGGGATGTCCCCGTGCAGATTTGTCCCTTTGCAGGGATGTCCCCATGCAGATTTGTCCCTTTGCAGGGATGTCCCTGTCCCTCCCTGGCTCCTCCCAGCCATGGGGCTCCATCCTCTGCTCCAGCCCAGCTGCTCTGACCATTGCCCTCCACCTCAACCAGCTCCGAATCTCCTCTGCTGCTGGTTCTCAGTTGGTTTTTGGTTTGGTGTGTTCCTCCCAGGCAGGATAAGGATTGCCAGCATCCCTGAGTGCCTTTAGGATCCAGGGCAGCCTTGGCTGTTTGTCCAGCTGCCAGCACAGTGTCCCCAGCAATGTCCATCGTGACACCTCAGCCCCTGTGTGTCGCTGTCCTGCAGCAAAGCTTTTGACTGTGTCGTTGTTCTTTTATTTTCTGTGGGTTTATTTTTGCATAGAGTGTGACATTTTGGTTCGTTGTGGTGTTTCTGACTCTTTGTGCCTTTCCTTTTGTGTTTGTTTCTCCCGCCTTCCCTCAGTTTGCAGCGGGGCCTCGACCTGCCCATCACCAGGTACAGTACCTGCCCCTTGTTATCACCCTGCACTAATTGCCTGGGGGGTGGGGGTGGAGGTGTCTCACTCACTAACTCAGAGGAGGAAGCAGCCCTGCAGTAGCTCCTGGCACGTGCCTAACCCTGCTAACAGCCACCTGCACCCTGGTGACACCGACCTCCCCTGCGTCACCGCTGCCACCAACCACCCGCACCCCAGGGCAGGAGAACCTCTGGGAGCCATTGCCAGGGGTGTGTGAGCTTCCCTTGCCTTCTCACATCACTAAAAACACGTTCTGAGTGTTCCCCACACGAGTCAGTGGTTTCAGTTTCCTGAAGATGTCACCTTGGAGCAAAGCAAACAACTTCCCTGCCTTTGTTGTGTGATACACCTGGTTATCTGTCACCATTGCATTGCTCAGTGTCCTTCTCACTTAGCCCACAAAAGCCAGACCTGTAGGAAACTTTTAGTGTTCCTGTTGCACCACTTGGACTTTGTGAGGAACCACCTCGTTATTCAGAAGGAGATTTAGGAATGGCTGTGGCTTATGGAACTCAGGAGTGGCAGAGCTGGAAATTCTCCAATGCCAGGACAGATGCACAGGTCTGTCTGTCCTAGTCAGGGTGTCTGGAATTGTCTTTTCTTCAGCTCCTACACTCCTCTTTGACAAAACACATCCTTGGGAACTGATTTTGATGCTTTTTGTAGGTTTTGAGGGAGCAGAGGTGATACTGCTGGTGGGAAAGAGGAGGAGAGGCAGGACAAGAGCTCTCCCAGAGCTCTTTGGGAGAAAAATCCCATTAATCCTGTGCTGTCAAGGGCCTTGAGGCATGGAAGGTTTATTCCAGGGAATTATTTTGTTCTCACTTCAGTCGTGTTCCTGAGCAGTTGAACACTGGGATGAGCAGTGTGGGGTAAGTGTTGGGTGGGCACAGCCCCAAAATCCCCATGATCCTTGTTCCTCCCAGCTCAGGGGAGCTGGAACCTTCCACAGCAGGGCAGCAGAAGGAGTGTAAGGAGTAGAATGGGCCATTGCAGCTGTGGGCTCACAGGCAAAGGTGGCATGGCACCTGTGGGACAGTGATTCTGTGACAGAGGAATGTTTGCAGGGCCAGCCTGGGCATCAGTGGGGGCATCAGGATCTTGTTTAGATGCTCTTGTTGTTGACCTTAGCTTCAGGTCAGTGTTTGCACTGCACAATGCAGAGTGCATTGCTGCTCTGCAGCTCCTTGGTTCCTTCATGGGTCATTCCTAAGGGATGGATTCACTGGGAGCCATTTCATGTTCTCCTAAAATTTGCTGAGCTTTCTTTAAGCAGGTTTTGGCCCATGAGTGTTGAGGCAGCACAGCCTTGGAGGAAAGATTCCCATGAATTCCCATGACTGGGGCTGTACTGGTGGGACTTGGCCACCATTCTGACAGGAATGGGATCCAAAACTTTCCTTTGGACCCAGTTATGGCTCTGCCCTTGCTGTGCTTGTAAATTCCAAGTGTTTCCCTGATTTTATCACAGTTAGATTTTTGTCTCTGTTACATTTGAATCTGCTTATAATGATCTGTGAGAAGCTGTCACCATTAGAAAATATTCCAGGCTTTATTCCCAGTTGCATCTGTCATGTGCTGCACCAGGAGAGGCACAGAGACACCTGGGCTGTGGATGAGCTGTTTGTTTCCTTTAACCCAAAACACCCATGGTGTGGACTGGGGGTGCAGACAGGGATTTTGGCCCCTGCCATGTGCAGGAGAGTCACAGCTGTGGGAGAATTTCATCCTAAACCCAGCACTCACAAGGTGCTCGAGACCAACAGAAATAATTATCCTCACAGGACAGTTTTTAAACTTGGTTAAACTGTGTAACACAAGCTGAGAGCTTTGAGACTGAGATTCCTAAGCTAGAAAATGCTAAATAAGTAAATTGGCCTCAGCAGGGCTAATATTTACTGCTGCAACTCCACCTTCCCTTTGAAGGCAGCAGCAGCACTGTGGGGTTTGCAATTCCCTGTGTCCATCCCTGCTTTTATTAACATGTGCCTTGTATTGATTCTGGGTCTCCTTCAGGCAAATAATGGATTGTTCTTCAGTGTTACTGCCTGTAATTATTAGATCTTTAAGGTCCTCAAATGAGCATGATTTAAGCACCTGAAGTTGAATGCCAGCTTTATGAGCAGGGTTTTTTCCTTGGATGGAAATGCCTGGAGTTGGACAGTGACAGTGGGAGTTGCAGCCAGTTAATGCTGAGGGAAATGTGACCCCACTGTGAGAGAGAAAATAGCAGAGATTTGGGGTGTTACCAACAGTGGCTGAAGGGAAATGAAATCATTGCAGCAGTTCTGACTGGAAGTTAAGTGTGCATCAGTAATTCCTGATTCTGAGACCACACACTGAGAATCTGCAGGAAAACCTCACTTCACAGGAGGCAGAAAACAGCCCCTCAAAGTGTTTTGGGCAGTATTTTGGAATACACTGTCAGCTTGTGCTTTTCCCCCAAATGCTGTGGCACATGGAGCTATTCCCTGCTGGAATTGCTGCTCCATTTCCCACTTCCTGCACAGGTTTTCTGTTTTTTCTTTCTGAGTGAGCCTGTGGAGTCACTTTGTTGCTTCTGATCCTCACAAAGCACAGCGGAGAACAGCAGTTTTCTTCTAACCTGAGCTCCAAAATGCAAATTTTTGTTACATTTGAATCTGCTTAAAACCCCTTCACTTATGAAGTGACTTGAGGAGTGTGGGGTTTATTTTAGAAATGGGTGCTCAGAAGAGGCTGGTGTGATTAAAAACAGAAATCAGAAATCCAAATTGAAATGTAATTGTTTAATTTTGACTTGAACTGTGTTTGAGATGGGTTTGCTGCTCATGGCTCAGCTCTCACTTGAGGTTGCTGGTGGAGTTTATTCCAGTTTTAGTTTGCTTGAGTTCTCTGGGTGTAACTGGTACAGGAGAATGGGCTTGGCTGGATGCTGCTGTGGAAAAGCTTTGGGACTTGGAGAGGTTGGGAGTTCACTCCCTGAACTGACTCAGGTGAGCATTTTGTAGCTTTTTTGGGGTATTTTAAGTCAGAAAGTGATAGGGAAACTGCTGCAGTCACTTCACTGTCTGCATCCCTGAATGTGTGAAGGAGCTGCCACATCTAAATACCAAAAGGGGCTTTTCCCCTTCATTTTATGATTTAGTAAATAATAAAACAGAGGGAGTCAGAGGGGATGGAAACAAAGCTTTGCCTTGAGCCAGCCAAAAGAGCTGGGGAAGCAGGACCTGGGGGTTTGTGCTGCAGCTCCAGCTCCTGGAGGAGGCACAGCACAAGAGGAAGTGGCCTCAAGCTGCACCAAGGGAGCTTTTGGGATATTGGGAAAATCTCTTCATGGAGAGGGTGCTCAGGCACTGGAAGAGGTGGAGTCAGCATCACTGCAAGTGTTCAAACAATGTGTGCATGTTGGGACATGGGTTAGGGATGGACTCAGTGATCTTAGAGGGTTTTTCCAACCTAAATAATTCCACAGTTCTCTGATCTTCGCATCTCAGGGCTGCAGCTTCTCAGTTCCTGCTGCTCTGTCCATGCAGGCACCTCCTCCTCCCTGCCCCAGGCACCACAAAGACTAAAAATCAATAGCAGGGGCATGAGAAGCTTGAGTGAAGTGCAGAGCTTGGGTGACAACTTGAACTTTCCTTTTGCTTCCATTCTTCAAACCTCCCCCCAGGCTCCATGGACCCATCACAGCATCCAAAAATAGGAAAAAAATAGATCAATGCTCATGTTTGCCAGGCTGAGCTTAGCATAGGTTTGTTCTCAGGCTCTTAGCCCAAATTTTTATTTTGGTGCAGATTTGGGGTCCAAGGGAGCACTCCTGGCACTGGGAGCCATGGCCTGGAAATACAGAGCTCGTGGCAAAGCCATGAAAAGCAGAGCTGGGAGATCAGAGGGGGCTGGGGCTGCCCTGGATTGTGATGGTGTCACAGGGGTCTGAGGATGAGGGAAGAGATGAGGATCTCACTCCATGTTTTAGAAGGCTTGATTTATTATTTTATGATATATATTATATTAAAACTATACTAAAAGCACAGAAGAAAGGATTTCTTCAGAAGCTTAGCTAAGAATAGAGTAAGAAGGAATGATAACAAAGGCTTGTGGCTCAGACAGAGAGTCTGAGCTGACTGTGATTGGCCATTAATTAGAAACAACCCCATGAGACCAATCACAGATGCACCTGTTGCATTCCACAGCAGCAGATAACCATTGTTTACATTTTGTTCCTGAGGCCTCTCAGCTTCTCAGGAGGAAAAATCCTAAGGAAAGGATTTTTCATAAAAGATGTCTGTGACACTGGATCTCTGCTTTTCCTTGGTGGCACGTTGATCATTGATTTTATAACTGTGGGCATGGAGTGATTGGGGAAGAAAATGAAGATGATGGTAAATGAAAGGATTTGGCAGGGTTGGGGTGTGTGAGCAGTGACTAAAGGGAAGATGGAAGGAAGGGCAGAGGGGTGGCAGGAGGTTTGCAGTGGAAGGGCCCAGGGCTCTGTCCCTTGGGAGCCTTAGGAGCAGCTGCCCTTGCCCAAGGGGCTCCCAGTGCTGGCAGTGTCCCCTGGGTGCTCCCTGCAGGTTCTGTGGGGGCAGCAGCAGCCTGAGGAGCACATTCCATGGGTGCAGTGTCCCCATCTCTGGCACTGGGGGTTCCCTGCACTGCCCTGTGGATGGAGGTGCTGTTGATAGAGAGAGGTCTCACTTCTGCCTCCAGCCCTTCTCACTCTGCATAAACACACACCTGTGTGGGGCTTATTCAATTTTTCCAACCCTCCCTCAGTGAGACATATCTGCAACCAACATGCTTGCAGCTTAAAAATGACCATTAGTCAGTGAATTACAGTGAAAAAAAAAAAAAAACTTTTACACTTTTTGGTGTCTTTGGTTATGGAAAAATCACAAACTCTGGTAATTCTCACCATAAATTCAGCACCTGTACTTGGTTCATGGCACACTCCTGCATCTCCCCCACATCTCACACACAGGTTTTACCACAGCAGGATCATGGTGGGCTCTTGTTCTTCTCATTTGCTTTCTCCACCCTCACTTCCAAACTTTTCTCCCCAAACAGTTCTCTCCTCCTGGTTCAGGTCACCCTTCCAGCTCTTCATCCAGGCTCACAGGGCTGGACATAAATCATTGTGCTCACCTTAACAACATCTGCTTATCTGAAAGGGTCACCCAGGGCTTCCCTGGAGAGATTGTTGGCTGTGGGGAGCAGCTCAGGTGCCAGGAAAGCTTCAGCAGCACCAGAATGGCCATTTTAAGCTCATTGTCATGTTGAGGACAGAGACATCACAACTTCCTTCCCAAACCTGGGGTGGATATCCCAGCTCATCCCTTCATTCCCCTCTCTTCTTTTCTCACTCCTCCTGGCACAGTTACTGCCTGTAGCACATCACTGCACAGCAGCCAGCAGGATTCAGTGGGATGTGTGCTGGCCTAATTATTATAATTACTTTTTACTGAACAGTTAAATATGTGGCATTTCTTCCCCTCCCAGTCTTGGTGCAGAAAAGGAAAGAAATCCATGATTGGAGCTGGGGTTTCTGCTTTATCTGCTCTCTCTGTACCACTGAAAGAGACCAGAAGGAGAAATATTTGATGTTTTAGGAACAGAGTAAACACAAAGTCCTTCTGTAGTGTCACATTTCATGCAGTAAATCATGGTTTGATTGGGTTTTATGGTTGTTGTTGTTTTTTTTTTTTTTTAACTTTTATACTTGGATGTGAAACTTTCCTAGGAGAGTTCTGGCAGCAGAGTCCATGGTGCCACTCAGGGTCTTTTCCTGGCTGTTTCTGAAGGGATGAGTGAGAGCAGGGCAGAATCTGCCTGCAGCTGTGTGCATTTAGGGTGCATGTGTATCCTATTCCTTCCTGTTGATCTGTAAGCTGTTCCATTGGCTTTCTTTCTGTTTCCTGCTGCTTTCTTGCTTCGTTATTGAAGGGAGGATTCAGACCTATACAGGTAACTCCAACTCCTGGTTCTGCATGGCATCAGTGTCTCTCACCTGGTTACTCCTCTGTCAGTGAATGCCTCAGTGTGCAGTGCTCCCCTCACCTCCTGAGCTGTGAGCCCAGAGCCAGGGCCTGCCCTGTGCCCATCCCTGGGGCAGAGCCAGCCCTGTGCCCATCCTGGGTGCAGAGCCAGCCCTGTGCCCATCCCTGGGGCAGAGCCAGCCCAGTGCCCATCCCGGGGTCAGAGCCAGCCCTGTGCCCATCCTGGGACAGAGCCAGAGCCAGCCCCGTGCCCATCCTGGGGGCAGAGCCAGCCCCGTGCCCATCCAGGATGCAGAGCCAGCCCAGTGCCCATCCTGGGACAGAGCCAGCCCTGTGCCCAATCCCAGGATGCAGAGCCAGCCCCGTGCCCATCCTGGGGGCAGAGCCAGCCCCGTGCCCATCCTGGGGGCAGAGCCAGCCCTGTGCCCATCCCTGGGGCAGAGCCAGGGCTGCAGCCCTGTGCCCATCCCTGGGGCAGAGCCAGCCTTATGCCCATCCTGGGGGCAGAGCCAGCCCAGTGCCCATCCCAGGATGCAGAGCCAGCCTTATGCCCATCCTGGGGGCAGAGCCAGCCCTGTGCCCATCCCTGGGGCAGAGCCAGCCCTGTGCCCATCCTGGGGGCAGAGCCAGCCCTGTGCCCATCCCTGGGGCAGAGCCAGGGCTGCAGCCCTGTGCCCATCCCTGGAACAGATCCAGCCCAGTGCCCATCCTGGGATGCAGAGCCAGCCCTGTGCCCATGCCAGGGAGCAGAGCCAGGGCTGCAGCCCAGTGCCCATCCCAGGGGCAGAGCCAGCCCTGTGCCCATCCTGGGTGCAGATGCAGAGCCAGCCCCGTGCCCATCCCAGGGGAAGAGCCAGCCCTGTGCCCATCCCAGGGGCAGAGCCAGATCTGTGCCCATCCCAGAGAGCAGAATCAGCCCAGTGCCCATCCCAGGGCTGCTCCCAGCACAGGAGGGTGGGCATGGGTCTCTGCCAGGGCTTGCTTGGCTGCCTGGGCCTGGCCCATTTGCCAGGGCAGCACCTTATGCCAGTGTGGTGCCAGGCTTTGGGACCACCCTGGTTGCCACCCTTTGGAAAACAGGGCAAAACAGGTGACCTGGATGTGAAGGACAGGCACGAGGTTCCTCTGTGAAATTCAGGATTTTTAGCTCTTCTGGAGATAAATTGGAACAGTTGCCTTGATGTTTTATTTCCCTGGGGCATTTATAAAGGTGGGTTTTTTAGCAGCCAGCCCACCTTATAAAAAGGAAATTAGACAATTTCATTTTTCTAAAGTTGGCTCTGAAGGTTCAGCTGTAAAATTCAGGGCATACAAACTAATAATTCTTAGTTTGTAAAGTTCCTTGTCTGTTTGTACCTTGTAAAATAGAAAGCCAGAGATGGCCCTGCTGTTCACAGAGAAACAAGGACTGTCCTGCAGTTTTCTGCAAGTGTGGCAACCCCTGGAAACTAACACCATAACTCTAACATTGTCAGCATATTTCCAATTATACCCCAGGAAGTCTGACCAGTTCTTTGTTTTCTCTCCTCTCTCCCTTCCCTCTCCTAGTTTTTTCAGAGGCCTCAGATCCAGCCTCCAAGAGCCACCATCCAGAACAGCAACCCCTCCATCCGTCCCGGAGCGCAGACCCCGACTGCCGTGTACCAAACCAACCAGCACATCATGATGGTGAACCACCTGCCAATGCCCTACCCCATGCCTCAGGGCCCCCAGTACTGTATCCCACAGGTAAACCCAACATCAGGCACCTGAGGAGCTGCAGAGCAGTGTTTGATCCATGGGGTTGTCTCAGGAGGGTGTGGGATGTGTCTGTGAAATCAGGCTGGTAGTTGAATATCATGTGCCAGGGCAGGTCTAGATTAGGTATTGGGAAAAGTTCCTTCATGGAGAGGATGATGGGGCATTGCAGAGGCTGCCCAGGTGGAGCCAGCATCCATGGAAGTGTGGAAGAAATGTGTGGATGTGGCATCTGGGGACGAGGTTTAGGGGTGGACTTGGCAGTGCTGGGGGAACAGTTGGACTTGGTGGTTGTAGGGGCTTTTCCAGCCTAAGTGATTCCAGGATTCTGTGGTTCAGCCTCTGTCCTTTCTCTGTATGGAGTGTTTGTTCTTCTGTATGGAGGCAGTAGGAACCACTCACCTCTTTCAGGCCTCCCTCAGACACAGTAGGAAACCAATATCTTGGACTTTTAAATATTGGACTAAATAGTTAGTGCTTTAAAAACACCTAATTTGACTTAATCTAGACCTGAGGAGCTGCAGAGCAGTGTTTGATCCATGGGGTTGTCTCAGGAGGATGTGGGATGTGTCTGTGAAATCAGGCTGGTAGTTGAATATCATGTGCCAGGGCAGGTCTAGATTAGGTATTGGGAAAAGTTCCTCCATGGAGAGGATGATGGGGCATTGCAGAGGCTGCCCAGGTGGAGCCAGCATCCCTGGAAGTGTTGAAGAAATGTGTGGATGTGGCATCTGGGGTCAAGGTTTAGGGGTGGGCTTGGCAGTGCTGGGGGAATAGTTGGAATAGTTGGTTGTTGGGGGAAATAGTTGGAAATGGTGGTTGTTGGGGGCTTTTCCAGCCTAAGTGATTCCAGGATTCTGTGGTTCAGCCTCTGTCCTTTCTCTGTATCAAGTATTTGTTCTGTGCATGGAAGCAGTAGGAACCACTCACCTCTTTCAGGCCTCCCTCAGACACAGTAGGAAACCAATGTCTTGGACTTTTAAATATTGGATTAAATATTTAGTGCTTGAAAAATACCTAACTTGACTTAATCAAGACCTGAGGAGCTGCAGAGCAGTGTTTGATCCATGGGGTTGTCTCAGGAGCCACCAGGAGGGTGTGGGATGTGTCTGTGAAATCAGGCTGGTAGTTGCATGTCATGTGCCAGGGCAGCTCTAGGTGAGGTATTGAGAAAGGTTCTTTCATGATGGGGAATTGCAGAGGCTGCCCAGGTGGAGCCAGCACCCCTGGAAGAGTTGAAGAAATGTGTGGATGTGGCATCTGGGGTCAGGGTTTAGGGGTGGGCTTGGCAGTGCTGGGGGAATAGTTGGACTTGGTGATTGTAGGGGCTTTTCCAGCCTAAACAATTCCAGGATTCTGTGGTTCAGCCTCTGTCCTTTCTCTGTATGAAGTATTTGTTCTTCTGTATGGAGGCAGTGGGAACCACTCACCTCTTTCAGGCCTCCCTCAAACACAGTAGGAAACCAATGTCTTGGACATTGGACTAAATGTAGTCCAATACTGGACTAAATATTTAATATTTAGTGCTTTAATAATACCTAATTTGACTTAATAGATCTAGTACCTAATTTGACTTAATGAATCCATAGGCACTCCAGAACCTTGAGCCACATAACAGGGTGTTGCAATCAGGGCAGGGGCTCTGTTCTACCTCAGCTCCTGTGTCCTCCCTGCCTTGGCTTTACCCTACTTTTGGCACTAACATTTGGAGATGTTTAGGTGGATATTAGGGAAAATTCCTTCATGGAAAAGGTGGTCAGGCACTGGCAGAGGATGTTTGGGGCAGTGCTGGAGTCCCCATCCCTGGGGACGTGGGGACATGGTCAATGCTGACCTTGGTGCTGCTGGTTATGGTTGGACTCAGTGATCTTAAAGATCTTTTCCAACTTTAACAATCCATAATTCTGTGCTGCCCAAAGCTGTCATTAACCAGATGCCTGTTGGTCAGGGGGGCTCAGTGACTTGTGCAGCTTGCCCCAGTGCTTGTGCAGTGACTGATGGCTGTTTCTGTCCCCCCAGTCCTTGTGCAGTGACTGATGGCTCTTTCTGTCCCCCCAGTCCTTGTGCAGTGACTGATGGCTGTTTCTGTCCCCCCCAGTCCCTGTGCAGTGACTGATGGCTGTTTCTGTCCCCCCAATCCTTGTGCAGTGACTGATGGCTGTTTCTGTCCCCCCAGTGCTTGTGCAGTGACTGATGGCTGTTTCTGTCCCCCCAATCCTTGTGCAGTGATTGATTGATGGCTGTTTCTGTCCCCCCAGTGCTTGTGCAGTCACTGATGGCTGTTTCTGTCCCCCCAGTCCCTGTGCAGTGACTGATGGCTGTTTCTGTCCCCCCAGTATCGTCACAGTGGCCCTCCCTACGTCGGGCCACCACAGCAATATCCTGTGCAGCCACCAGGACCAGGACCCTTCTACCCAGGCCCAGGTCCTGGAGAATTCCCCAATGCCTACGGTGAGTTCTGCTTGGAGACTGCTTACAGTCTGTTCTTGCTGTGTTTTTCTGTTGTCAAGCTGAAGATTTAGAATAACAAGCTGGATTAGCATTTGTTTGAACTTCGAATAGCTGCTAAATTTGGTGGTGTCACAGCTCTGATTATTCACTCCTGAAAAATCCCAGAGTGTTGTTTGTGTGAGTGTGTCAGGAGAAGCTGCAGCTGCCCAGGATCACCTGTGGCCAGCACTGGGGCTGGTTCTTAGTCCCTGCTCAATCATTGTTATTTGTTCAGGTGCTGTGGGTACATTTGCAGTCCTGGTTTTCACTGTGCCATGCCTGGCATTGCCAGTTAACTGCAGTTAACAGTTCTTAGCCTGGTGCTTCTTGTTGGGTGTGTGCTGGGGGATAAGAACAAGCCATGTGGGTTTTTCCCTCGATTGATGCTGCCAAGATAATTTAGTCCAGTCTGTAACTCCTGCAGAGACCAAAACTTGGCCTTTTCATGCATTTGGTCACTCACTGCTCCCTGCCCACTCACATTCTGCAGCCTGGTGGGGGCAGAGATATTCTCAGGCTCCCATGGGAATTCTCTGTTGGAATTTTGGAGCCTTGGAGTGACTGATTCCCTTCAGGCTGCCCAGTAACAGCCCTGCTCCCTTGGCAGAATTGCAGTTTGCTCTTCACACACAGAGATCCCTTTGGAGGGAGAGAAAAACCCAGTAGCATCATTCAGAAAGGTCTCTTATATTTCCTCTTTTCCTTCTCTTATTTATCTGATCTCTGTGGAACTCATGGGAATTATTGAAAGGTTGTCATGAAGTCCTTGAACCTGGTAATGCAATTTCAGAATAGGAGAGAGGGTAATTACAGGGCAGCTGCTTCCTGGTGGTTGATCCTAGAGAAAATAGAAGAAATATTGTAATTCTTCTTCAAATCTGATCCACTAGATGAGGAAATTGCCCAGTATTCCTCATTTTTTGTCCTGTTACAGGTCTGCTTTCTTACTTCCTGCTTGCTTGGTGCCATTTATCTGTCTTCACTCCTGTAATTAGGACAAGGTTCATTTCCAGCTCCTTTCCTCTCCTGGAAGCACCTGGGTTTTTGCAGAAAATCTTGGAATCTTGGAATCTTTCAGTCCCAGCTTTAGGTTGCTGCAGCTGTGGAGCATCAGTGGGTGAAGCCAGAGCTCTCTGTCCTGCAGAGTTTTCCAGGCAGGGAAGGTTTCACCAGGGATTTCCCTGCACTTTCCCACCTTTCCCTGCTGTCACTCCCTTGCTGTGTTTGGGACTGGGAATGCTCAGGTGCTGCCAGGTTTGGGGAGCAGCTAAATCTGCATTCCAGGCATGGATAATGCTGCTGGCAGTGCCCTGTGCCTCAAGCACAGGACTATTAGCCAGTGTGGCTGCTGGACATCAAAATCATTGCAGCTGGCAACACCTAAAGAAGGTGGTCAGGGAAAATAGAGTGGAAGGCAAAATTTGTGAAGATGAACAGTGCAGTTTTATAACTCGGTTTTGCAGGGAAGGTTTCACCAGGGATTTCCCTGCACTTACCCACCTTTCCCTCCTGTCACTCACTTGCTGTGTACAGGGACTGGGAATGCTCAGGTGCTGCCAGGTTTGGGGAGCAGCTAAATCTGCATTCCAGGCATGGATAATGCTGCTGGAAGTGCCTTTTCCATCAAGCACAGGACTTGTAGCCAGTGTGGCTGCTGGACATCAAAATCATTGCAGCTGGCAAGACCTAAAGAAGGTGATGAGGGAAAATACAGAGGAAGGCAAAACTTGTGAAAATGGACAGTGCAATTTTATAACTCAGTTTTGCATTCTCTGATGTCAGGGAGTTTCTGTACAAAACAGGGAAAGACCTTGAAGTGGTCAGTGGGTAGGAGAGAGAATAAAAGTTGGGTGCTGAAGAAGTGGAAGGGATCAAAGGCAGAGAGCAGAGCAGAGAGTGTGGCCCTGGCAAATGCATTTGGCTTGTCACAGAAGCTGTTTCTTCCCTGAAGATACTTTTTTCAGGATTTAGGTTTTAAAAATGCTTTTCATAAAGGGAGAGTCATTCCCTGAGTTCTGCTGGAGCTGCCTCTCCAGCAGGGATCACATTGCAGGTGATGTGGTTGGATCTGGTTTCTAGGAGGTGCCAGTGAGGGGAATTCACACCTTGCAGGATCCCAGGCTCCTCCTGTTCCCTCACCTTGGCCAGGCTCTGCTTGGACACCTGCTCATCAGCAGGGTTCACAGAATCACCAAATCCCAGGATGGTTTAGCTTGGAAGGACCTTAAATCCCATCCAGTGCCACCCCCTGCCATGGCAGGGACAGTTTCCACAGCTTCCACTATCCCAGGCTGCTCCCAGCCCTGCCCAGCTTGGCCTTGGACATATCCAGGGATCCAGGGGCTGCCACAGCTGCTCTGGGCAGTAATTTCTGATTCCCAGCCTGCAGAGATGCAGATAGAGACTTTGAGGCCAGACCTGAAGTGGCTCTGCTGACCCTGGCATTCAAAATGAGAATTTCCCCATTTCTTGAGTGACTCAGCCCAGCCAGGAGTGTCACTTTGAGCTCCTTGATGCCAACTCTTGCACAAGAAGAGTTCCCTCTCTGAGGATGCAGACAGGGAGCCTGCTCTGAGCTGGGCTTTCCAGCTCTCAGCAGCAGGAATGCATCCTTGGAGCTGCAAATCAGGCTGTGCTGGGCTGGTTTCATTTGCTTTCTTGGATTTCACCCTTTGCCTGAAATCCAGCGACCTCCTGGTTGGGTTACAGGCACAATCCAGATTTTCATGCCCAGTTAGAGGTTAGTCCAGCTGAAGAATGGATCAGATTGGGTTACAGGCACAATCCAGATTTTCATGCCCAGTTAGAGGTTAGTTCAGCTGAAGAATAGATGAGATTGTGCCAGAGGCAAGTGCAAGCCCTCAGTTCATCCAGCATCCATGCCTGGAAGGGAGAACACCCAGCAGCACCTTACACATTCCCCTGACACCTGATCCATGGGCAGGAGGCAGCTCTGCTCTGCCACCCTCATCTCTGGTGTGGTCTTAAAGCACTTGGTTATTCACTGAGCCACTCTCATTCCACTGAGAAAACCATAATGAGCCACCACTGGCTGCTAGGAATGTGACCAGTGGTGTAATTCTGCACTCATCACCGTGGTCGTGCTTTTTGTGTGTTGCAGCATGAGAGGAACATTGCTCATAATTAAATTTTCTGGTTGTGCTTCCAAATAGGTTGCAGTTGACCTCACAAATTGTTTGTATTGGTTAGACAGAATTTCTCTACAAAGGCAGAAAACCCCTGATAAACCAGCAGCAAATCCAGCAGAAAACCTTCCTGTTTGGCAGGCAGAGGAGCCCAGGGATGCTCTTGCAGTGCCTCTGTGGTGTCCACAGCCTGTCAGACATAGCTCAGAATAACAAAGCTACTCCCCACACCCAGCTAAAGCATTTACTGGTCCCAGTATAGGCAATAGAAAAGACACCATTGGCACCATAGAGGGAAAGATGAAATAATAATGAAAACTAAGCTACAGACAGCAAAGATCAACCCTTGTACCTTTTGCATCATGGTCTGGCAAGAAAAACCAAGCAAAATGAATTTAAATTTGCCATCCCAAAACCCAATGATGTACATGGCCAATTTGGGGTCATGGAAATCAAATAAGAAATGGTGCCTGAACCTCTTGTCTTGATGCAGCATCAGCTTCTGTTCAGTGGCTGTGGAGCTGGGATGCTGGAAGTTGTGCCCAGCTGCACCTCTGGCGTTGGTTGTGTGTCCTGAGCTGACCTTGTCCCTCTGGTTTGTGTCCTTGGTGCCCCAGGAACACCCTTCTACCCCAGCCAGCCCGTGTACCAGTCTGCACCCATCATTGTGCCTACGCAGCAGCAGCAGCCGCCGCCTGCCAAGAGAGAGAAGAAAACGGTGAGTGAGGGACCCTGTCCTGGGGGGAGCTGCAAGGACATGAGAAATGTTCTTTATCTTCACTGGAGGCCGTGGCACAGGGTGCCCAGAGCAGCAGGGGCTGCCCCTGGATCCCTGGCAGTGCCCAAGGCCAGGCTGGCAGGGCTTGGAGCAGCCTGGCACAGTGGGAGGTGTCCTGCCCATGCTCTAAGATGAACTTTAAGGTCTCTCCCACCCCAAACCAATTTGTCATTCCCAAAGAGATGAAGTGTAATTAAACATTGCACAGTGCTGGTTTCCATTTTTCCATGGGCACTGTCCACTCTGATTTGTGACATCTCAGCCATTTGAAAAGAAAAATAATTTTGCTGGTTTTCAATAAACAGGAACAAAAGCAGCATGGTCTGCCCAAGCCTGGAATCCTCACCTGTGCTGCTGCTTAGAGGGGTTCACTCATTCCCACCTGGCTCCCACCAAAAAGCCAGGTGGGAATGAGTGAACTCAGCAGTTTGGGAGAATATGAAGAATTAGTTCAAAGTGACAAATCAGAAATTATTGAATATTAGGCCTTGAAAAAGTGGAAAACCAGGAGGTTGTGGATGTATTTGCAGGCTTGAAAGAGCCTGACCACATCATCAAAGTGGATATGGGTTTGGAGAGCACATTCCCTCTCTTTCTAGTTCAAGGGGGGAATTTGAGAGAGGCAGATGAATGGAATTTAAACCCATCTACAGGTGGGGAACAGTGGAAGTGTGTGGGGTGAATGTGAAGTTGAACCAGGAAAATATGATGTGGGCTTGAACTTGTGAATGAATCGTTTGTAAAGGACTGAAAAGGAAATTACAGCAGTGTTTGTGTGAGAGTGTTTTGGAAACATTAAAAGAACAGTTTCCTGGGGGTAGAAAAGAATAAAAGGACTTAGACATGTCTCAAAATGCAGAATATTTGCATCTCTGGAGTTTTGAGGGTGATCTGGGGTGACACTTGATTTGGGAGACCGGAAGAACTGAACAATGTGTGAGCTGTGCCTGCAGGAAAGGCCTTTTTGGTGGCTGCTCTCAGCAGCTTTTTTGTCACCTCTTCAGTCCCCAGGAGTCTCCTTTCAGCATCCCAAACACGACATGCCCAGATCCCCGATGCCATTGAAATGCAGAGCTGATCAGACACGCTCAGCTGGGATTAAGGCAGTTCCATGCCAGCCAAGCTGAGTTCTTTGAGGCAGAAAAGGCATTTTAAATGCCCAAGATGCTTCTCTCTGAATGTGCTGTTTCAGTTTGGTAATTGGTGTTGCAACTGGAGAAATGAGAAAAATTAAATGCATTAATGTGCACATGCCCACATCCACCATGAGTTGAGTATTTGAGTACTACAAATTTCCCTTGCAGGCAGGGAAATCTTGTTTTTAATGCCATTGACTGTGTCAAGCAGAGGAGAGGGCCAACTCTCAGGTTGTTTTTGTAGTTAATGAAATATTTTAGCAAAAAAATATATTTTTGCTAAAATATTTCATTTATCCTTGTTTTATCAAAAATAAGAGAAGCCCAGACTGAACACCCTGAGTACAGTGTGTGTGTGTGTGTGTTTGTGTGCTCCCAAACAGAGTGAAGCCACCATCCCACCAAACTGAGTTTGACAAATCACAAAGCCCTTCTGCAGTTCCAGTTTTATATCCCAGAATCCCAGAAGGGCTTGGAAGGTCCTGCAGGACCATTCCCACCCCTGCCATGGCACAATTTATTACAGAGTGGTTTCCAGCAGAGCCCCTGCCCTGGGAAGGGTGATGGTGTCTCTTGGTTTGCTTGGAGTTGTTTGCTTGGATTTCTGCATGGAATTAATCTCAAGTTCAGCCAAGAGCTTTGGAGAAGGTGGGCAGATAGACAGAGCTCTGTCTTTAGGGTTTTCAGGTTCTACTGGAGATGAAAAGCATTTCACATTATCCCAGACATGCTGGCTCTTCCCCCTGCTCAGGGACATGGATTGGCTCAAGTGTCAGTTGAGGATTCACTATGTGTTCTGGAGTGGTTTATTTTGGAAAATATTTTTTTCTTCCCATTCTGGTGCTGTGAAGAGACTCAAAAGTCCCACTTTTTTCCTAAATGCTGCAGAGTTCTAAGGACTTGAGTTTGTTCTTTCAGTTTCCCTTTCCTCCACTCAGTATTTTTGTTTGATTCCCTCTGTTTTGGTGGAACTGGGAACTGATTTGCTTTCCCCCTTTCCCAGAAGCTGGGCTGGCAAGGTCAGGGAGTTTCCTGCAGGGTAAAAATCAGCCTTTTCTCCATTCCTGCCCTTTCCACTGCTGGGCAAGCTTAGCTTGTACCTGAACTGTCTCCCACTTGTTCTCAGCTGCAGGAAACTCACGTTCCCCCTGCATTTTACATTACAGGGTGCACATATTTAGACTGAACTTGGTGTGGTTGATGATTCAATTAGATTTTGATTAAATTAGGTGTTGATGAAGAGATGACATGCCCTGCATTCCAAGCCATAGAAACAAGGCACATCCCAGTGCTGCTGCTGAGCACCAGCTCATCCCAAAGCATCTCCTGCTGGCTGTGGTGGGAGATTTTGGTGTACACCAGGACAGCAGTAACAGAACACTTGTGGGAGTTATTCCTTTGTTCTAATTGCAATTCTTTCAATCCTGCAGATCCGAATCCGGGATCCAAACCAGGGGGGCAAAGACATAACAGAAGAAATCATGTCTGGAGGGGGCAGCAGGAACCCCACGCCCCCCATCGTCAGACCCACCTCCACCCCAACTCCACCTCAGGTAAGGAAAGACTCTGCTCCTCCTCTCCCTCACACCTGCAGCCTCACCTCTGACCATCCCAGAGACCTGCATGCTCCCAAATGATCAATATTCTTCAGCCATGATGTTTTCCCAAGTTGGATCATTGGAGCCCCAGTGCTGCTGTACTTTCCCCTCCCTGGTTTTCTATCAACAGTAGATTTCCAGTGTTAAAGGAGGAGCCAAAATATCTGTGGGAAAGGAGGTGTCTCTGTGAAGTCTTGTGCACCTGAGGAAAGTCCATGTCACACAGTGATTGATCACAGATCTTCAGTTGCTTCACTTTTCTTTCTGCCTCTGTGCAGCTGTTTTAGAGTCACCAGAAGATCTGGAGCTCAGGAATTTTCTCACAGAACTGTAATAAGTTATCACACAAATGTTCTCTGGGTGTTCAGACTTAACAATGCATTTTGCTAATGAGAGAAAAATGATAAATAATTTTTTATAATTATAAGGACAAAAATTTAATTTATTATTATTAATAATAAATATAATTATAAAAATCTTATAATTATAAATATAAAAAATACTCCTAATCATTTTCTGTAGGTCTTAAATCCCTTCTTGTCATGCACCTTTGAGTCTGACTCCTTTAAGTCCCTGGTTAGAGATCAGGAAGGTTCTCCAGCTGAAGGCTGGGCTGTGGAGCAGAGCTGGTGCTGGGATGTGATTTCTTCTTCTTCCACCTTCTTCCCTGTTTGATGTCACCAGCTTTTGGCAGGTTTTAAGGTGAAACAGCTTTTCCTGAGCTCAAACCTTCCTTTCCTCTCTGTGTGGGAGTAGATTTTCTGCTGAAAGTCCTGTGCAGGAGCTCAGCCCTGGGAGCACTGCTTGTGCTGGAGTGGGAGCTGGGGATTGCAGGGAGATGTAACTGAGGTGAAGTGAGAGAGATCCCTGGAGATCCCTCCCTGGGACCAGCAGGGTTTCATCTTTCCCAGCTGAGCCCAATCCTTGTGTCCCTGAAGGTACCACCTTGTGCTTTGTCACTGGTTTTCTCCTCTGGTCCCCACCCAGGACAAGCAGCAGCAAGGCACCAGGTAAACTTCTTTCCATCAGAGATGCCAAACCTGGGAACCTTGGTGAGATCATCTCCCCATTTCTTCTTCCTACCCATCCTTCCCCATTGGAAGTGGGAAGAGCTGGAACCAGCCAGGATTTCCTGTGGTATTCCTGCACAGTGCAGTGAATCCAGGCACTTACCTGATCATTCCTATATTCTGAAATCTATTTTAAGGCACTACAATTAAGTCAAACAGAAGGAAATAAATGTATTTCAAGAGGAGGTTACTAGGCCTGAATTGTGATCAGCTGCAATTTAGATGCAGAGCACAGCAGTGATGTCCAATCATCTCCTCCAAGGTATGCAAATATTCCATTGTTTAATATCCAGCCTTCTTTTTGATGAGGTGCTTAGAACCACTTTTGGTAATCACAGAAGAGCTCTGAAATTGGGCTCACCAGAATAAGTTCATTAGTGTAACATAACTGAAAATTTAAGCCCACTTAAGCCAGGAAATTCAACATTATTGTCCCAACAGCTTCTCTAAATCAAGTCTTGGGAGCACATTTAATATCTTGGGTGAAATTAAATAGTGCCTTAATAACTGCACAGGAATTGCACTGGTGGGGGTGGGACTGTTCTGAACAGGCTCCAGTCAGTAAATTCTCAATATTCAGCCATAACTTCTCAGATGCTCCTGACTTGGAGCAGCTCTTGGACAATGCAGGGGGAGCAGAGCTGCTGTTGTTTGTTCTACCCCCTGGAAAAAACCCTGCTCACCCCAAACAGTGCTGACCCCCTGAACCAAACCCTGCTGAACCCAAACCCTGCTGAACCCAAACCCTGCTGAACTCAAACCCTGCTCACTCCCCTGGACCAAACCCTGCTCACCCCAAACCTTGCTCACCCCAAACCCTGCTTGCTCAGCTCCCTGGACAAAACCTTGCTCATCCCAAGCCCTGCTCACCCCCTGGATCAAACCCTGCTCATCCCAAATCCTGCTCACCCCAAACCCTGCTCACCCTCTGGACCAAACCCTGCTGAACCCAAACCCTGCTGACCCCTGAACCCAAACCTTGCTCACCCCAGATCCTGCTCACTCCCCTGAACCAAACCCTGCTCACCCCAAACCCTGTTCACCCCCTAAACCAAACCCTGCACACCCCAAACCCTGCTGACCCCTGGATCAAACCCTTCTCACCCCAAACCCTGCTCATCCCAAACCCTGCTCACCCCCTGGATCAAACCCAGCTCACCTCAAACCCTGCTGACCCCCGAAACCAAACCCTGCTCACCCCAAACCCTGCTCACTCCCCTGGACCAAACCCTGCTCACCCCAAATCCTCCTCACCCCAAACCCTGCTGAACCTAAACCCTGCACATCCCCTGGATCAAACCCTGCTCATCCCAAACCTTGCTTACCCCAAACCCTGCTTGCTCAGCCCCCTGGATCAAACCCTGCTCATCCCAAGCCCTGCTGACCCCTGAACCCAAACCTTGCTCACTCCAAACCTTGCTCACCCCAAACCCTGCTCACCCCCTAAACCAAACCCCAAACCCTGCTGAACCCAAACCCTTGCACACCCCAAACCCTGCTGACCCCCTAAACCAAACCCTGCTCACCCCAAACCCTGCTCACCCCCTGGATCAAACCCTGCTCACCCCAAACCCTGCTGACCCCTGAACCCAAACCCTGCTCACCCCAAACCCTGCTCACTCCTCTGGACCAAACCCTGCTCACCAGGGTGCTCATGGAGATTTCACTGCTTGAGCATTAAAAATGTGAATGTGCAGCATCAGGGCTTGACAAGGCAGCACCAAAGTGACTCCCAGTCCAATGAGATTTTTAGAATTATAGCAAATTCTAATAAAACCTCTTTCTCTGAATCTGCTATCTCATTATTTAAATGGCAGAAACACAGAGGAAGAAACATCCTCAGGAAGTGCTGGAGACCACTCCCTGTCCCAAATTCTGCATTTGAAAAAGAAACCGTTTTATAATAGTAATAGTTTCCAAATTTTTTTCTTTAGATTTGAATTACTCTATTAACAGACTCAAATAAACCAAAACTTAGCTAACACAAGCCCAAAGCACCCCCTTCTCTCAGTAGATTAAGTGCTAAACATCAAAAAATTGTTGGAACTGTGGTTAACATCAGAAAGTTACTGGAATTGTGCAGAAGATGAGCATTGCCAGGATGAGCTGCGTGGTTTGAGCCATTCCTTTACCTTTTACTCAGCAGCACTGACCAAAAAGTGCTTTAGGTGGAGTTTCCCAGTGCCTCTGCAGTGTGTTTTAATTGCTTTTGAGCAAGTGAAGAGCTTTAAAGCTCCTGCAAGAGAAGCTGGAGGTACATGGAGATATGATTTATCCATTTCTAGCCAGACGCTGTTTTCACTCTGGTTTTTGCTGGGAAGAGAAAGAAAACCCAGGGCCAGAATCTGGTTATGGTATTGCCTCAACATTGGCTTCCACAGGAGATCACTTTTTAAAGAGTCACTGCTCTTATTTCCCTGGCCAAACTCTTCCAAGCCTCAGTGAGTTTTTCAGAGTTGTGTTTGCTCACTGTCCAGGAGCAAAATAACCCAGAGCAACCCTTGGAGCATCATAAATCAGGGGAGCAATTTTCAGTGGGATTTTTTGCATAAAAACTCTCTAAATGCTCCATTTTGCAGCTGCAAGGCTCAGTGCATAAGGACCATTTATTCATTTGTAATATCATTCCTACAAAAGAAATGTTTTCCACATTTCTTAAGGAAATACATTTCCTGACCCAAGAAATTTCTGGCCTCACAGGTTTCTTCTTCACTGCTCTGCTTAGGTTGGTTCTTATCACAGTTTCCTTTCTCCACACTGATTTCATCCATAAATTTTCTTATAAAAGGAAAGTTCTGATCACTGAGGGTGAGGGGAAAATGTTCTTGAAACCTTCTCTTTTGTAAAGCTGGGTTTTCTTTGACTTCTTCCCTTTGGCTGCAGGCTGGGCTGCAGTTTTTCATTCATTCATTCTCCAGTCAATCTGTCAGGCTCATTCCTGAAAGAGGAGCAATCCCAAAGAAAACTTCAACCCTTCACGCCCACTTAAATCTTCATTCTTATTTTTCCAGATGTGCTTTTTCCTGGTCTTCTTGAAATGGTGAAAAATAGTGCAAATTCTTGGAGAGAATTCCCTCTTTATCCTGCACTGTTCAGATGAAATAGGCAAAAAGGTGGAGATGGGAGGAAAAAACAGAGTTCCAGGAAGAGAAGCAGGTTGCCAGAGCATTTCCTTTTATAAGGAAATAAGTTTTGCATGGATTTCTCAGAGCCTGTCTGCAATCAGGGGTGATTGAAAAGTCCTTTTCCTGTAGCTGCTCAGAGGAGTTCATGGATGTGGAGCTGGGTGAGAGTAGACAGCTGCAGGAAGCTGCCTGCCTTTCCACTTGGGATTAGGAAATTAAAATTTAGCCCCATTTTCTTCTGTTCCTGGTCCCCAATGTGTATTGAAGGGGAATTTGTGACCTGTCTGTGGTCACTCCAGCAGCTGCCTCACCTTTCATTCTGGGGCACTAACTTGGTCTTCTTAAATTCTGAGACTAAATACAAAGGATTTTAGCAAACTTTCTGGAGCACAAGTGAGTATTTGGTGGGAGACCACTGAAATATGTGTGTCTGCCACAGGCTGGAGCTCCTTCAGTTCTTTGCAGGCCTTTTGGACTTGTTCTTCCATACATAAATCCCAGTCCATGTTCTTGGGAAATCTGCTCCTCCTGCTCTCCCTCAGATTTCTGCCCAGCTGGTTTTATTCTTCCCTTGCCCTGCAGATCTGCAGGTCCCACCCCAGGCTGCTCATAGGGGATGCTGGGGATGTTTTTCATCCCAGCACTGCCAGGCTGGAATGATTTTCCCCCTGGGATCAGGAGTGCTGTGTGTGCAGACACATCTGTGCACTGTTCATCCCACCCTGCACACAGCAGCTCTGATAAGTACACAGAGGAGCAAATCAATAGATCTGAATCTCTCAGGGGGTTGAAATGTGGATCAGTGGAGAAAGGAGTCAAGTCCCAGAGGTGAACTGAAGTCACAGAGGGATGCAGGAGCCCTGGTGTGTGTCCTACATGGGGGAGCTCCTGAGAGGTGTTGGGAGGGCAAAGCACATTGACATCAGGGCTGTGCTGTCCCTTCCTTGCTGTTCTTAACAGGGAGCATCTCCTTCCCCTTTCCCTGCTGCCTTTCCCTCCCTTTCCCTCCCTTTCCCATGAACTGTTTGGATTTATTATTGACCTGTGTACCTTTTCTCTATTTTTTCTCTTTATTCTCCCCACCTTTGCTTTCTCCTCTCCATCCCCCCTGCCTCACCTGCCCCTTGCCTTTGCTGCCTGTTTTGTGTTCCCAGGCTCATGGTGCTGTCCCTGTCCCCCAGCAGGTGCCCAGCCAGGTCCCCGAGCCCGTTCCCACGGCGTTGGCAGCCCTGGAGAGCTCCCACCCCTCCAGCAGCACTGCACCCCCTGCCTCCAAACAAGGTCAGTTCATGGAGATTTCCTCCCTCAGTATTTGCAATCATTTATTTTTTTTTCCCCTCTTTTCTTGTTTTAGTTGGAATATTTTTGGCAGGGAGACCAGCAGGCAGCAGAAATAGGAGGGGAGGAACTTCTCTTCCTCCAGTGGAACATTTTAAGTGTGTTGCTAAGGCAATTAATTGGAATTTGCTAATGTGGAACTGGTTAAAAATAATTGTCTTCAATCTTCTGTGTCCTAAATGTTGTTTCAGAGCACACAGAAGGAAGAAACTCCTCTCACCCAAGTGCCATCCTCCAGAAGCCAGCGTGTTGTCAGGGTAACACTGTAGCCAGAGAGGCTTTGGATCATTTGGATAATTAGCCCCAGCAGTGGCACAGATCCAGAGGATCATATGGCTTCCCCAGAGCTGCCTGTGTGTCCAGCCCTGTAGGAATGGGCAACATTAACTAAGAAAAATCCCATTAGTGTGCCAAGTGCCTTATAAAGCCCACAGCAGATTTTGCTGACTTTGGTAAAAATGGCACAGATGGAAAGAGTTTCTGAAAATTCCATTTCCTTGGACAAGGCTCTGAGGCACAGGATGGGATCCTTGGGGTCCCTGCACAGGGCCAAGAGTTGGACTCAGTGATCCTGATGGGTCCCTGCCAGCTCAGGATATCCCATAATATACATTGGAAGGGAGATTTTTTAAAGCTGTTCAAGGAAATTGTCCCAGGAGGCAACAGAGCAGGGCCAGGCTGTTCCCACACTGGAATTTTTACTTCAGAGTACCCAGAGTATCATGGAGGGCTGGGATTTTTATTTCAGAGTATCATGGGGTGCTGGGATTTTTATTTCAGGGCATCCAGAGTATCAAGGAGTCCTGGGATTTTTATTTCAGAGTATCATGGAGTGCTGGAATTTTTATTTTAAAGTATCATAGAGTGCTGGGATTTTTATTTCAGAGTATTATGGAGTGCTGGGATTTTTATTTCAGATTACCCAGAGTATCATGGAGTGCTGGGATTTTTGTTTCAAGGTATCCAGAGTATCATGGAGTGCTGGGATTTTTATTTCAGAGTATCATGAGGTGCTGGGATTTTTATTTCAGAGTATCATAGAGTGCTGGGATTTTTATTTCAGGGTGTACAGAGTATCATGGGATGCTGGGATTTTTATTTCAGAGTATCATGGAGTCAGAACATCTCCAGCCACAAGGGTCCTGTCAGGATCACCAAGTCCAACCCCCTGCTTCTTACAGGGTCACCTACCACTAAATAATATGACCAGGAGCTCCTTGAACTCTGATCTCTGAAAATGCAGCACTTTCCATCACACTATTTCATCTCTCTGTATGAAAATGTGGATTGCCACAAATGGGTCTTATCCCTCTTCTCTCTCTCTTTAACTTAATCTCTTTGTAGGCAGCTGTGAGTAAACTGGAAGTAAGTGTTTGCTTAGTTACACAGCTCTGACAGTGCTGGTTTAAACAAAGCAGGGCTTGACTGGGGTTTAACACTGATGAGCTTCCCTGGGTTTATCTCTGTTCCATCCCAGAAAGAGTCAAACATTTGTTCCAGTCCAAAAATTGCTAAAGAGCACATTTATGTAAGCACTGCAGGGAAAGCCCTGGAATAACACCCAGCCATGGCTGGGGGGGCAGAGCAGTGCAGGGGTTGGTGTCAGTAATTAACAGAGCCTGTTAATGATATTTAAACTGAACTAGTGACTTTTGGGGGGCACATCTGTTCAGAAATACATGCCATGGTATCGAAATGATTTTTCACTTTGATATTGGGGGATTTTTGTTTCCAAACCAAGAGCAGTGACAGAGTGCTGTGTGGCTGAAGTGCTCATTCAAACCAGTGCTGTTGTTTCTCCAAAGAAAACAGAGTACCTGTCCTGTCCATCCTCATATTGGATCTCCTCATGCCCTTCCTCTCCTGTGCCCTCCTGTGCTGGCAGCTGTTGAAGTTTGGAATCAGCTTTGATTGTGATTCTGTCACAGCCAGGGCTGCTTGTGCAGCTGCTTCTGACAGTGAGCAGCATCTGGCAGCATCTGGCTGGTGCTGGGCTCAGGGTTGGGATCAGGGTCAGGATCAGAGCTGTGTGCTCTGCTGGCAGACCAGGACCTGCAGTCCCCGCTGGCTTGGTCTGCAACTCATTCCCAAGGCTGGATTTGGGATTGCCTTGTTTAAATCTGTGGTTGGGGTTTTTTTAAAGACAAACCTTTGGCATTTCATAGAATCCCAGAATGATTTGGGTTGGAGGGACCTTAAAGGTCCTTTCATTCTGACCCCACTGCCATGGCAGGGGCACTTCCAGTGACCAAGTACAGGAATTGCTACTGTAATGCCTTGAAGAATCACAATATTTAGGTGCAGGTTGTGTTCCTGGAGATGCCCCTGGTGTGTCCATACCAGCCAGGCTGGCAGAGGGGAGGATTCTGCTGCAGAATCCAGGTCAGGCCAGGCTGGTGCAGGAGCTGCAGTGGGATATAGAACTGCATGGAATCAGAGCTGCCCACATTTTTTCCACTTTTTCCACTCAGAGGGATGTTTGGAGTAGTATTATCCTCTTCTAAAACCTCTTTCCAAATCTTGCAATGTATCAGACATGGAGAATGTTCAACATAGTTGGTGGAAAACAGATGAATGTCAGAGCCTGGAGTTTGGAAAGCTCCAAAGCCCCTGTGCTGACACTGAGTCAGTCCTGGTGCCACCTCGTGAGTGTTTGCATGGGACAAAAGATGGAAAAATGGCAGAGAGCCCAGCAGTTATTGTCAGATAAACACCACAGAGCAGGAACAAATTCCTGTATCCAGTGAACTCCTCCTTGTGCACTGCCCTGGGACCACCCAGCAGCCCAGCAGTGGCTCTTCCATGAAGCAGGCAGTGGGGTCTGTCCCACTGGGTATGTGAAAGAATCTTTAAGGAAAAATAATTTTGCAAAAATTGTATTTATCAGGAAATTTTAAAAAATATATCTTGATATTTCCCCTGGAATAGCCAGCACTGCCTATAAATACTTTCTAAATATAACATGAGGAATGATCTCAGTGTGTTTAGGAAGAGGGATTTGATCCAGTTGGATGAATTGTGTTGATTTTTGTTTTCCCTCCCCAGCTGTGAGTTGTCCATGTGACTCTGTAACAGTTGGCAGGGATGAGTCCCCTTCTGCCAGAACTTGGAGATTTCTTCTCTGGGATGGGGGTTCAAGTTCAGATTTGCTTCTCATTAGCCAAATCTGCTCCTCATTCTCTGAAATCCCTCCTCAAATCACTTTTCTCTGGGATTTTGCACACACAACCTGTATCCATGTAACATTGGCCAGACAAGGTGTGGTTTGAAGGAAGGGAGTTAAACCTCTGGTTTCAAATGCAGCTGTGGATTTTTGCTGGTTTTATCTCTCAGAATTATTTCCTTAACATTTCAAATGTGTTTGGTTGGGTTTGTTGGGTTTTTTTTGAGCATTCTCCTTTGACTTGGGGAGAGAATATCCAGGCAGTTGTTTATAGCAAGCTGTAAATGTCAGGAATGCTCCAGGAATTCCTGCAGAGGATGTTCCAGAAATCAGAGGTGACATGTTTTCTTTTTCCAAACCACTTCCTGCATCCTTTTCCTTCCATGGGGCCTCCAGAATCAAAATCAGCTGTTGGGATACTCTTTCCCATCTCTTTCCTCACTTGTCATCCTCCTCCAAAGCCACGTCCCTGGGTGCCTCATTAGCTTGATAAACTACTGCTTTGGCCACGGGCCTCTGGAGTGCAGCTGGGGCTGCTGAGGGCTGCAAGCTGAGCTCCAGTTATTCCTAAAGGTAGGATTTGGAGCTCCAGGCAGTTTCAAGTGGGTTCTCCTTCAAAAACCCCTTTGGTTCTCCTTCAAAAACCCCTTTGGTTCTCCTTCAAAAACCCTTTCCCTTCAGCTGAGCTGTTGAATAAGTCCCAAATGGAAATCCAGCAGAGCCAAACCTGTTCCATTCTACCCGAATTTTGATGATTTGCAGTTGGTTGTGGCCTTTGACTCCTAATCTGAAGAGCAGGTTTGTGCCTCTGGCTTCTCCAGAATTATTTTTGCTGGTGTAACCGTGTCCTGAAGGAGTCCAGTGTTCCTTGAAGATCCTAAACAATAATGGCCCATACTTCTGGAGCAAAGGAGTGGGAGGCAGCAGAGCTGCAGCAGAGCTTTGGGAGCTGTGTCATGGTCATGGTCTGATGCTAATCATGGGACAAGTACAGGGAATTCTTTCTGCACAAGATTTGGGGGGTTGTGTTGATACATTTCTTCCAAATATCTAATCTAAACCTCTCCTCTTTCAGTTTAACCCATTCCCTGTTGTCCTGCAAGGTTTTGTCCCTGTAAAAAGTTGCCCTCCTTGCTTTATAAGCCCCCTTTAGGTGCTGGAAGGGTGCAGTGAGTCTCTCCAGATCCTTCTCTTCTCAGGATGGCAGAGGTTGTATTTTCAAATTTAGATTCCCAGTGAGGTGCAGGGGCAGAATGCAGGAACAGGAACCAAGGCACCAGGCAGGACATGGGGTTGCCTTGCTGTTGATAATGGTTTTTTTTCTCCTTTCCCAGAAGAGAAGCCAAAACCAGATCCAGTATTAAAACCACCTTCTCCAGTCCTCAGAGCGGAACCTGCTGGGGAGAAGAAAGATCAAGCAGGGCAGACGGCTGAGATCCCTCCCTCAGTGGAAGCCCCAGCCCCAGAAGTTCCTCGGGCTCCATCACCGGCCCCGGCCGCTCCGGTCCCCGCTGTCCCCGCGCCCAGCAGAGCCGAGCCGGAGGACAAATGTGACAAATGTGAACTGGCCTTCCCCAGAGAGGAGGCGCTGCCTTCCCCCAGTGCCGCAGCCTGCCCGGAGCCTGCGGCCGCTCCTCCTGAGGAGGGTGCTGAGGCGTGCCCGGAGCCCGGCAGTGCAGTAGCATCCCCCGGGGACGCCCCGGCGGCACTGCCGGCCGTGCCCGCTGTCCCCGGCGACACGGGCAGCGCCGAGCCCGCGGCAGAGGCGGCCCAGGAGGAGGCTGCGGCGGTGACTGTGGAGGTGGAGCCCAGCGAGGCCGCCCCAGCCGAGGTGGAGAGCGCTCCATCGCCTGCCGGTGCTGCCGCCGCCGCCGCTCCCTCTCCGCCGCCCACCCCGCCGCCCACCCCGCCGCCCCCGTCCCCTCCGCTGCCCCCCAGCGCTGCTGTCACCACTACAACTCCTTCTCCACCTCCTCTCCCGTCTCCCAGTGCCCTCCCTGTTGTCCAGGGGGATTTAGAAGGAGAGGAGAGCACAAGAACTACTCTTAGTGAAGAGGTAAAAGAAACTGAAAAGAAGGAAGAGACAGAAGCAGATGGGCAACTGGAGGAGAGCCGGGAGGCTCTGGGTGTGAACTCAAGCAAGAGTCCTGTCCCAGGTAAGCCTTGGCCTCTGGGGGTTCATGTTGGGAACTGCAGGATGAAGGAAAGAGGCTTTTTCTTCTTCCAATAGATATTTCTGTTTTCATTTGCAAAAGAAAAAGCCTGGTGGTGCTGTGTGGCTGCTGTGACTGTGAAATGCTGATCTTCCTTGGCAGGGATAGAAATCCCTCCTGGTTGTTGATAACTGGTCACTGACTTGCATTGGTGTCCCAGGCTGGGCTGGGCTCGTGCTGTCATGGCAGCCCAGGGCTGGTGGAGGGGAGTGCAGAGCACACTGCCCTTCATGGAATCCATGGTTTGGATTGGAGTGGCCTTAAATCCCATCCAGTGCCATCCCCTGCCAGGGCAGGAGCACCTTTCACTGTGCCAGGGTGCTGCAAGCCCCAGTGTCCAACCTGGCCTTGGACACTTCCAGGGAAGTGTCTGCACTTCCCACAGCTGCTCTTGCCCCCAAGGTGAGTGGTCGGTCCAAGGGCCAGTGGCTCTGGATTTGGGACCATGAAACTCTTGGGATGAAGCCCCAGAGCTGCTGGAGTGGGGTGTTTTCCAGCTGAAAAAATGTGTCATGGTGCTCCCAGATGTGGGAAAATGAAATGGACCATTCACACTCACCCACACTGACAAAGTCACACCAGGGTCACCCACCAGGGTCACCCACCTCTACCTGCCCACCCTTCACTTGTGATGCTTCTGGTTTTCTTTTGCAAAAGTCACATGTAAGCAAAATGTACAATTTACAATTTTAAATTTAAATGTACAATTTACAATTTTAAATTTAAATTCTGCAGTTAACAGTTTAAAGTTCACTAAAATCACAATTTCTGCAACTGCCTTTTAAAATGCAGCCTGTTTCTCCAGTGTTGTTGCCTGCCTTTGGTTTCAGCCCTGCCACATCTCTGCTTTGGCACTGTGGTTTTAACACTCTGTGTTTCCTATGGAAAATGGCTTTTTTTGCAGGACTTCCTGGAGATCACACTGTGGAAAAGAAGTGAAATGATCAATTCCTTGTATTTGCTGCTGGAGGGGTGCAATGGGGGCTGTTCTTCACACCAAGTAGTGTTAAAACATCTCACGTGTCACATTTTCTGCATCCTGTTCTGCAGTTATTTCAATTCCTTGGAACTTGGTGAAGCTTGGACAAAGAGGACAAACAGTCAGTTGTCATTTGGATCATGTTGGTTTCATTTTTTTAAAGTAACATGTCATTTAGGGTTTTTTTGGTTTTTGCTGTGATAGATAGATAGCAATCTCAGGCTCTGCTCTTAAATGCATTGAAAGGCTGAGGTTGGCCCTGTTCCATGTTTGTGTGATGCTCAATATGTGATGCTGATTTTAAAATCCAGTATCTACAGATAGATGAGAAGAAAGATCCCTTTACTACACCAACCATGAGGATTTTTTCTTGTTAATCTTCTTCTATTTTTATTTCACTTGGGTCATTTCACTGCTGTGGCACTTGTTGTTCTTTCAGTCTGAGCTACTTCATAACCCAAATTAATTTCCTTAAAAAGGAGAGGAGAAATGGGACTCTGTAAATAAGGTTTTGCACAGGCAGGTTCCAGTTTGTGGTGTTATTGCTGGCTTTGTAATGGCCTGTAGTTTAAATTAAAAAAAAATTAACTTACAGTGTTTGGGCTTTTAATTATGCAGAAGATTAATTTTAATGCTGTAATGTCATTATGCTCCAGAGCACACATTAGCCAAGCCATTGGCTTTGGCAACATGGAAACAAGGAGTTCTCAAGTCATGTAAAAGATGACTTGAAACTCAGATTTCTATTAAAAGCTCAGGGCTTCAAAGAAAGCACAAAGCTCTCCAAGTGGTTCTTTGTGCTCTACCCCTGATTTAATGATCCTGAACTATTGCATTTCTCTGCCAGCCTTCTTTTCAGAAATAATTTTCCAGTTCTTTCTTGGAGAGAGGAAGGAAGATTGAAATAACATCATCTGAGGCTGCCTGCTAATTCAGGAACAAGGAGCAGCATGTCTGCCATATACATTGGAAAATCC
This sequence comes from Melospiza melodia melodia, assembly GCF_035770615.1. Taxonomy (NCBI): domain Eukaryota; kingdom Metazoa; phylum Chordata; class Aves; order Passeriformes; family Passerellidae; genus Melospiza; species Melospiza melodia. The sequence goes on from NC_086219.1 coordinate 5,675,142, forward strand.
AGCTGCTGACCCTCAGGAGCAAGGAGAAAGGGTTATATTGTTGTGTTTTTCTTGGACTAAAGGCTGAGAGATTTTTTTATGATCTCTGGAGTTAGGATTAAACCTGGGATAAGGGAAACTGCTCGAGCACATGGTGGTAGCTGTGAGCTCTGTGACTTTGTGCAATATTTCTTTGGGGTTTTCAGCAGAATGGTGTTTTTATTGCAGAGCTTGGCCACAAATCATGCCCCTGCTTTCCCTTTAAAGGGAGCTGAGCTGGGATAATCTCATTGCTGCAGCAGCTCCTCCTGCCTGTCCTTTTCATAGCTATGACCTGGCCTGCCTGATGTTGGGAATGAGACCTTCATCCCCTCCTCCCTGAGCTGCTGGGGCAGCATTGCCAAGGCTGGATCCTGTATTTTGGGAGGTGGCAGCTTTCTGGGGATGAGCAAAGGGATTTGCCTGTTCCTGCAGAGTTGTACAAGACACAGCTTCTGTCCAACAGTCAGGGAAACCAGACTTGGATTTTTTGCTCTGTCAAGCTCTGTGGCAAGAAAGAAAATACATTCAGACTCTTAAACATCTTTATGCTGCAGCAGTTCTTTTTTCACAGCTCCACAAAAGGACTTGGTCAGTGTTTGCAGGGAGAGGCTGGAGCTGAGTTAATCCTGAGGGGATCCAGGGGAGCCTCCATTCCTCCTTTTCCATTGGCATCAGGTCTCCACCACATTTCCAAGGTCAGGGGATTCTGCTGGAGCACTGGGAGTGCTGTCCAGGGCAGTCTGAAACTAAAGGTTTGCTCCTCTTTCCAGTCCTAAAGTAAATCTGTGCTGTCACTCCTGTTATCTCCCTTGGCTTTGGAAGCTGTGATAAGAGCTCAGAGTGTTGGTTGGCTTTCTGGTGTCCCTTCTTCAAAGGAATGAAATGAGCTGAAAACAAGGTCTGGAAGTGTGAATAGTGGCAAAAATGAACCTGCATTTGGGCAGGACTTAAACTATTGGAGAGGACATGAAGTTGCTCAACTTGGGGACAGGAAAATGGAAAAGAAGAGCAGAAGTGTCTGGAGTTGTCCCTTTCCAAGAGCCAAACTGGACACATTACTTTGTATTTCCCTACAGCCTCCCAGATGAAACTCCATCTTCAGATGAATAACACCAATATCTATTGTTGGATTTGGGGTTTGGGAATGTTGGTACCCAAACTCACATCAGTGCAAATTCTCCTTTGAGTTCCTGCAGCAGAAATGTGAACTTGACAGAAGAAAAAAAGAAATCTGGTGTCTGCTATTTTACACTGGTTCTGCCTGCTCTGAGCACCCTCACAGCAAAGTTGGCAGCTTTGGTGTTCAGTCTCTGTCTGTGAGTGACTGGATCACCATTCCCTGCTCATCAGCATCACTGGTTGTGTGTCCTGGTGAAAAGGGGAAGATTTGGTGGTTTCAGAGCACTAAAGCCCTGAGCAGGGCAGGGTGTTGTACCCAGGGCTGGTTCCTTGCTGCTGACCCTGTTCCTGCTCTGAGCATCCACAGGGAACACGTTCCCCCATTCCCAGGGCACAGGTTGTGTTCCTGCCTCCTCAGGAATTCTTGCCTGAAGATTTTAGGACAGGCAGAGCTGTATCTGCAAGGGGTAAGAACACATGCTTTTTATTTAATTCCTACTCCTCTGCTCTACTGCTCTACAAGGAGAAAAGTAGCTTATCAAGAGAGGATCTGGGAGCTCCAATCTGCACTAAAAACATCACCCTGGCTAAAAGTCATCAACAAGAGTTGCTTTTTATTAAACTCTGGGATTTCCATAGCTACAGTGAGGGACCAGCACTTTCCAGGCAACAAAACAGGATAAATGTTGTTGGTGGAGTGGAATTTCTGCAGAAGGTGCTACCACAGACCTGAGGCCTTTGATGTCCCCATTCTATCATGGCTATTAAAAGCAGCAAAGAAGAAAACAAGAGACTGATGTGTGTCCCAGACAGAGCTCCTTGGGACACAAGAAGCTGAAAGAACTTAAAACAAGGAATTCAAAGGGCTGTTTTTTGCAGAGCTCATTTATGAGATATATTTCTGGATTAAATAGCCCAGCAAAGAAGAAAACAAGAGACTGATGTGTGTCCCAGACAGAGCTCCTTGGGACACAAGAAGCTGAAAGAACTTAAAACACAAGGAATTTAAAGGGCTGTTTCTTGCAGAGCTCATTTATGAGATATATTTCTGGATTAAATAGCCCAGCTGTGGCGAGCCCTGGAGTTTCTGAGCTGAGGAGTCTCTAACGAGCAGCTTGGGCTGTAATTGGAAATTCCTTGGAGAAATTTCTCCAGCACTGAAACCTGCAGAGGCAGAAACATAAATCAGGTGTCGCCTTCTTCTTGATTTGCTGCCATAACCACTGGAATATATTTTCTTTTCCATGAGCTGGAAGGCGATGGTGAATCTTTGCTTTGGTCTTTCATGGCATGTTGGATAATAAAATAAAAATGCAAGAGCTGGTATTAATTTAGGCTTAACAGTTGGCACCACATCAGAGGGGAGAGGCCTCGTGCCCTGCTGGATGGGTGTGAGCTTGTGGGTGGGTAAATCTGTGGGAAGATGTTCCACAGGGAACGTGACACAGCTGGAGAAATGGCTGAGGGAGCACTGGGCCTGCTGAACAGATCCTGCAGGGCTGGGAGTGCTGTCCAGGGCAGTCTGAAATTCAGGGTTTGCTCCTCTTTCCAGTCCTAAAGTAAATCTGTGCTGTCACTCCTGTTATCTCCCTTGGCTTTGGAAGCTGTGATAAGAGCTCAGAGTGTTGGTTGGGTTTCTGGTGTCCTTTTTCAAAGGAATTAAATGAGCTGAAAACAAGGTCTGGAAGTGTGAACAGTGGCAAAAATGAACCTGCATTTGGGCAGGATTTAAACTATTGGAGAGGACATGAAGTTGCTCAACTTGGGGACAGGAAAATGGAAAAGAAGAGCAGAAGTGTCTGGAGTTGTCCCTTTCCAAGAGCCAAACTGGACACATTACTTTGTATTTCCCTGGACACATTACTTTGTATTTCCCTACAGCCTCCCAGATGAAACTCCATCTTCAGATGAATAACACCAATATCCATTGTTGGATTTGGGGTTTGGAAAGGTTGGCACCCAGACTCACAGCAGTGCAAATTCTCCTTTGAGTTCCTGCAGCAGAAATGTGAACTTGACAGAAGAAAAAAAGAAATCTGGTGTCTGCTATTTTAAAAGGAGGGAATACTGAGCAATGTCTCCAGAGATCTCTGGAGATCCACCCCAGGCAGCTCCACAGCACAAACCCCCAGGCTGATGGAAGTCGTGGGATTTAAGGCAAGAATCATTCAGGAGGCTTGGCAGGATTGCAGCCTCTACAGAGCTCACTTTTGCCAAAAAAAGCTGGAAAAAATGTATACTTGAGCAGCAGTAATGTTCACATCCTGACAGCTGAGGAAGGAAACACCCCAGACCTTTGCCAGCCCCAAATCCGTGACCCCTGAGTTTATTTCTGTGTGGTTAAAAATGAAATGTTATTTTACACCATGGATCGTTTCCATGGTTTGGGTTTGAGGGCAGTGGAGTTCTGTCAGATTAAAAACTTTGGGATTGACCAGTTAAATTACTTGGCTGGGGCAAAATTGAGGTTATTGCTTTGCAGCCTAATCCCTTCTTGGAGAAACCCCTGGGGAGTGTTTGGTGACATCCCCAAACAAGGCTGGAAACAGCTCTTGGAAAAGGGCTCAGCTTTCACTGAATTTAGCAGATTTTGTGATGGAGGGAACTGGGGAAGCCTGTCTTAGATGTGAGCTTTGCTGAATTCCAGGAATTACCACGTGCATGGACACTGACCATCCCCAGCCTTGGTTTTGCCCCTGGACACTGGGAACAATAATTGGGCTGTTCCTGCCAAGGGAGCTGCCTGGAGCAGCAGCAAAGGCTGATCCCTGCTGGGGGAGACAAAGCTGTGCTGCAGTCTGGGCCTGCTTGGCCCTTCCTCTCCCCTCCTTTGAGCCCCAGGAAATTCAGGATTTGTGCTGGGGCTCTGCCCTGCCCTTAGAGCCTCTCCATAGGGAGACACAATGGATGGGATGGGCAGGACCTGGAGCTTGGGAGATCTGAGGGATTTTTCCAGCTGTTGGTTCTGTGAACAAGGAGATGATGTTTCAATACTTAAATAAGACTTTCCTTTTTTAATTGAATTTGCTTTTGGGGTGTTCAGCCTGAAGATAAAAGTCTTCCATCAGCGCTGGTAGCTCCTGTTGCTCTTTGGGTGGGCCTGGATGTGGTGATTCCCCTGGGAATCTGCAGGTCCATGGTCACCCTCCAAACAGGGAGACACCCTGGAGAAGCACAGAAACTCCTGTGAATTCTTTGGGGAATGCAGCAAATCCCATTTGCTCCATGCCCTCAGGAACAGAGCTGGCTGTTACTAACTCTTCTTATTTATAGAGAAGAACCTTTCAAAATTCTGGTTTATTGTGATAAAGGAAATGCACACTGGGTTTTTCCACAGTATCTGCTGGAAACCAAAAGCCAGAGCTGGAAATCTGTTTGCAGTAATCTTCAGTCACAAAATCAATCCCATTTACACTCTGTTAACTGGGCATGTGTGCCTGGGATCCGAATTTAAACTGGGAGCATTTGCCACAAATTAGGAGCAGATTGGATTAATGGGTTTGTCTCCTCTTAATATATTGTGTGGTTTCTTCTACCCTTTAGGGGGAAAACACGATTGGAGTAGATCAGTGCTGATCTTGGGAATACTCTGTGGTGTTTCCTTTGACTCAGTTGGCCAGGGAGATCATTAATGCTGGAGTTACAACCTGCTTTTGAATTGAAATATAAATCCAGCTCAAAGCAGTGCTGCAGGATTGAAGGAGTTTTCCTTTTGGATGAGATACTGGAAGTTTCTGCTTGCTTATGGTTAATATTATAATGATGATAATTCTTGAGAAAATATGTTGAGAACGGCCTTCTCTCCCAGCCAGTACCTGGTCTGTCCAAAAACTTGACTTCCTGAAGGTTTTTTTCCCTGCATGATCCTTGTCCTGTTGGCAGTGACCTCCTTTGCTACCCCAAGTGCCATTTGAGGCTTGAATGAACAACTTGTAGAGCAATTCCTGTGTTTTCATGTATTTCTAGTGATTCTTATTGCTGCATTGAAAGCCCAAGTGGTTGAATCAAGCTGAATCCTCACAAGGCTGAGCTGCTTTGTTGTTCTGTGCCTCAGAGCAGCCCCTGGGAGGGAAGTTCCTCCCCCCAGCCCCACCAGCCCTGTGCATTCAGGGCTGTAACAGATGCACGTTTCCATTGCAGCCCAAACCGCTGTAACTGCACCAAAGACCTGGAAGAAACCAAAAGAGCGGCCCCAAGGCACTGAGGAGGTGACAGAGGCAGAAACAGAGGTGAGAGGGAGCCAAAGTCCTGCTCTACCCACGTTTAAAGATGCTGTTCCTCTCTGGGAATTGTACTTTAGAGACATTGCTTCCTGATTGTCCCACAGGATCCAGGGCAGTTTTGGGGAGGAACTCTGCTATTCCTCAGCATCCTTTAGATAACAGGTGTCAGTCTGCTCCCTTTAAAGCTCTTCAGTTTTCTTTGGGTTTGCCTAATTTAATGATTATTACAGTCATAGAATCACAAACTGATTTGGGTTGGAAGGGCCCTTAAAGACTCACCTCATTCCAACCCCTGCCATGGCAAGGGACACCTTCCACTGGAAGGTTCCACTAAACTTCCACCAGCCTCCAGCACTGAGGAACCCCTTTCAGTGAAGGGTGAGGGAAAAGTGGCTTTGGATCCCTCAGCACTGCCCCATTTTGGTCCCAGGCCACCATCCTGACACTTGGCACAGGGACATCATGGCCAAGGATAGTTTTCCTGGTGACCAACTAGTGAAGAAGCTGATAAAGGAAAATGCTGAAGTTTTCAGGCAAAACCACCTCAAGAGTGATTAGATGAGTAAAGAAAAACTCCCTTGCTGCTGTTCTGGTAGAGATATTGCAGCAGGAGGCTGTGCTTAATATCCTGGGTCAGTATGGGGTTAGAATCAATCAGAAAAGGAGCAAGAGAGTAAAAATGTGGAAGTTCAGACTGCCCAGTGTGTGGATAAAAGCTGAGGTTGGCCAGATGTGGTGCAGAGCAGGAGAGCAAAGGGGCTGCAGCAGCAGCTTCAGCCTCCACACTTTCCTCATCCTCCCCTGGAGGAGTTGTGTCTCCTGCACCACCTGGCAGTTCCACTGGGGAATTCTTCAGAGAATTCCCTTGAAAAACCTGCAAGAGGCGTTTTAGGATGTGGTGCAGTCAGGTAGGGAGGCAGAGGATCAGGAGCCTCCTCCACAGCATCCTCAGTGAAGTTTCTCCTTTGTTCAGTGCTGAGAGGGGCTGGGATTTCTCCCGGGAGAAGCGATTCCGACGCCTCCTCGTCTGAATGCACAATCAGGCTGTGTCCTTGGAGAGCTCTAAAATTAACAGCCAGGGATACTATTAATGCTTTTCCCTGAAACTGAGATGCTGGCATTGTGGCTGGATCTCACACTGCCTTCCTTAGTGGCATCTGCTCCAGTTGGCAGCAGGCATTTAAAGGAAGAACCCCCAAAACAAGCCCCACGTGCCCTTTACCACCCCTTTCTCATGGCTGGTAGGAGAGGAGGAAAGCAGAGTTGTGTTTCCAGGCTGGGATTGCTCATGGCTTAACAGTTCCCTCTCTCCAATCCCGTGGGGATTTCATGGGCAATGCTGAGTCTCTCCAGCTGCACCATTAATTATCAGTGGGTTATCCATGGGAATGAGCTGATAAATCACCTAGTGGCTCAGTGTGCTGTTCCATATCCCTGTGTAAGATGCATTTGTATTCCTGCTGCTCCCAAAAATGCCGTGTGAATCCATGAAGAGCCATTCCACGTGCACTGAATTTGTCAGGGTGTTTGTAACAAAACCTCTGCTCTGTCCCTGCTCCAGCCGAAGGAGGAGGAGGAACCTTCAGGGGACAAAGTACTTGAATCTGACCAGGAGAAAACGAGCCATGGGCTTGAGGCAGAGAGGGAACCCTCAGAGCTGAAAGCAGTGAAAGCCGTGGAGGAGAACGGGGAGCAGGAGGCAGAGCCGGTGCGGAACGGAGCCGAGAGCGTCTCGGAGGGCGAGGGCGCCGACGGCACCTCCGGCTGCACCGAGAGCTCCGCGGAGGGGACCCTGTACCAGTACAAACCAGGTAGGTGCTGCTGCTCTGCCTGCCCCTGCCAGGGCTGCTGCCACCCCGAGTGCCAGCCCTATGGATTTGGTGTGCACTGTGTCAGCTCTGCCGAGATCTGCAACCCAGCAGGCCCTCAGAGATCTTCCGTGGGGAAAAGGGTGTCCTGGTTTAGGGCAGACTTGGGATAAAACCTCCAAAAGGGGGGACCTCCAGAAAGCAAATCCACACAGCCCCTCCCTCCAACTGGTTCAGGAAGGATTCTTTGGAGAGAAGTAGAAAGAACCTGTTTATTTAACAGGCACAGCACCCCCCAGCACACAAAATGAACAATACCAGGTGCCACCACTCTGTCACTGCTCTGAAAAAAAGATGACAAATTCAGAAAGTCTCTCTTGGGGGTGGTCACTCTGTTATCAGTCCCTCCAGCACTGGGGATGGCTGCTGCACAAGGTGCAAACTCTCAGTGTTCCCAGATCCCAGTCCAGAGCAGGTTTGAGTAGGTCCAAAAAAAGGAAAGGAGAAACAGTCCAGGGAAAAATCAGACTGTTTAGCTAAACTAACTAATGAGCAGAAGCAAAAAGCAAGAGTAAAGCAAAAATCCAAGCAAAAAGCAAAAGCAGCACCATGTACTGCCCCATCTCTGTGTCCCACCAGCTGTGGGGGAGCAGCGGATAACAAAACCAAACCAAACCATTCGCTCTTCAGAGCCAGTCTTGAAGGCACAGAACATATCCAGCATCAACAGAACACACAAATGGGGATACAAGCATCATAACATCACCCTAGGACAAGGGCAAAATGGTTTTTGTCTCGCTGAGAAGAGAAAATCATGAATTCCTTGACATTTTTGTGCATTTGGATGCTGGCTACAGCACCGTGGAAATGACAGAGAGTTGATTCCTGTGTGATTGACAGCTGGAAACTATCCAAAAAATTTCACAGAAACCAATATACTTCTGAAATAAGAGGTGGTTAAATAAGAAATGAAAGTGCTCATTGGGTCCTAAATACAAATGTGTGTGTTCATAAAGATTTAATTTCCTGGCTAAACAATTGCATGGATCTTTGGATTTCTACAAAAGTAAGGAAAAGAAAAAGTTTGTGGTTTTGGATCCAGGCACTGCCCAGCTCAGTCCCATTGATTAGGGTATAGGATATCTATAGAGCATTTTTGTTATTTATGAAGACCTAACCTTTTTGTTATTTATGAAGATTTTGTAATTTATAGACCTGAACCTCAATTAATCCACCTCATTTGGAGAGAACTTGAGACCAATTTCTCAGTTGCTCCCGATTTTTAAGCAATTTCTTATTTAAGTGAAGCTCCCTCCAAATAAAGTAGTCATTTTTTAGGAGCCCAGAAATTAAAGAGAATAATAATAATACAGAAGGACCTGGAGGACCTGGTGGACAAGGAGCACCACCATTAAGGGACTCCACTGCAGTGGTTATTTGTGCACCACTTTGTTCTGACAAAGACCTCAATTGCTTTGGTTTTATTAATTCAGCACAGTTATATTGCAAGGGGAAAACACAGAGGCCTCTTGATAGCTCATCACACTCAGGGTACCTGAGCAGTTCATTGGCCACTCCTGAAGTTAATCCATAATTCATCAGCTGGTGCAGTCAGAACAATCCCAGTTGTGTCCAGCTGTCCTTTCACTCAGCTGGAAGGGTTGGATGGATCCCTGGGAAAGCATCATACATCAGACTTGTGCAACAGTCCTCAATTTCAGCTCTACTCTTCTGAGAAAGGGGAATTTCTGCCTTTGGAGGAATTGTGTGTTTCATCCCTGTCTCTTCCTGCATGGGGGATCCTTCCTGTGATGCTGCCCAGCTGCTGTTCACATTCAAACAGCTCATTGAGAGCTTTCCAGGAGAAGGAAACTACACCTAAACTTGTTGTTGTGGTGGAGCTTTTCCATGGTAAATGACAGGTACAGTGGGCAGGCCAGGAATTGCAGCCAGGATCCAGCTAAGCCATTTCTGCACCCCTGGATCCTGAAGCTCTGTGGAGATAAAACTGCATGAAGAGCTAAAGTTTGCACTCACTTCTGTGTATTTTCATTCCCAGTTTTTAAAACCCATCATTGGAGTAAGTCCCTGCTTGTGGCCTCTGCAGGGGTGCAGATGGTGAGATCCCAGAGATCCAAAGCCAGGGCTCAGGGAATGAAAAAAGGGAATAATAAATACCTGAAGGGCTGATGAGTGCTGAGTAATGCAGTCTGGCATGAAGGAGCTCCAAAGGTAGCATCTCATACAGATGTTTTCCTTCAGATAAAACATGTTTTCTTCCCTAATTTCAAACAAACTGTGTGGCCAGTGCTGAAAATCCCATCTCCAGACCACCAGAGGCTGACTTACCTTGTGCTAAAGTGGCTGGAGGTTTATGCTGTGATTTGCACCAGGCAGGATCCTCCACACCCAAAAAGCTCAATGTAAAACAGGTGGAAAGTTGTAGTTCCCAGATCATGGCCTGTGTTGTGGCTTCTCCTGTTTCTGCTTGTTATTTCCAGCCAGGATTGTTCACAGTTCATGGTTTCACATTTTCAGAGGGTGTTTTTGTTCCATGCTCTGCTCTCCTTGACTTCATGTTTATGACTTCCTTTTACACCAGACAAACCCCTTTAACTTCTGCATTTTCACACAGAAACAGGGAATTGTCCCCATTCTACCATATCCCACAGGAGAGCAGAAGTCAAAGTTACATACATGGGTTAGAACTGGAATTAGTGCCCTGACCTGGGTGGAGTTGGACCTGGCTCTTGTTCATGTCCCTTTAATGTTTCACGTGTTGCCCTCCTCTCTCCCTTCAAAATGAAAATCAAATTAAATTGAAACATCCCAGGCTGGTGCAGCACCCTCATCCCTTTGGGTTTACCAGGACCACATCTGGGTGAGCAGGGGGTTTGTTTGCTGTGACTCTCAGGGATTTCTCTCCCTATAGAGCAGTGGAAGCCCCTGGACCCCGAGGGGAAGAAGCAATACGACCGGGAGTTCCTGCTGGACATCCAGTTCATGCCTGCCTGCATCCAGAAACCCGAGGGGCTGCCTCCCATCAGCGACGTGGTGCTCGACAAGGTGAGAGGAGAGCCCATAAAACAGGTATGTGCAGGGTTTTGATAGAAATAAAGATCCATAGTGCCTCATTCCTGATCCATTTCCATGCCAGGTTTTAGTGGGAAGTGGGAATAGTTGGTCTCATCTCAAAATTCTACATATAGAGGTGTTGGTGCCTGATGAATGTGCACAGATGATTAAAAACTGAAGCATTTTTGATAGTCTTTATCTAGATTAAGTTATACCAGGATGTTATTAAAATTTAAAATTACCCAGCCATGAAGAGCTGAGGATCCAAGCAAGGCTGGATGGAGAGGCAGTGGCTTCTGTTAGATCAGTTAATTGATCTATTAGATCAATTAAAAAGCAGAGAGAAGCTTTTGGGCAAACTGTTTTTGATCTGAAGCAGTTTCTTCACTATTTGTAAGCTGATCTAATAAAAGATCTTTAAGAACTCCATTCTGGGGCAGTTTTGGGATTTTTCTCCAGCTTCATCTCAGAGCTGGAGGTCTGGGCTTAGTGAAACACTTGGGATTTCTGAGTGCTGACACCAAGGCCTCGTTCTGCTCTCACAGAGAGCTGGAGAGTTCCTTGGCTTTGATGGAGCCACGACAGCCTCACTCTTGAGACTCAGGGATGTGGGTGTGCAGAAACATTTCCACTCTGGGTTTCATACCCAGGCAAATTGTAAAATGCAGCTTTATTGCCAAAATTATTTCATCTACGTTCTGCTTTCCCATGATTGTTTCTCACTGTTCTGTGTTTGAGCTTCCTGGGCTCAGTTGCCCATCTCTCATGTTGGCACAAAAGCCATTGCTTTGAGGGAAGGTGGCAGTTTCATGCTCCTGAACCAAGACAGGCCTGTGTTACTATGATTTTATCCTCCATAATCCTTTAAATATTTCTGAGCTCCACCTGTTTCCTCAATAGTCTCCTAAAGATATGTTTTAAATTAATATATTTTATGAATGAATGATGTTTTAAATTAAATACTTATTTTTAGCACGAGTGCGGATGCCTAAAACTTGAGCAGTTTGTTAATTTGGCTGTTAGGAATGACTGCCATGCTTTAGCAGATGCTGTGTGTGGATTGCATGGGCTGAGCATTCCTGTGTGTGTGCTCTGCTCGTGGCACAGGTCAGTCAGCCCAAGCTGCCGCTGAGGACTCTGGACCCCCGGATCCTGCCACGAGGCCCCGACTTCACGCCAGCCTTTGCTGATTTTGGGAGGCAAGCCCCCGGGGGAAGAAACGTGTCTGGAAGTGTGAGTTTACCCCAACTTGCTCATTTCAAAGCTGGCCCTAACACTGATGAAGTCCCTCCTCAGTGGGGCTCATGTTTGCTTTTGGGCCTCTTGCAATGCGCCGGTGGTTCTGGTTCTGTCGGGATGAATGCAGGGGTGATGTTTGCTTGGTGGACAAAATGTGGGGGAATTGGGAACGGTTGTGGATGTTTGTCACGGGGAGCTGTTGTTTGGGAAGGGTTTGTCTCCTTCCTGTTTCCCTGTGGGAGAGGTGGAAGCGTTTCCACACCAGGACCCGGCAGTTGCGTGCGCGGTCGTGCGTTCGTCGTACAACAGACCCGGCGTCAGCGTCACAACCCTGGGGGCTGTGCTGCAAAACACCCCCAGAGCAAAGAGATTTTACTAACAAACTAAATCCAGCCAGCACCTGTGTGTTCCTGCTTTCTCTGTGCTTCCACATGTTGCTTTGGTCACTTCATTCCTTGTTTTTCCACTTTTCTGCTGCTTTTCTTCCATTTTCCCTTCTTCTCCCTGTGTCTGGCTTTGTCCACCCTCTGAAATCCCCCTGTGAGTTCTTCACTCATGCCTCTGCCATGTCTTTTCCTGGGGCACAGGTGCCCCCAGTCAATGCTACTGGAGGAGGACGCTGCCACCATTAGGGACAATCACTTATTTTCAGCTGTTGAGCTGCTTCTGCTGTGTCCATCTGGATGTGTCTAACGACACAGCCATCGTGGAGCTTTCAAATCTGCTGGTTCCAGAAGAGTTCCCCGAATCACCCCAACTTCCAAGTGTGCAGATTTCCAGGAGTCAAACCCAGCGCTTTTGGGTCAATGCAATAGCTCTGGTTTGGAAGCAGCCTCGTGGCCAGTGCCTCAGTTCGGGGGTGCACCCCTGTGTCCTGGAGTTGCCTGGGTGCCACAGTTTCTCTTGGAGCACCACCTGGTCTGCAGAACCCGGCGAGGTCGCGGTGTTGGCCGCGTTTGGGCCGCACTGTGGTGCCTCCCTCCTGTCCCGTCAGCGCTGAGTGTCCCGAGCCCTGCGGCGCCCGCGTAACGCCGCTGTCGCTCTTTGTCTCTCCGCAGGCCTGCAAAGTGCAGAGCACCCCTGGATTGCCCTCCCTGGCTCGGTGCGGGCCCCCATCATGCCCTCTCTTGGTCTCGCCTCACCCACCATTGAGGAACCTGCCGATAGGGGTAAGCCAAATCCCCCCCTCTCCCCCCAGCCTTTGCACCTTTTTGTAGAGTTGCCTTTTTTCCCCAACACCCACCGTTGATAAAGAACGACTGGCAGAAAACTTTACAAAAAGGTGCAACCTTGTTTAAAAAAAAAACGAAACAAGACTTGCGTTGTACCCCTCTAGGCAGTCTTCAGTGGTGGGTGGGACATCACCAGCTGAGGGCATGCTGGGACGTTGGCCCGAGCGGGATCCGCGAGGGTCTGCACTTTGCAGACCTGTGGAAAGGGGGAGAAAAGGTAAGTCCCGCTTACCCCGTTCATTTGGAGCATTCAGCACGTAACATACATCTTACATTTGCGCCTTTGCAGAGCAGAGCCTCTCCTTGCCTTGTTCTGGAGGAGGGCTGGAAGGTGCCGTGGTTTAACCAGCCTGTCCTCGACGCCGGCGGTTGTAGGATCAGAGGGTTCTGAGCCCAGCAGTGGCAGACGTTCCCTCTCGTGAGCATGGCCACCCCTGCGTGTGCTGCCTGTCCCCAGCCATCCCACCTGTGCACAGGCCATGCCATCAACCATCCATCCACTGCCTCTTCCTTGCCCCAGTAACGTGGAGCAGCTCAGCGCTAACCGCTTCCGGCACGTTGAGCGTCTTTTGTTTCGCTTCTTTGGCTTTTGTCTTTGTTTCCCTCTTTTTGCTTGAACGTGTTTTTTATGACTGTCTCTGCCACTAACCAGTGTTGTGTCAGACAGCGGGGTGGAGCTGCACAGGACAGGGTGCAGCTGGGAAGGCTCTGTGGTGTAGGCAGGGTTAGGTGAGCGTGGCAGGTGAGGAGATGCAAACTCAGAGATGTGGGGCTGGAGCAGACGGGTCCGTCGGTGCACAGGCTGCGTTGGCTTTGTCCTTCCTGAGAGGTGATGGAAACTGAAATCGCCTCAGTTCCTGTTCCTGGGAGGAACAACCCCTCCCACCATGGAAGATCAATTTCACTGTCTGCATTCAAAGCCTCTTATAGAGAGAGAAGCACTTCCTTAATTCCTTGGATGGTTTCTAAAGTATTTCCATGACTTGCAGCCTGGGTGGGAGCACCAGGCCAGTCTGTGCTGCTGTGAGCCTTTGGCTCCTCTGCAGGAGTTTGTACCTTTGTCTTCCTGCTTTCCTTCCCTGTGTCTTCCTCTGGAAAAGAGGTCATTCAGATTAATGCAGGAGCACCTGGTACTTGTCCCATGCTCCAGAACCATCATTATTTACAGGAAGCCAGGCCTGAGCTCAGGCACCTCTTGAAGTTGCTGTAGAAATCTGGAGCCAAAAACCCCAGACCCCTAGACCATTTCTCTTAAAAGTTAGATCCTTCTAATTTGTTATTACATCTTCAAAGGAAGCTTCTATTCACTGATTAAAAACCTAATCACACAGTTTGAACTGAGTTTATTCACAGATATTAAAAACATACCATATCAAAGAAAGTCGTCGTTGTGTTGATGCTTGAAAGGGCTCAAAGGCAGCTGGATGTGAGGAGGTGACAGGTGACACACTGGGGCTCTGTGCACCCCTCAGTTGTCCAAGGGAGTCACCTCCCTCAGGGGTGGGTGGGTGTTTGCTGCACAGGAACCTTTGCATGGACCCGTGCCCGAGGAAGCGCCGCCTCTGCGACTCCGTGCCCGTGTGTCACAGCCTGGAGTGTCTGGGGGGTCCTTCACACCAGAGCTGCCTCTGTGCAGGACATGGGGTGGCTGCAGGTCACTTCTCCTTGGCTTTGCCCCTGTTCTGGGGGGGATGAGCTCAAAGGTTTGGGGTTTCAGGGCACGCTGCAGCCTGGCTCTGATTCCAGAGCTGTCTGTGGGCAGGAGGTGTGTGCTGAGCTCTGGCACACGTGGCTGTGCCCAGTCAGTTTCTGTGGCACCATTGTCTGCTCCTTCAGCTGGAGGGAAGTCTCTTCTCTGCACGTGGGCAGCGTGGTCAGAGCCTGGGCAGCAGAGCTGTGTAACACCAGAGGTGCTGGGTGAAGGCAGGGCTGCTGCCAGGCCTTGCTGAGCCACACTGGTGTCACTCAGGGCTCAGGGTGGGACACAGGAGGGATCAGTGTCTGCTTTAGGAAGGTGTCTGACACACAGAAACTCCTGAAGGCTCCCTGTTCCACTGTTGACTCCTCAGGAGTGATCAGTGAGGAGTCAACAATGAGCAGCTGGTGTGGTTGTGCTACAAGTGGTTGGACTTGATGATCTTGGAGCTCTTTTCCAAGATAAATGATTCTGTGATTACAGCATTCATGGGCCTTGTGCCCTGTGCAGTTGGAATAATCTGCTGGGCTATTTCTGTGCGTGGCAGGGGATGTGAACAGGGGTCTTTGTAAGCTGGGGGGAGCCCAGTGACACCCTGGCCCTTGGAGCCCTCTCCCAGGCACCATGGGAGCAGTCACTCCTCAGGGTGAGGTGTTGTCTTCTGACAACATCTTCCTCTGCTGCTGTTATCCCAAACCAGAGCTCCAGCCCTGCTGGTGATCCTGCTCATTTGCACACATTTACCTTGTCAAAGGCAAGTGGTTCAACTCCCTCCTGCCTTTGAGAAGAATTTTGCCTTTCAATAACTACAAATCCGGGTTTGTGGCTGATGTATGACATAAGAGGCACCAGCCAAGAGCTCTTTCCTCCTATTCACTGAGGCTCTTCAAGTAACTGCAGTGGCCTTTTTGATGCTTGTTGAATCCCTTTGTTGAACAAAGCAGTCTTTGAAATGGCCCATCTTCCATGAGTGGCTGCTGAGCAGATTAATTACTGCTGTGGGAAGGACCAGGTTTGATAATGGAGTTTTGCTGCTTTAATTTGTACTTGAGGTTGACAATTTGTGATAAATGAGTTCAGACCAGTGAAGGAGCATGGGGGAAGAGCAGCCTCCCAATAGCACCTGGTACCTTTAGTCCTTAATCAGATGGTGAAGAGGAGGTTTGGGGGTGTCTTGTGCCCCACCACTTGTACATGTGGTGAAAAACTCCCCAGCTGTGGCAGGTCTTGTGCCTGTTCAGGAGGAGCATCACAGCACACAGGATTGCAGAGGTGCTCAGGAAGTTCCAAAGCACCCTGATTCCCTTTCTTCTGTGAAACCACCCAGAGTTTGTCCCATATCTGTTAGGATCCATATTTTTCATGTCCAGGAGTTGCAGTGATACTCCTTCACTGTGTTTTATGTAATTCCCATCTCAAAATGGCTTTGTTGGAAGCAGTCCCCAGTAAAACAACATTTCTGGCAGAGCTGCCAGTTTCTCATCGTCTAAGTGCTTGGGATGGCATGAAATACACCTGTAAGGGCTGAATTCTTGCACACCTTGCTGTGATGCCTCAGTTATGCAGTTTCTGATCCCAAAAAGCATTTTTGGCCAGTTGGAGTCAGTTCTGCCCCCTGTAGCAGCACCCAGAGCACAGCTGGGTTATGTAGGTTGTGTAGGCAGAGTCAAACCCAATCTCCCTGCTGGGAGGAGCTGCCCAGAGGAATGTGTTGGGTGTCTCCATGTTCCCTGTGAGCAGCCTGGAGCAGTGCTGGGTCACAGGGACTCCTGGTGTCCCAGCAGGACGTGCTGGTGGTCAGCACTGCCGTCAGTGGGTGTTGGTGCTTGCCCTGGATGTGTTACCCAGCCTCAAGTGGGATATAATAAGGAATGTTTTTGTCCTAGTTGTTGAATGTTGGACCGAGGAGATCTCAGCCTGGCCAGAGGAGGGAGCCCAGGAAGATCATCACTGTGTGTGTGAAGGAGGATGTGCACCTGAAGAAGGCAGAGAACGCCTGGAAGCCGAGCTTGAAGAGGGAAAACCAAACTGAGGACCCAGAAAATGTCAAAACCCAGGTGAGAGCATCAGCAGGTCTGAGGTGCATCAGCTGCCCCAGGTAATGAAAAGTTGTCTTCCCTTTTGTATCAGACAGTGAAAAAGGGCAATCCCAGTTTTCCCCTATCTGATGGTATTTTTGTATGTTTATTCTTGTTTAAATGCCAGTCCTGTATATTAAGCAGAGAACACCACCCAAGCTCCTGTCTCTCTTGCAGGATTGCTTCCCTACTGCTGTTTTACTGGAATATTTCTGTCTCTGTTCTAAAGCAAAGAGCATTACATTCCCAGCACAGAACTTAGTTTTCATCTCCTTTTAGACCACATTTCTTCCCTGAATCCTCAGCAAGACTGAGGTTCCTCTGTGAAATCCCTCAGTTGGTCCTGCCCAGCCCAACAGTGCTGTCTGGAGCTGCCTCTGTCCTTCTCCCCCTCCTCTCCTCCACGGGGCACTTGCTCTGGGAGGAGGTGTTTGTCTGGTGGCCAAGCTTGTAATTTGTAGGACAAGTTGGAATGGTCTTGAAGGACACTGGAATTCTGTTCTTGGAGCTAATGGTGGCATTGTTGGCCTCATTATCATCCTGGATAGGGAAAAATAAATACCTTCAAGTGAATTATAGCAGAGGTTGGTTACCTCTGGCTGAAGGAGATAGAGGCCACTCCCTGTTAATTTATATCTCATGGATTAAACTGATGTAAAGAAGAGTATTTCTGAGAGGAAGGGATTTGTTGCACTTGACAAAAGCCCTTGGGTGTTCCCAGAACTCCTCCCTGTAGTCTTGGTCTTTGGTAGCCAAGTGAGGAGTGGGGTTGGGCTGTGCAGAAACCTGTGGTGTGTCACTCAGCTTCCCAGACATTCCTCCAGGGTGTCTCCATTCCCCTGTGGGAAGCATCCAGGCTCCTTCCTGAGCTCCACCTGCACCAGCTGTGCTGAGCCTGCGGCGTTTGTGTCCCTCAGGAGCTGTTCCGCAAGGTACGAAGCATCTTGAACAAGCTGACACCCCAGATGTTCAACCAGCTGATGAAGCAGGTGACAGACCTGACGGTGGACACGGAGGAGAGGCTGAAGGGAGTCATTGACCTGGTCTTTGAGAAGGCCATCGACGAGCCCAGCTTCTCCGTGGCCTACGCCAACATGTGCCGCTGCCTGGTGACGGTAAGAGGGGACAGCAGCTGCCCTGGGCTCAGGGGCAGCCACAGAAACTGCAGAGAGCAGAGTGGTAGCTCCTGAGTGTGAGTGGGAATAATTAATGTGGAGTTTTTATGTTGGCCAGGCCCAAGGGAGAGGGATTTGGAGCAGTTGTTGGGAGTTGAGGACTCCTTGCTCCACCTGGTTGCAAGATGAGTCTGGGAAGTTCATGGAGTCACAGAAGCATGGAACAGCATAGGCAGGAAAGGGAGCTTAGAGCTCTTCTCATTCCACCCCCTGCCATGGGCAGGGACAACTTCCACCATCCCAGGTTGATCCAAGCCTCATCCAACCTGGCCTTGGACACTTCTGGGGTGGGCAACCACAGCTGCTCTGGGCACCCTGTGCCAGGGCCTGCCCACCCTTCTGTGTCTGTCAGTTCCAAGGGAGCCCAGGATGAGCCAGGCTTTGCACAGATAATTCTCAGATGGTGAATTTGGGACAAAAGAGCCCCTTTTTCCCTCCTTCCCTAGGGAAGGAATATGGCTTAAGCCCCCAGCACAGAACAGGAGTGTTTTCAAGCAGAGGGTGTTTTTAAGGGATCATACGGATGGAAATGTAATTCATCCCCGGGCAGAGGTGGTGTCAGCCAAGTTTGGAGTGTGACTTTACATCTGCAATGTGAAACTCCACTGGAAATCCTGATGTGAGGCTTTACTTTCACAGCCTTGCAGAGCCATGCAGCTCAACATGAAGAGCAAAATAAATTGTTGTGGATGACCCCTCCTCTGTGGAGTTTATCCCTATTTCTGCTGATGTTTTTTTCCTTCTCACTCCAGCTGAAAGTGCCCATGGCAGACAAACCTGGGAGCACAGTAAATTTCCGTAAGTTGCTGTTAAATCGCTGCCAGAAGGAATTTGAAAAGGACAAGGCTGACGATGATGTCTTTGAAAAGAAGCAGAAAGAACTCGAAGCTGCCACCACTGTAAGTGGTGTTTTTCTCCCTAAGTTCTCAGAGCTCCCTCAGAAAATTATTTCCTTTTGAAACAGCAGTTAATTTGGGGGGATTTTGGAGTTGAGACTTTCATTCTGTCACTTTGTCTGAGCATAATAAAAAATACTTGCCTTGACAGTGGGTTTATGTCACAGACATTTTTATGAAAAATCCTTTCCTTAGGATTTTTCCTCCTGAGAAGCTGAGAGGCCTCAGGAACAAAATGTAAACATTGATTATCTGCTGCTGTGGAATGCAACAGGTGCATCTGTGATTGGCCCATGTTGGTTGTTTCTAATTAATGGCCAATCACAGTCAGCTGGCTGAGACTCTGTCAGAGACACAAGCCTTTGTTATGATTCCTTCTTTTTCTATTCTTAGCTAGCCTTGTGATGAAATCCTTTCTTCTATTCTTTTAGTATGTTTTAATGTAATATATATCATAAAATAATAAATCAAGCCTTCTGAAACGGAGTCAGATCCTCATCTCTTCCCTCAACCTGAGACCCCTGTGACACCGTCACAGGTTTATCCCAGCATCTTTCTGGGCTTTAGGAGTAAAAGAGAGAACAGTGTCTATGAAAGCAGAAGGGAGGGGAGGGAGGAGGTGACCACTTGTGCTTAACTGCAAAGTTCTTCAACAAAAATTCATGAAGGTTTTAGCCTAATGGAACTTGAGACAGAGGGCTGAAGCCCTCCCTCATCCCTGTACAAGGAAACCAGGAGATAATTGTCATTTAGCCTTCCTCCATATGAGAATTATGCCCAGAAGCTGCTGAACATCCCCACCACCAAACCTGTGGCTGCTCCCAAGCTTGAGTCCAACATAAATCCATATATAATCTACCTTTGTAATAAAAGTGACCAAGGGATGAGAGTTTTTAAAATATCTCATAATACCAAATATATGTGACTGCTACTCAGTCAGCTTCCTCTTTTTTGTGTCAATTTCATATGAAGGTCCTCTTCATAAAACTGGATCTTTCACAGAGTTCTGTGCACTGGGAACGTGGTTTTGCAGAGCTGTTTTCCTGTTTTGCAGCCAGAGGAGAAGACACGGCTCCACGACGAGCTGGAGGAGGCCAAGGACAAAGCCCGGCGGAGATCCATCGGGAACATCAAATTCATTGGTGAACTCTTCAAGCTGAAGATGCTGACTGAGGCCATCATGCACGACTGCGTGGTGAAGCTGCTGAAGAACCACGACGAGGAGTCCCTCGAGTGCCTTTGCCGCCTGCTCACGACCATTGGCAAGGACCTGGACTTTGAGAAGGCAAAGGTGGGGCAGGAATGGGAGCGAGGGATGAGGTTCTCTGGGAGAGCAGAGCTGGAAAAATGGGTGTGGAGTGTTTTTGTTTGAAGATTTGTTTTTTTTCTTCAGGAATTTCCATATGGCATGAGGAAATCATCCACTCCTCTGTGGATGTTTCGTCATGACCTGGCCTCGCTCCCTGCTCTGTCATAGATTCTGTATCATTTTCAGCTGTGTTCTACAGTTGTTATTTCCAAAGATTTTATCCAAACACACAGCCCAGAAATGCTCAACGTTTCCTTTTTCCAAGTTGAATGTCCCTCTTCCTTTGTAGCTCCCAAAACATTATTTCCAGGTCAAGGTTTATGTTACCTACAAAAGCCACCGTGAAATGTGTTGTTCAGGTTAAATCTGCAACACCCTCATTAACCAGTCCAAACCCCACCTGAGCCTTGGGGGTGCCTGTGTTTTGTGTCATCCTTGCCTCCAGATGTGCTGGGATGTGGCAGCTGTTCTGCATCCTCCTTCTCCCTTTTCCAGCAAATATATCTGCAGCACAGAGCACTCCAAGAGCTTCTCTTGGCACAGACACTCTGCTGCTCCTTCACAAAAACCAGCCTTGGGATGAACAACTCGAGGCTTTTGCCAGGAATCAGTGGGACTGGGCTCTGGAAACAAACAGAGCTAATTGTGTTCAGCTGCCCTGGGCAGGGAGTTCCCTCTGCACTCAGCATCTCAGGGATTGCAGCAGATCAGTCCTGAGCCTCAGGGGAAGGAATTTCCCAGGCTGTTCTGTGAGCAGTGACCAAACCAGCAGGGTTTATCAGCAGTCCCTGTGCTGTGAGTGAGATTCAGTTTCTCTGTGTGCTTTGGGAGGAAAACCAGGTCTGACTTCCAGGCTGGATGAGGCCTGGGTGCTGGTTTGGATTTTTGGAGCACTCTAAAAGCAACATTTTGGTGTTCTGCTGGTTCTGCCCCCTCGAGCTGGGGCATGGCAGGGCAAGGGAGCAATTCCAGAGGTCTCTGTCCTGCCCTTGGGATTGGTTATTTCTGTCAGTACTGACAGAATCCTTCTTAATGGGGTAGACATTTTATTATGTGTTTTTATTGAAACTGAACTGTTAGTCATAGTTTTAATTAAAACTTCTAAACAAAGTCCATTGGAAATATTTCCCCATCATGCCTAACTTTGGAAATAACAACTGGAAGTTTCCAAGGCAAGGCCAGACACAAATTTTAATGGATTTTTTCTTGTTTCTTTAACTACAAGAACAAGGATTTAGCTGGTTTTCAGTGAAGAGAGTTGGAAACATGGTAGAAAACTGCTCTGAAACTCTTGTTTGAAACAACAAAATTAAGAAGGCTTAATTTGAGAAAAAGCCTTTTTAGAGCTTGGTGAGCCAAATTTAGACCTAACAGGAGCTTCTCTGCTGATCCCAATTCATGTCTTAGTGTGAACCTATTGGGATTCCACCACATCACAATTTTCTGGATGAGGAGTTTGTGGGGTTTTTCCCCCAGCCAAGCCCATTAAACTGTTCTTGCAGAGAGACCCAGAGCTGCTGCTCAGTCTGGCCTGGCTCAGCTCAGGGAATAAACCATGGAATGATGTGTCTTAGGCTGGTTTTGTACCCATTTTGTTTCCTGAGCCAGTTTTTCTTGGGCTGAGGTGAGCACACAGCTGATTTGGATCTTCCAAATTTGAGATATTTGATTGATATATCAATCTGGAAGCTCAGATTGAGATATATTTTTAATGGATATAATGTTTATGATGTACGTGCAGAGGGTGTAGATGGTTTGTGTAATTAAAAACGCAGAGAAAATGTAATTAAAAACCCAGAGAAGTGTGTGCCTGCAGAATTGTGCCTCATCTCCTGCAGGTGCTGCCCTGTGCACCCTCAAATCCACCCTGGAAGAGTGTACAGGACCCAGCACTCTCCTCTCTGGGGAGCAGCCCTGATGTTTCCAGCACAGAAATCCCAGAGTGCAGAACCTGCTGGGTGCCTCTCCAGGGAATGTTTTCATTTTCCTCCACAACTGATGATGCTGCTGATGTTTTTTCTTGTCTAGCCCCGCATGGACCAGTATTTTAATCAGATGGAGAAGATTGTGAAAGAGAGGAAAACCTCCTCAAGGATTCGGTTCATGCTTCAGGATGTAATAGACCTAAGGCTGGTAGGTGCCAGCTCCAGTGAGTAGAAGTGTGAAATCATGGGTGGCTGGTCTGGCTTGGAAGGAACCTCAAGGATCATCTCATTCCACTCCCTGCCATGGCAAGGACACTTCCACTGCCCCAGCCCTGTCCAGCCTGGCCTTGGGCACTGCCAGGGATCCAGGGGCAGCCACAGCTGCCAGGGCTGCCCATCCTCACAGGGAACAATTCCTAATTCTCAAAATCCCATCTGACCCTGCCCTCTTGCAGTGGGAAGCCATTCCCTGTGTCCCCAGCCCCTCTCCAGCTCTCCTGGAGCCCCTTTAGGCCCTGGAAGGGCTCTGAGCTCTTCCTGGGGCTCTCTGTCCTGCAGCTCCCATGCCAGTCTGTCACGTTCCCTTCCACATCCAGGCTGGATAAGCTCTCATGCAAGAGCAGGGATTCACAGCTCTAGTGGGGTGTAAGGGGGAGATCTGTTCCCTTCTCCCCCAGGTCTGGCTGTCCAAAGCCAGGAGATGTCTCCATGTTTTCCTGGTGCCATGGTCAGCACACCTGGGGTGCTGGGGGTCCCCACACTGTGCAGGTGAAGATGTGACCATGGGTGGAACAAACCTTCCCAGCAGCTGTAATTCCCCTCCAGGGGAGCTGGTCTGGGTTGTGTGGAGGCTGAAGTGACCATCTTGGCTGCAGGTAGAGGTAATTACCCCAAGAGCTGCAGCAAGATAAGGGACAGTGTGGTCATTCCAGGGCTGGAGGGGTCTGGGCACTTCATGGCTGAAAAGACACATCAAGCAAGGAAAGTGTTTTTGGAGTGACAGCTGCTCCTCTCTGCAGGATCCCTGTGTCAGCCATCACCATTCGTGGAGTGCAGAGCACTGTCTCCACTTAAAAATCAGTCACTTCTTTTTTTTTTTATTTTCATTTCTTCCCTCCAGCTTGGAGGAGAGGCTCCCACAAAGACTATCAGTCATAAACAGAGAGTGGTAGCTCTTCTCTTTCCTCTGAGCCTTGAAAGAGAAGCTGGGAATGTGCAGGCTGGGGATTAATGAATTCAGTCAGGTCTTGGCTGCAGTCCCTGTACCTGAGTGCAAGGCTCTGCTCTGGGGTGCTGGGATAACCAAGTCCATAATGTGTCCGTAACCATGTCCATAACCATGTCCATCATGTGTCCATAACCAAGTCCATAACCATGTCCATAACCATGTCCATAATGTGTCCATAACCCAATTCCATAACCATGTCCATAACGTGTCCATAACCATGTCCATCATGTGTCCATAACCATGTCCTGTGTCCATAACCCAATTCCATAACCATATCCAAAACCATGTCCAAAGCCATGTCCATAATGTGTCCATCATGTGTCCATACCCATGTCCATAACCATGTCCATAATGTGTCCATAACCATGTCCATAACCATAACCAAGTCCATACCCATGTCCATAATGTGTCCATAACCGTGTCCATGTGTCCATGACCATGCCCATAACCATGTCCATAATGTGTCCATAACCATGTCCATGTGTCCATAACCATGCCCATAACCATGTCCCTAATGTGTCCATACCCATGTCCATACCCATGTCCATGTATCCATACCCATGTCCATAATGTGTCCATACCCATGTCCATGTGTCCATAACCACGTCCATGTGTCCATAACCATGCCCATAACCATGTCCATAATGTGTCCCAGCTCCACAGGGTTTTCTCCAGCCCTCTAAGGCATGACAAGGGTGAGAGGATGAGGCCTTGTTCCTAATATTCAGACTCCTCATGTTTGATGCTCCTCTGGAAGTTTCCCTGAGCACATTTGGGTTTTTTGTTTCTTCCCCAGTGCAACTGGGTGTCACGGAGAGCAGACCAGGGCCCCAAGACCATCGAGCAGATCCATAAAGAAGCCAAGATTGAAGAGCAGGAAGAACAGAGGAAGGTGCAACAACTCATGACCAAAGACAAGAGGAGACCAGGTAAAGTAAAAGCCAAGTTGGCTGCTCATTTCACATCCAGTGTCCTTAGAGGGAATCCACATAAAAGGAAAAAAATTTGTGAGGTTTTTTTGCTATGTATAATGAGCAAAGGAAATTGGGGCCTGGTATGTCAGAGGCTGGAAAAGGAGCAGATCTGCCATGGAGTGGCTGTGGGGATTTTCAGGGGCAAATCTCATGGGTGACAATAACCAACCACAGGCCAACAGTGCTTACACATTCCATTCCACAAACCATGTTGGATTTTGTGACAGGCTGCCAGAAATCTGTTCTAACAAGTTATTATATGGAAGTCAGATTTGCCATCCATTCTCATGCACTGCAGAGTCTCATTCCAAGAGAAAAACATCTCATTTCAAGAGAAAAACATCTCATTTCAGGAGTAACCATGTTGTCTTCAGTTGTTAAAGCCATGAGGTGCTGACTCTGTATGAGGGAATGTCTTGGTGGCACCTTAAACTGCTCCTGGCCCTCAGGGCACTGTCTGAAGATGAAGTTGAAGTGACTGGGAAAATGAAGAGTGGGACAGAGCAGGGCAAGGAGAGAGTAATTATAGGGATTCTTTCGGGATTGGGAAATTCTCTAAGGATTGTCAAATGAAAGTGCTTTGAAAACAGGATGGGAAAAAAATCCATGTAGACTTTAATTATCCTAAAAGTGACACCAGGAGAAGGTGAGGGACCTGGGAGTGCCTGAGGGGCTCTGTGTCAGACCAGCCAAGTGCTGCAGGAATTGTGGGGTGAGTGAGGCTCTGGTCAGGGGAGGCTCTCACCTCACCTGCTCCTGTGAGCTCCTGAATGCAGAGAAATCCTGCCAGGAGCCATCCCTTCCAAAAACAGCCCCTGCAGGAGCGAGAGCTGTTCTGTGCAGGCTGGGGTGTGAGGGCACAGGCAGGCAGGGGGAGGGAGGCTCCCAAGCAGGACCCAGCAATGGGCTGGGCTGGGCTGAGCTGAGCTGAGCTGAGCTGGGCTGAGCTGAGCTGAGCCAAACATGGCTCTGTTTGTCCCCTCAGGTGTCCCACGGGTCGACGAAGGCGGCTGGAACACTGTGCAGGGGGCAAAGAACAGCAGAGTGCTGGACCCCACCAAGTTCCTTAAAATCACCAAGGTAGGTGCCAACACAGCCTCCTTCAGGGCAATAAAACATCTGTTAGTCCAGGAAGAACCAGGATGGTGTGTGCAGGTCAAAACTTCAATCCTCAGAGTTAATACTGGGTGTAAATCAAGCTGCTTTTTCTTCTGGATGTTCCTGTTTTGTCCTGAGGGAAAGGAGTGTGCAGACCTTCTTTCTCAGGTTCACAGTGTCCTTTTGAGCTCCAGAAGCTCTCACAATCAAAAAATCTGCATTTTATTCAGTGATGAAAATGTGAGCCAAGGTATTGTGTGACAGCAGCACAGCCCCCATGTTCCACAGGTCTCAAACACATCCCCTGGGGGTCTCAAACACCTGCTGGAAATCCTTGGCTGCCCCAAGTTCTTGAGACCCTCATCTGATGCTGCTCCTCAGTAAAACAGGGAGGCCACATCCATTTTGATGTGTCACAAACAGCAGCACTCCAGACTTAGGGTGCTCCAGTAGAATGGAGAGAGCTGTGTCTGCTTTAGAGGTTTCTCAACTTTGTGGCATGGTTGCATCCCCCAGTATGTGATAAACTCTCGTGGTCATCCTCCAGATTAATATCCTCCTGTTATTTCTCCATTAAACTGGTGAATTTGGGACAATTTTCCAGGCTGCAGGTTGGGCAAGTTGGAGATTTCTCCTTTGTTGAAGTTCAGAACAGCTCTGGGTTTTCTTGCTGAGGAGAAGTCTGGCCTTTGCATAAATCATTGACTCCTAAATATTCCCTTGTCCCACTTAATGTCACTTGCCCTGGATTTTTACACTCAGTGCCTGGATTCTTGGAGAGCTGTACAGCAGGACCTGGACAGACTGCAGCCCCTCTGCAAATCCAATCAGTTTGTTCCTTCTGAAAGTCATAAAAAAACTTCCAAAACTTCATTAGCAGGAGAGGTTCAGCCTCCCTCTGCCTGGGCTTACAGCTCACCTGGGAAAAGCCCTCCTCCTCTGCTCCATACAAATGGAGCTGGTTCCACAGCAGCTGCTTTGGAATGAGACAGGAGCTCCCCTGAGATCTGCGAGGTCACAACCTCCTTGTCAATAAACTCTCCCACTGAACATTGTAAAATCAATATTCTCTTCTTGCCAGACACCACTTCCTCCAAGTTCTGCCACCTGTTGTCATCCTTTGCCCTCTGGATTGTTTGGTGTCCTGCAGATCCCCCCAAAGCCAAGACTGGAGAGTTGATGGACAGTGAATCTGGTTTAAACATCAGAAACAAACTGAACATCTTTCAAATATGGATTTACTGAGCTTTTCCACTTTGCTGAGCTTCAGAATTTCCAATAAAAAGAAGCTCCTGCTCACTGTCAATGTCTCATTGACATTTGGAAGAGATCACATCATCTTTGTGATGCCCTTTGCTGTTTGTGTCCCCTGTCTTGGGCCACAGTTTAGTCTTCCAGAAATATGTGAAGTGTATTTTGCTGTTCACAAGACTGGGATTATTGCCAAGAAATCTCCCATTTATCATTACACTGTAGGATTTGCCCTTGTAACTGTACCTCTTGGTGTGTTCTACAGCCCACAATAGATGAGAAGATTCAGCTCGTGCCTAAAGCCCAGTTGGGCAGCTGGGGGAAGGGCAGCAGTGGTGGAGCCAAGGCAAGCGAGATGGGTAAGTGAGGATGGACCCTCACCCTGGGTTTGCTGCTAAAGAGCAGCTTTGGGTGGGATTCACAGAGCACCTTTGGGTGGGATTCACAGAGATTCACAGAGCACCTTTGGGTGGGGTTCACAGAGATTCACAGAGCAGCTTTGGGTGGGGTTCACAGAGTCATGGAGTGTCCTGGGCAGGAAGGGACCCACAGGGATCAAACCCAACCCCTGGCCCTGCACAGACACCCCAACAATCCCAGCCTGTCCTGGAGCTCTGGCAGGGCTGTGCCCATTCCCTGGGCAGCCTGGGCAGTGCCAGCACCCTCTGGGGAAGAGCCTTTGCTGATCTCCAGCCCAAACCCCCCTGGGCCAGCCCCAGCCCTTCCCTGGGTGCTGTCCCTGCTCACAGGCAGGGATCAGAGCTGTCCCCAGTGAGGGCTCCCCTCTGTCCCCTCTGTGTGACCTCCTGGCAGGAAGGGTTGAGGTGGGGCAGGCCCAGCCTTTCCCTGCAGTTCTGTCCCTGTGGCTGGGCTGAGCTGCTCTGTGGTGCTGAGCTCTCTCTCAGCAGCTCCTGACCTTGTTGCTCTGCTCTGTGTTGTCTCCACCATCTCCAGACTCCTTGCGACCAAGTGCCACAAGTCTGAACAGATTTTCTGCCCTGCAGCCTCCAGTGTCCCCAGTATCTGCCTCATCTGCATCTTCAGAACTAGAATCTCGCAGGGCCTTAACGAGGTGAGTGTCACTCCATCACTCCTCATGCTGCCCTTTGCACCAGCACTCAGAAAAAAGAGAATTCCTTGCTTTTCCAGGAATGGCTGGGTCCTTTTCCCACTCTGAGTTAGCTTCCAACATGCCTGTATTTTATAATATCATAGGAGAGAGAGGTGGAATTAATTTTTAAAACCGTTTTGATTAATGTTTTAGTTTCCACTTCACCCTTCAGCCAAGGGTGGTTGTGTTTAACATTTTAAAAACTCTTCAGATAAAATGTAGTAATAAATAGGTTGGATTTAATGGCTGTGAATTCAGCCAGGTCAGTAGGTTTATTTATCCAGATAAACACACCTAAAACCTGGCAGAAATGCAGCATTAAACCATGTCTGACCCTTCCCAGCAGCTGTGACCTGCCCATGCTCCCACATCCAACAAAAAACTCCAGAGCCTCTCTCTCACTCCAGCTCCTTCAGGGCTGCAGCCACTCCAGCGTGGAGCATGAAACATGTATTAACCCTCAATAATTTATTGACTCTAGACGTGGTTTATAAATGTACAGTTCATTTAAAATGTCACTGGGTCTTCCTTTCAGTGCACACAAGCTGCTGAAGTGTTTTCCTGGGTTGTGCCTCCAATGTTTTCCCTCCTATTTCAAGTAAAGCTCGGGTTTATTCCATTATGGTTTCAATTTGCCCATCTTACTCATTAACACAGTAATTAATAGGACAGAAAATTGTCACCTGTTACTGGGAGTCTTCACTCTTTGGGGGAGGTATTTTTTAATTTATGGGTAAAATATACAACTCTCATGGAATCACAAAATGTTTTGGGGTGGAGAGAGTTGAGAGATCACCCGTTCCCACCCCCTGCCATGGCAGGGACACCTTCCAGTGTCCCAGCCCTGTCCAGCCTGGCCTTGGGCACTGCCAGGGATCCAGGGGCAGCCCCAGCTGCTCTGGGCACCCTGTGCCAGGGCCTGCCCACTCTGCCAGGGAGGAATTCCTTTGTTGCATCTAATTTAAAGCTCCCACACCATTTCAAAGGGAAACAGAGTCCATGTGTTATAAAATTCACTATTCCATTACAAAATGGGTGCTGTAGAGCTGTGCTTTTCCATATATTCTCTAGGAAGCATTGGCTGTTCCTGTCCACTCTGGGTATTTGTGTTCGTGCATCTCTGAAATTGAGTTCATTTTGGTTGTGGCTACAGCTGTAAGAAACAGAGCCAACAATCCAGCAATCCTGCAAATTCTCTGTAAGAAACAGAGCCAGCAACCCTGCAGGGCTTGGGAGGTGTTTTTCCCTGCAGTGAAGCCCTGGAGTCCCTGTCCTCACCCCTGAGCTGCATTTTGTGTTTTTGTTTGGCAGTCGTGGGAGCACGGGCAGGGAGAAGAATGACAAAGCTCTGCCACCCTCCCTGGCCCGGCCCAACACCTTCCTGAGGGGCAGCAGCAGCAAGGAGCTGCTGCTGGACAACCAGGCCCAGGAGGAGCAGCGCAGGGAGATGCTGGAGACGGTGAAGCAGCTGACAGGAGCCATGGAGATGGACAGGAACAGCACCGAGGCCGAGAGGAACAAAGCCAAGGAACCTGGTGAGGGCTCCTCTGCATGTGTGGATGGCACAAGGAGAAACTGTCAGGAGCAGGGACAGGTGTCTGTCTGTGCAGGGCAGTGACAGATGCACCTCCCAGAGCTGGGTGACCCAGCTGAGCCAGGCAGGCCTGGGCCTCACCCCTCTCTGCAGCTCCTCTGTGGGATCCAGCAGGGCTGAGAGGCTGCAGGTGCCAGCACAGCACCACCCATGGCATTGACTGCCCTGTTTGATCCTGTCACTGTCCCCAAATCAGTGTCAGTTCTTCAGGAATGCCATATCTGCCCTTTTCAAGGATTCCCCAGGGCAGGGATTTGGGTCAGATGGTGCACAGCAGCTTTTTAGCACCTTGTTGTTGCCAGCCCTCCTTCCAGCCAGCCCTGGTGCAGCAGGAGGGTGGCACCCACCAGGGTGACTTGTCTGTCACCTTGTCAGCCCTGCAGCTCCTGCTTTTCCCTCCTGCCAGCCTGGGCTGCTCTGTTAGTTGGAAAATGTGACACTTAAGGGGACAGAACCTTTACAGTAAGGACAACACTCAGCTCCTTCCCTGGGAAACATCTGGAAACTGCTGCAGTGAGGGAAACACCTCAACTGCCACAGCACAGGCTTGTCCTGAAGCTGTGGGATGTTCTAGACAGTCCATGGGGTTTTGGGATGTGTTTGGGAGATTGCCTTGAGCTGCTGCCCATCTCAGTCAGCACATTTTAACTTTGCTGCAGCAGCTCCCATTTAATTATTTAATGTTTGTGCAGAGCTTTGAAGGTGTTTGACCTGTGCCACTGCCAGCTGTGATCCTGCAAGGTCAACTTACAGAAATACTGGGAGTTCATATGAGGGGAAAGTAGCCAGGAAAGAATCCCAGAATCCCAGAATGGTTTGAGTTGGAAGGAACCTTAAAGCTCATCCAGTTCCAGCCCCTGCTGTGGGCAGGGACACCTTTCATCTATCCCAGGTTGCTCCAAGCCCCATCAAAGAACCTGAGGATGGGACAGGGGACACACCTGCCCTAGGGACTTCAGTTCTCAGAATGTCATCTCTGAAATGCTGATTTTCCTTTTCCAAACATTTTTTTGTTGTTGTATTTCCACCAGCCAAGCCAGAAGTTCCCCCAGCTCCAGTGCAGGAAAAGCCTTCACTATCAGAAGAGGAAATAGAGAGAAAATGCAAATCTATCATTGATGAGTTCTTGCATATTAATGATTTTAAGGTAAGCAAGATGAAAACCTCACTTAACAGACATCTCTGAGGGGCTGCAGTGGTTTCTGTCCAAGATGTGTCTCTGTGAGCACCCAGCCCACAGACAGAACCCAGCAGCAGCTCCAGGGGCACTTTCAGGACACTTGTCTGTCTCCCAAGCTTGTTTTGTGCCCTGCTGGAAATAGGAAGAACAGCCCAGGCTGTGTGTTTTAAGTAGCAGGATGGATGTGTATCTGTCATGAATCACTGAGCAGCTCCATAATACCAGCAATTTTGGAAGCAGAAAAGCTAGTGGGAAAATAAACAGAGGTTTTCATTTAGTTATAAAAGCATGTGCTGTTCTGATCTGGAGGCAGATAAAGCAATACTAAATATTGAACAAACCACTCCAGAGGATTTTTAATAAACATTGGAAATTACTGAGCAGCTGTCATCACTTCCTAGTTAAAAGGTTGAAATTTTGTTTCCCTTTTAAATGGGGTTGTTAGCTCGTCCAGGGAGTTTGCAAGAAGTGTTACATTGGCTGCAAGGCTGCTTCATTTGATCTTTCACTGAAATAAATTTTAAAACCTGCCAAGTTTGAAATGGCAGCCCTTGAGAGTTGCTGGTTTGGCACCTTAAAAGCAGAGTTGCTGCTTCCATTTCATTGAACTTCCAATTAATAATTGGAAAGAGGAATATTCTCATGATGGATTGTTCAGAGTTCACATCTAGTTAATGGGATTAATTATTAAATACTTGGTTTGGAGAGGAAGAACCTTGCTCTGATTGGCAGTGAGCTGGCCTGGGACCCAGGGGCTGGTGAGCCAAGGAGTCTCTGCTCTTTTCCTGCTTATGATGGACTCCAAAGGCTGCCCTGGATGCCTGTGATGAAGGGGCTCTTCAAGTCCCTGTTTGCAAATGCAGCAATTTGGGTATTTCTGTATTTCTGTGGCCTGCTGGAAGTGGAGCTGAATTGCATTAGGCAGGGCAGGGCTGGTTCAAAGTCCATGGAATCAAAGCAGTTTGTTTGCATCAGGAATTACTTGGTACTGGGGGATTCTTGGTGCCCTCAGGTGCAGCAAAACTCTGACTGCTTAAGGAAGCAGGAACACCTTTGAGATCTCTGGGCTGGACCCAGAAGGTCACTGGAAGGTCCTTGTGATGGTAATGGAGATTTTTGATGTGGGACTTTGAGAGCTGCTCTCAAAGTCTCTGAGTGTTTCTTTGTTTAGGTTGCAAAATGCTCAAGTCAGAAAGTGGGAGCTTTAGAAAGGGGAAATCTTCTCCAAGTGCTCCCCAGCTATTTTCTGCTCCTTGATGGGCTGTGAGTTTGTAACACAGGCATTTGTGCCTGGTCAGATCAGTAACAAATCTGGTCTGATACCTTTTTTTTGACTTGATATTTGATATAGTAATCAGTGTTTTGGTGGCATCCAGAAGATAACTCCTGCCATCCAAGCAGCCCTGGAATGTGATTTGTTATCTGAGGGGTATAAATTCCATTATTGCTATTACTGTTGGTTTTGTTACTATTATGTGATGAAGTTCCACAGCCTAATTCAGTGAGGCTGTGGAACCTCAGTGAATTAGGAACCACTTTGCCTGGCAGCCTCACTAAATCCTCATTTCACCAAAAATCCTTGGTGTTACAGTAGGAAATTCTCTTGTGCCACGTGTTTGCTGCTTTCAGAGGAGGGTGTGTGTGCTGCTTTCAGAGGAGGGTGTGTGTGCTGCTTTCAGAGGAGGGTGTTTGCTGCTTTCAGAGGAGGGTGACTCTGTGTGTTGTTCCACAGGAGGCCATGCAGTGTGTGGAGGAGCTCAGTGCCCAGAGCCTGCTGCCCGTGTTCGTGCGTGTGGGCGTGGAGTCCACGCTGGAGCGGAGCCAGATCACCAGGGATCACATGGGCCAGTTGTTACATCAGCTGGTGCACTCAGGAAAGCTGAGCAAGCAGGAGTTCTTCAAGGGGTTGGTATTCTGCTCAGAGAATCCACAGATTCTTTTCTGCAGTGTTTCTTGCAAATGGATGCTGTGCTGCAGAGAAATCTCCCACCTTGTTTTGGTACCCTGCCCTCTCCACACGTTCTTATGGAAGGACTGTGTCATTTGGGTGTATTTATAAGGAATATTATTGCTGTAATATATTTTAAAGTGTTTCAGATGCCTTAGTGAACATAAATATGTTCATATTTATATCAGCTTGCATTTTGAAGCAGATCTGTAGGTGTCTGTTTAAATGTGTGTGCTCAGATCCCTGTTTGTGCTGCATTTCTCCCTGTTTGACTTTTGCAAATCCCTGAGTCTAAGTGGAACAGGAGGAAATCAGAATCCTTCACACAACAGGCACTGTCCCACTGGGATGAAGGCTTCACCCACACCCTGCCATTTCCAGGACAGCTCAGCTCAAGGGGCTGAGGAGGAGAACACACAGCAGAGGGGTTGGACCTGCCAAGAGAGACCCAAGTTTCGGCTGCTGGCTCATTTCAGCTCCCTGAGATTTGTGTTCCCAGCCTGCTGTCCAGTCCTAAAACAATCCCTGCTCCCATGGAGGTCCCTGGTGGCTCTCAGTCCTCACTGGAGTACAGAACAGGAGGGATAAAACAGGAATAAAACACAAATGCAGCAGTGAAGGAGTAGATGAAATATTCTGAGTTGCTGAAGAACAGTTGGCTCTGTCTGGCTTTAATCTGAGTCCCTGTCATTGTGGTACCACTGATCATTCCAACAGGAAACTCCCTGCACCTTTGTCTGCCCCTCAACTTCATCCAGCTCACAGGAAAGGTTTTGGCAGCCTGAGTTCAAAATCATATGGAACTGCTGAAAAAAATCTAAATCCACAGGGAATACTCTGTGTCCTCACAGCGCTGATGGTCAGAGGGACTCGTTTGAGGTGATACACACCCAAAATTTATTCTGATGAAAGTTGTTCCTGAGCTTCCTGGAGTTTGGATAAGTGGATCTTGGTGAAATATTGGGATCTGTGCTCTGAATGTGACATAAACAATGTGAAACAGCTCCTGAAGATGATGGAAAGGGCAAGTGGTGTTCAGAGGGTTTGAGGAGAACACCAGAAACCACCTCACTGCTGACACAGGAGAAGTGACCGTGTAATGAGGGATCACAGGGTGAACACTGGTCCCACCCTATGGCTGGGGAGATGCACAACAGGAAAATAATTTCTACCAGAAAGGCTGGAGGAGCAGCAGAGGTTGCAAAGAATAAAGCAAAGGAAATGGTTCCTGGTTTGAAACACAAGAAAAAATGTGGATTTATAGTCACTAAACAGGACACTGGGCTTCTCAAGGTTTTCAAGGAAAAACAAACCATGATAGAAACTGGCAGGAGAGCAGAAAAATTGCCATCTCCCAGGCATGGGAAGTGAAGCCACCTGCAAGGGTTTCATGGGAAAGGAGAGTTTTGAGCCATTCTGGAAAGTTTATCACTGGGGAGCAGCCCTATAATTCCTGTTGCAGATAGAAACTGCTGAACTGAGCTCTGACAGACATTTCACTGCTTACCTTACATTTGGAATTCTGTTAGGATTCACCCCCTTCTCTAAATGTTTGGATATTTTTAAGGTTTTATTTACTTCATAGTTTATATATACAGATAAGAAAGCTTTTTAGTTTTATAGATGTTACTGTTTAGCAAGTGATTTGGTACTGGATATAAGAATTATTATAACAGGAGTTTTCCTGGGTGTATCTGTTGGATCTACCAAAGGTGGTGTCTTTTCCACATATTCTCCTTGTTACTGCATGGAGAAATTCAGTCTTGGCAGTTTGGAAGTACCAAAGGCATAAAATGTCAATAGGTTTTTTGTTATCTTTGTGATTCTCCTCCCTCCTCTCTCTCTTCACTCCTCTTATGTTAAAAAATATTTTTAAAGCACAGATTTCTTTGATGGAAATGTCTCCAATTAAATTTGATTTAACACTTGATGTTTTTTTCCTCTTTCTGAAGTTTCTCTGAGACCCTGGAGATGGCAGATGACATGGCCATAGATATACCCCATATCTGGCTGTACCTGGCTGAGTTGGTGACCCCCATGTTAAAAGAAGGAGGAATCTCTATGAGAGAACTTATACAGTAAGTGATGCTTTCCCAGCTGTGCCTGTAGTGATTTCTCTGTATTATTTCCATCAGTGGTGGAGGATGAGCAGTGCTGGAGGCTCAGGAGAGCTGTTGCACATCCTTGGGGGCCCACAGCAGCCTGAGAGCTCTGCTGGGAAGGGAGCTTGGTGTTTTCACCCTTGGAGAAGGGTTTTATCCATAAATCTGCTGTTGGTTCCAGCTAAAAATACCCCAGTGCTGTAGAGTGGGGTGATTTGGGAGCACAGAGGCTCTGGGAATTGCACTTGCAGAGAGTGAGGCATTTTAGAAGGTCAGAGGGTAACTGAAGGAGGGCTGGGCTGGGTGGGATGTTGGAATAAATTCCCCTCTCTGTGAGGGTGAGGAGGCCCTGGCATAGCTTGCCCAGAGCAGCTGTGTCTGCCTCATCCCTGGAAGGGTTCAAGGCCAGGCTGGATGGGCTTGGAGCAGCCTGGGACAGTGGAAGGTGTCCCTGCCCAAACTGGGATTCCATGTCTCTACCACCTGGGCACTGCCTTAAACGGGCACAAAACCTTGTCTGCAAGACCAGAAACCATTTCCTGGACCAGAGTTCCAGTATTTTCTGTATGTCCTTACATATCTGGGGATTAACTGTGAACCAGTTCAATGGTTCCCATTTCTCTTGGTTCCAGCTGAGCTTAAAAATACCCCCGTGCTGTTGAGTGGAGTGATTTGGGAGCACAGTATGTTAAGAAAATAGCAGTCTTTTCCCTCTGTCCAAGTGTAGCATCCCACAAAAATGAGTGGATTTGACATAAATATAAAATTTTTTTTGATGTAAAATTCAAGTCTTTGTAATTAGCCCTGTAGTGACAAGGTCACTGCATCACTAAATGTTTTATCAGCAGTGCTGGATTAATCAAATCCTTCCTCCCTGGCAGAAGTTTAAAGATGATTTCCTGCTTCAGTTTGGTCACTGGTTTTCTGGATTTGCATCCCAAAATTATAACAGAAAATTATAACAGAAATCCCAAATTATAACAGAAAAACACCTGTTTTTTTCTTTCATTCTAGAGAATTTAGCAAACCCTTGCTTCCTGTGGGAAGAGCCGGCGTCTTGCTTGCTGAAATCTTGCACCTTCTATGCAAACAAATGGTGAGTGCCTGGTGCTGTGTCCTCCTCCAGAGGGAGGAGTGGATGCAGCGCTCGTGTTCATGCATGAAACCTTCACCATTCCCACCTGAGGACATGTAGGGATGGGCCAGCCAGTCCAGCTAACTTAGGAACTCTGCCTCGCACCCCCAGTTTCCAAGCAACCCTTAGGAGGTTCCAAAAAGTTGAGTTAACTTTTTGTTTTCTCATCACTTTTCCCTTTTGCAGGTACCTTTGCACCTGGCTTCTCCCAGAAGCTAAGAGTGCTGAAATACTGCAAGAGGGACATGCTCAAGGGATTTCTGGGCTGAGCAGAAGCAGCAAGTGCCGGGAATCTTGCGAGAGAACTGTTCTTGCAGACCGGAGAGGTTCTCAGGGTTCGGATAAGCTGCGATGGCCTCAGACTGCTGTGTGCTTATCCAAACTAAAGCTGCGACTCTCGAGGTTCACCCAGCACTGGGGTAGTGACACCTCCTCACCCCGGGACTCCCAGAGCTCTCTTTCACACCTCACAGCTGCGTGTCCAACCAGTTTGGTGGTTTCCCTATAACTCATCTCCATTTTTTTGTCTTTTTTTTTTTTTTTTTTTTTTGGGTTTTTTTTGTGATTCAGCTGAATCCTGCACTTTGGATAGTGTCTATTTTCCAACCCTGTAAAATCCCTCACTTGCCTTTTTTTTTTTTTTTTTTTTTTTTCAAGCATGCATTCAAGTAAGGTTGAATGTTCCAGGAGCATTTCAGTCCAACAGTGCAAAGAGTGACTTTTTATTTATTTATTTTAGTCTTGTGCTTGTTTGGACAGTCAATTTCCTTTTTTTTTTTTTAACTATTCTGTGAAAGAAAAGCTGCTGTGCTCTGGGTGTGGAAGCACAGCCTTGGGTCTCTGTTTCTGCCACAGCTTTCTGATCAGATCTTGTCCAGTCCAAGACTTGGACTCGGGTATTTCAGCGTAACATCAGCCATCTAACCCAGATCTTGGTGGATCAGAGCAGGAACTATGCACAGTTGGCTCTTAACAACCTGTATTGTAAACTGAAAGTTGTAATCTGCTTTGTAAACTGAAAAGCAGGCAGCATTTCTCAGCTTGGCTTAGGCTACCCAGTGATCTCCTGTGAGCAGGTGCTGTAAGGTGAAACTTTGGCAAAGCATTTGGGTGAAAAGAGCTGGTTGTGCTCAGCATTTTTATTCTTGTCAGAACTGTGTATGTCAGAACTGTGCTCTCTGAGGCAGGAGGCTCAAAGGTCAGTGTGACATTAGAGGCTGCAAAAGGCTGAACTGTCTGTGCTCAAGGGCACTGCTCTCAAGGTTTGCATAAACTCAAGGAACTGAAGAGAGGATTTGGGATTCTGTGCCTGAATTTGAGGCTGAAAACAGCTGAGTAAATGAGGAGTTTTCTCAAAGGAGCAAATTGCCAGAGCCTTACTGTCAAGGCAAGGGAGTGTGTGATGGAGTAATTTAGGAGAAGGGTTTGAATCAGGTGTGGAAGGTGCCCTGTCCCAGTGTCACTGCTCAGGGTGACCTCGGCGCTCGCTGCGACCCCCCCATGTCACTCCTGCCTTGCCCGCCTGACCAGATGTGCATTCCTGGGGACTGCACATGTGGTTCCTCTGCAGCACATGTGGTTCCTCCTGCACGGGCTCTCCAGATGTTCTCACTCGTTGCTGGGTGTTTGTTGGGTGGCTGAAGTGTCCTTTATTCCTCCTGACACAGCTGCACCACTCCGGCCCCTGTGAGCTGCCAGGTGTCCCTCAGCTCTTTAAAGGGACAAACTCTTGTGTTTCAGAGCCATAAGAAAGTGGGAGCCTTATGGAGGGAGTCTGGCCTCAGTTGGAAGGACTACTTGCCCGAAGGGGAGGATGTACATACCTTTCTCATGGAACAGGTGAGTTCAGATCAAACCCATTTGTTCATCCTCTTCCATCCCGTTCTTATGTGCAGTTGGAATTTGGGGTGAAGTGTGTCCAAGTTGGGATAGATGATTTCAGCACCACAATGTGAAGCACAGGGAGGACAAGCCTGTCCTGGGAAAAAAAACATTCAATAATGAGTTTTAGAGCAAGGACAGACAACCTGCAGAAGGGCCACAATTAATGGCAGCAGTTATTCACTCATCCCACCTTGGGTTATGGTCCTGGAGGGAGCCAGGACTGATGGAGGCACCTCACCTCCTGCTGGTGCTGCTCCTCAGGGAGTCACTGCCTCCCTTTGGAGCTTTGAGTGATCCACTGCCCTGTTGTGGCACTTTGGAAGTGCTGCAGGAAATGAAATTATTACCGTGGACTGGGCCTTGCTGAGGGGACTGCAACTCTTCTGTCACAGTTCTCAAGGAATTGGGGCACTGGCTGCAATTCCTTTGAGCCAGTGCCAGCTGTGGGTGTTGCATTCCAGCCCCTATAGCTCCAGCCAGGCAATGCTCACTGGATTTTGTGCTGGAGCTGCCTGAGGTGCCTCCTTGTCTTTGCTGGATAATGGAGTTCCCATGTGTAAAATGCTTCCTAACCTTTGGAACAGGGAAAGTTGATATTGTAACAATAACTGAGCAGGTGAGAGATGCCAGGAAGCAGAATTAAATGTAATTTCCTATTTCAATCTGATGTAATTCAGCTTAGGAAAGTGCATTTCACTAATTGCCATCATCCCATGTGGTGTTGCAGAAGTTGGAGTTCACGGAGTCTGACTGTTCCAGTTCCTCAGAAGCACTTTCAGAGAAAGAACTGTCTGCAGAAGAGCTGAACAAGCAGCTGGAAAAACTCATTGTTGAGGACAAGGCGAATGATGAACAAATCTTTGACTGGGTAGAGGTACAAAGAGATTTTCACCCTCCCTGCAGACTGTTTTACTGCTTTTGTAAATGTGTTCTGATCTGAACATCTCAGGCTATGGGACACTGCGAGGATTTGGTTTGTGCAATCAACACTTCCAAAGAATTAAAATCTAAAATATAATCAGTATTTAAGGGTCAGTTTCAGGAAGGAAGGCTTTTAGCCATATTAACTGTGTAATCTTTTATGTACTCTAGACTTTCTGACACTGAATATCCTGCTTCTGCCACTTAGTATATTTAAGATGTGCACTGCTACATCGTTTCTTCATAAAATAGGGAATTCACTATTTTTTTCCAACATGACCTCTCCAAATTTCCTGCTGAAAAACATCCTGGGCAGTCACTGAGAGCACCTTTTCCCAGTGCACTGGGCCAGACACTGGAAGAGAAAATAAAAATAAAGAAAAATGGAAAAGGCCTATCAACCCATGGTCTTTGCTCTCAGTCTCTGGCTGGCTTTAACTCAGATATTTATTGTCTGTAATTATACCCAACCTCTGCATTTATATCTATGCTTGTACTAAATCTTGGTCAGGTTCAGTTCAGTTATTTCTGTGGCAGAGCAATGTGTTAGAAATGTCATTTTTCCACTGCTGTTAGAGGAGTTGAGAGTGGAATGAAAGCAGCACTGAAAATCTGGGATCACCCACAGGCTCTTTGGAGCCTTGGACAGTTTCCACAGCCATTCCCTGAATTTCTTTTACAAAACAAACAATCTCCACCCAAGGAGCACGCTGTAAAGTTTGTTGGAAAAGCCCAAAACTCTTTGAGACTGTTGTGAGGGCGTTGCAGGAGTGTGGTGGGTTTGGTTCTGCACACAAACAGCTCCTTGAGGGAGGTGCTCAGTGGCACAGGGATCCCAAGGGATGGGATCTTGCTGCTGATGTCCCTGAGGGAGCTCCAGGGGGTGAGTGGGGAGCTGAGGGTTGCAGGGCTGAGCTGGGTTTGTGCCACAGCAGCAGCTGAGCCTGGACTTGCTGCCAGGCTCAGCTCTGGAGTTTTGCAGTCCTGCAGTGTTTTTAACTGCTCCATTTCCTCTTGATTGCAGGCTAATCTAGATGAAAGCCAGATGAGTTCACCTACATTCCTTAGAGCTTTAATGACAGCAGTTTGTAAAGCAGCTATTATAGGTGAGTAACTTGCAGTGTAAACACCACACAAACCAAACCTGCAAAGAGTTATTTGGTATTTTTGAGGTTTATATCACATTTCCCTGGCCAAGGCTGTATTTTGTCACACACTAAGGCTTTTCCATCATTTGGGATTGTGCCTGAGAGTAGGGTGTCCCTTCCCTTCTTTGCTGGGTATGGTGTTCCTGAGGTGCCCCTGGTGTGAGCAGGGGTCTCAGACAGCTCTGGGTAGTGCCAGGTTGTTCATTGATTTTCTTAATGAAGGTGGAAATGACTGAGATCACCATCCAGGCAATGAACATTTCCACTCCTGTGCCAGCAAAGATGTGTGGGCAGCCAGTGTGGGCAGTGGGAGAGAAGCCAGGCTGGGGCTCAGGCTTGTGAGAGTTTTATATCCAAAGTTTCACTTTTGGAAAGATGGTTTCTGTGCATTTTCCAGCTGGAAGCACAGGGAAGGAAAGGCTCCCAAGCCAGACATGTGAGCCTCAAGCCCTCAGTGGGGGTTGAGTAAAGCACTGCAGGCAGAAACATCTGCTCAGTTCACTTGGTTTTCTTTAACTTTACTGTTGGCATCTGGCACAGCAAAAAGTGGTGCT
This sequence comes from Melospiza melodia melodia, assembly GCF_035770615.1. NCBI lineage: Eukaryota > Metazoa > Chordata > Aves > Passeriformes > Passerellidae > Melospiza > Melospiza melodia. The sequence goes on from NC_086219.1 coordinate 5,715,066, forward strand.
TGTAAAGGGTCTGGTTCTGCTCTGAGCTGTGATTTAGGGGAGGACAGGCTGGATTCCACCAGTGAGGGAGGGGAGGGACAGCCCAGCTCCTTCCTCTCTCTGGGAACACAGCCTTGCTCGTGCCACCTAGTGTTAACAGAGACACGACACAGGACTTCATTTCCAAGGCTGTTGTGTAAGGAAAATCATCCTCTGGTTCAAATTTTGGCCTTGCCTCTGAGTTTTTTTTTTCTTTTGTTTTCAAAATATCACTTAATTGGGTTGCATGATCTACTTGAAAGCTGCTGAATAATTTGTTCTTGTGGCTGATGGACTTCTAATGCGTATTTTAATACATTTACTATTTCCTATATCATGTGCAAATTATGATTTCTGTTTCTGCCCTGGTATTTTTAGAAAAAAAATTTCTAAAAACCTTTTTAATGCAGTTGCCTCTGGAGACACCATTTGCACTGCAAAGTGAGGTTGTGCTGCTGCTGCTTGTGTTAGAGCTGGGGTCACTGCAGGCAGTGAATGTGGGGAGCTGTAAGGACCAAGACTTCCAGAAACAGCCATTAATCAAAAATACTTGCTGTTTCTTCTCATCCTCCTTTTCTCTCCACTCCAAACTGTGTTTGTGGTTGCTGTTTGCATTAGTAAAGGCAGTCAAAGAGCTGTCCCTGTTGCCATGTGGTAGCTGACCCTGCTTTCTCCTCCTCCCCTCAGCGGACTCTTCCAGCTTCCGAGTGGACACTGCTGTTATCAAACAGAGAGTGCCCATCCTGCTCAAGTACCTGGACTCAGACACAGAGAAGGAACTACAAGCACTTTATGCACTACAAGCATCAATAGTAAAACTTGATCAACCTCCTAGTAAGTGTTGCCTCTGTGCTGGGGATTTGAGCCTGGATAAGGGCAGGGGGGTTCTGTGGGAGATGGGAAGAGGATGAGGATGTATTTTCCTTACCTTTGTAGGTAGCTGATGAGAGAAGCTGGTGAGGGTGGGTTCAGCTTGTCCAGATCCCAGATTTTTAGAGCAGCTCAAGTTCCAAATGCTTGGCCAGAGGCTGGCTCTTCTTCTGGTTGTTCTGTGAGCAGCTACACAGAAGGAAGGACAAAGCTCTGTTGATAAAAAGAGAGCAAAAAAGAGCAGTAAAAAAATAATCTGCAGAGTTTTCAGTACCTGGGATGCAATGAGAACTGCATTGCTACTCCACAGATGTCTGTGGGCTTGGAGGGAATAAATGAGTTGGTCAACTGATGAGTTTTGTCCCAGAGATGCTACAGAAAACCCTTGTGGGACAAGAGGCAAGGGAGTAGCCAAAGAAGCAGGGATTCCCAGGGAATCTGCAGCACAAAATCCAGGAATGCCTCAAAACATCCAACATGATCATCCTTAGTGCCCTTTATGACATTAGTTGGGCATTATCTCTCCTGATGAGCCACAAAAATCCAGGGCTGGAGGGAATCCAGCCATGTGGTGCAGAGGAGATCCTGCTTGCAGGCAGTCTCTAGATAACATATTGATAACAGAATCCCACAGCTGCTTTCCCAGCTTCCCCTCTCCTCTGACAGTGTCAAGGGGTCAGTTTTCCCCCTCACCTGAGTGTGAGCAGCCAAAGCAATAACTGAGTGAGAGCTCTGTGTTTCCCTTGTCTCTCCCATCATCTCCCGTGCCAAGAGGTCGCGTTAATCCCTTTATGTGCAGCCAGGGCTGACAGATGTTGGTGCCTTTATCCCATTACTGCAGATTTGTTGCGGATGTTTTTCGATTGCCTGTATGACGAGGAGGTCATTTCAGAGGATGCCTTCTACAAGTGGGAGAGCAGCAAGGACCCGGCGGAGCAGAACGGGAAAGGAGTAGCGCTCAAATCCGTCACGGCGTTCTTCACGTGGCTACGGGAGGCCGAAGAGGAGTCAGAGGATAATTAAAACTTAAAAAAAAATACAGATTTAAAACAAACAAACAAAAAAAAAAAAAAGAAACAATTTAAGTATTTTTTTAAAAAGTTTCACGTCTTCGCCAATCACAGTGCAGCAAGGCCAATTCTCTCTCGCAGACCCCCCTTGCCCCACACACGCACGAGTGGGAGAGGTAAAACCCGATAAACACCGAGGTGATCATGGAGGCAAAAAGGTACTTGAAAACAAACCCACAAAAAGTAAACTTCAAACCTGAGGGCGGGAGCACTAAACCAAAATACATGTATTATTTATAGAAAATATTTTCTGTTTTAATCTTTTTCTTTTCTTTTTAAACAAGGACTCATACTTAGGAAAACACACAGCGAAACAAATCTGTTTAGCAAAAACAAGTTGAAAACTTTTAATTTATTATTTTAAGGACTGCAAATGCCAGTGTAATTTTTAAATTTGCAGTTTCTGTAAACAAATTGTATAATAGAACAAAAGCAAAGAAATAAATTTCCCTCCCCTTCATACGCACCTCAGTTTTGTTTCAAAGCATGATAAATCAACAAAACTTTGAAGGGGGTTGGGGTGAGCTAGATGAGGACAAGATCAATTTTTTTTTTATTGTCATCAGATTTTTCTGCCTGCCTCTCAGCTTGCTTCAGAAATTTAAAAAGAAAATAGTAATCAAACCATACATAACCTTGGATCGGAAGAAAAATGCATTTGAGAAAACCGCTGCGGACCAGAGTGCTCCGAAAATAACTCATTGAAAACCGTGCTACCCCGGGGAAAAAAGTACTAGTGATACTTTGAGAACCTTTAGAGCAACTTTAAGGCTTGTAAATACATAGAACAAATATTTAAAAAAAAAAAAAAAAAAAAAAAAGAAAGAAATTGACTCAATACTATTTCTTTTCACTTTCAAAATATAAAGAACAAAATAAAGACAAACATTGCAAGTTTAAAAGAAATTAAAACGACTTCTCCTTTGACAGCTGCTGAATGTGTGCACCATCCTGAGCGGTGCTGGCTTCCTTGGCATGCTGTAGGTCCTCGGGCCCAAATTGTGTAAATATAGTGTGTGTCTGTGTGTGACTACCAAAAATGAAGGGTGAGAGCAATTGTTAAAAAAAGGAAAATACAAAACAAGGGGATGCTGTTGTGCCGAGAAGGCCCCTGGCCAAGGAGCAGCCAGTGGTGGCTGCGGGGCCGAGCGGGAGCGGTTGGTTCCCGAGGCTGGGACATGGTGACCTCAGGGCGGACGTGCCCGAGCCCAGCTGGGTCTCTGTGACGTGGATCAGTGGGGACTGTGACCCTGGCAGCTCTGGAGGCCGCAGCTGTGAGAGCCGAGATCCGACAGCCCACGCCAGGAGGGTGCAGGATGGAGGAGCAGCGTTGCCCACCTGGCACTACCCAAGTGCCAACATGGCCAGGGCACAGCCACAGCCATGGGAGCCCTTCCCGTGCCCAGAGGGACCCAGGCTGCTGCTCCAGACCCAGCTGCTGCCACCCAAGATGACCTCACTGAGAGAATCACCTGCCATCAAGGACTCTGCAGTGTGGTTTGTGAACTGTGGGCCATGGACCGTGAGTAACCTGTGGAGCATTTGCTGGGGGTGTCTGCAGCACTGACTGCTCACATGATGCTGTCTTTTTCTTTCCAGCTGCTAAATCACTTCTTTAAAAAAAAAAAACAAAAACAACAACAAAAAGAAACAAAAAAAAAAAAAAAAAGGGAAGAAAGCCTACAAATACATTACTTTCCTAATCTTACTTTTACATGTAAACAATTGCTGTACTTGCCTGAGGATGTGATTTGATCACCACGGGGAAGGGAGGAGGTGCCTGGTTGTGGCCAGAGGGGAGAGGTCCATGAGACACTTTCCCTGTTAATGTTCCACCCCATGAATCTGAGCTAGAGAATCCATGGCCTAAAACACTAGAGCATTGTTTGGTTATTTTTTTTTTTTTTAGTAACAATAAAACACTTTTCTCTGATGTTTTGTTAAAAAAAAAGAAAAAAAAGAAAAAATATTCTCACCGTTACTGTATGCTCATGTATCTGCCTGTACCACATCCACGGCCTCGCCGTTGGGCCCAGAGGTTTGGATGGGCTCTGAAGGTCTCCAAAAGGTCTGTCCCCATGGAACCCCCACCCAGCAGGGCTCCAGGGGTGTCTGTCACAGCTTTGCAGAAGGTGGTGTGGGTGCTCTTCTTCCAAAAAGCTTTTTTTGAGCACATGGTGGTTTGTAGCAGTTAAAGAGTTGAATTAAATGGATGCCAGTTTGTATGGAAATGAGGGTAAATATTGCCAAGTTGGTGTGGGCAAATGATGGAATTCCTCTCAGGGTGGGCAGTGTCAGAGCCTGCTGGGAATGTGAGTGTGCAACAGCTGTGCAAAGACTGATTTCTCTCTCATTGCCTTGGATTGGAAAGGACAGACTTGCTGCAGAGCCTTTGAACAGCCCTGTGGATCCCTGAGTGTGTCAGGGCTGGGGAATCTGTCTGGGGAGCTGGAACCTTCTGGCTGAAAGAGTTGGAAAAGCACTGCCTGGAGGGAATGGGAATTGCCAGCAGGTGGGTACAGGTGAGGTGAGAAAATTTTTCCCCTTTTTGTTAGAGCATTTAATGATGTTCCAGGGGGTGAGAACTTACCCTATTAGTGTCTTGCAAAGGCCTGGAAGGGACTTCTCAGAGATTTTCACAAGAGGTTTTTCAGAATTACCCAAAGCTGGATTTGCAGCATGGCAGGGTTTGGCATCTCTGAAGTTAAATCGGTTCAGCTGCACGCTGGACGCTGTGAGCAGTTCATGCACAAGGCCTTGAGGGCTCCAGCTGTGGGTGTGTCACCTGAAGTGTCAGCTTCCCAACAATGTCACTGCAAGGAGCAGAACTCCTGACTCCTTCCTCTGCTCCTCTTGTGCTCTGTGCCATGCATTTACTGCACCCAGTTGCTTTCCAGGAAAGCAGTTCACCAGTTTCCTTCTAGGAGAGGAAAACAGGTTTGCAGGTGGTTGTGGCTCCTCAGGATATGGCTTATGAAAGATCTTTGGAACCAGTTTCTTGTGAAGGGTGTTAAAATACAAAAAACCTGTAAGGTATATGAAATAGAAAAGGGAATTATTAATTAAAACAGGTTCCCATGGAATGCAATTTGCAGGAGCCTCATTTTGTGTAAGTGAGGAGAGATGAGCTGTGGTCACTGGCCCTATCCTGCAGCAAAGCCTCAGCAGGGAGGGCAGCAGGTTACACCAAGGATACTGCAGATTATGCTGAGGGGTTTTCTCCTACTCTTGATCTATTGAAACACATCTTGTGTGCAGGGGGTTAAGGCAGCTCAGCATGGAAGAGCAGCATTAGAACCATTTCTGCTGCTGGGAACCCTTCATTTCCCAAGGCTGGGGCACTGTGACAAGCACAGGCAAGGAGCAGAGGCATTGCTTTCATCCCTGTTTATTACTGAGAATGTCTTCTAACCTGAAGCCCCCAAACAGCACATTTTCAGGCCAGATGTCCACCTAAGGCTGGTTTCTTTCTAGGAAAGGGTTTTCAGAAGAGGATCAGCCATTTCTGGGAATGAGGTCAGGAAATACACTGATCCTGGATGCTGTGCTCTCTGCTTGTGTCAACATGTTCAGCTTTTACCTTATTTTCCAACAAAGCCTCAGGTCCAGGAGCAGACCTTGGTGTATGGAAGTGTCTTTTCAAAGAATCCTAGAAAATGCTGGGTAGGAAGGGACCCATCAGCATCACTGAGTCCAGCTCCTGTGGGTTTTTTCCTGGGTTCAGCCCTCCCTGGTGCAGAATGTGATAGGCCACATGGCAAGAGAGGCTCAGGAGAAGGGATTCCTCTGCAGGGGTGGTTTTTAGTGTGCACAAGGCAGGTTTAAGCCAGCAGTAACTTAGATCAGTTGTTGCTGTGACCCACAGAGCTTTTGTTCCAACTCTATATCTTGTTTTTACTGAGAAAGGAAAAGCAGAGTCTCTCAAAAGTCCTCTTAACTTGCTGAGCATTCTGAAAACATTTAAAGCCAATTGCAGATGTTGGCCTCTCATTGCCAGAGGGTGACTGTGATTGATCTGATGCATTTGCTCCCATGATGAGTTGTTGGTAGACACCCCTGGCTGCTTTGTCAGAAGTGTCCTGAGCAGAGCAGAGAAGCTGCCAGCTAGGCCTGTATGCTTGGTTTCTTTCACAGATTCTAGAAGGTTTAACTTTGGGGGCAGAAAACTCAAAATCAGCCCTCCCAGAATGCTTTTGTGCCCTTAGAGCCAACAGCCCTGGCCCTGAGGCACTGAACCACCTGGAGGAGAGCTGGCTGCAGGTCATGGTGAGGGTGAGATGCTGTGTGGTTGGAGCTGGGCCAGGAGTGCTGGGCTCTACCTGGGGGTGAGTCCTTTGGGAGGTGTTTGGGCTGGCAAATGCTCCAAGCTCCTGCTTCTCCCACTCAGGATGGGAACTGGAACTCAGCCCTTCTGCTCTTTGGAAGGTGCTGGTCTGGGAGCTGCCAGCTGAGCAGGATCTGCAGCCAAGCAGCACCAGCAGGAGCCTGAGCTCTTCACACACCGCTGGCTTTTCATGAGGTGCCAGCCCTGAGGTTTGCACAAGGCCCCACACGCTGACAGAAGCTCCAGGTTTGCTGTGCCTGGAGCCAATTGCAACCTGCAACAACTGTAGGGTGGAGCCTGGGGACCAGGAGGCTTCAGCCCAGAGGATCCTGCTTGGCTTTCTTCAGATACACAACCCACAAGGAGCCACTGGAGGAAAAGCAGCAATGGGCAAAGAACAGCAGCAAGAGATTGATTAACTCAGCTCCCAGCAGCGTGACTGAATCAAATACCCAAGGAAACCTCAGGCTCTCTACCCTTGTATTTGTCAAGGGGCTCCATTTGCCACCTTTGCTGAAGTATTGTGGATCTGCAGTTTGCTGAAATAACTCCTGCTCCTTTAAACAGGGATGCTGACTGTGGAAAGTTTTGTCATGTGGCACCAGCTTCTCTTTCTCATTTCCAGCTGCTAAATTGTGCTGAAATGGCAACAGGAATAAAACCAGCTCCCACTCCATTCAGTCCTTTCCATAGGGGAATTTGTCCAAGTTGCTGGCCCAGCTGCAGGGATGGAAATGCTGTGACTGCAAATGGGAGAGAGGGGTGTAGGCAATAGGTGTTGTTTGTTGGGAAATGTTGGTGTAGCTGAGTGAGGAGAGAGAGCAGTGAAGCTCTTGGCTGTCCTGTTGCAAGAATTAATGGCAGATGTTACCCTAAGGCAGAGTTCTACCAAGCTCCCAGGGTACAGAGCATTAGTGAGGGGAGCAGAGCCCTGGTAGAAGTGTTTTATCACAGAGTTTTGGAGAAGAGCTGCAAAGATCATCTTGGCAGATGCAACTGGTGCATTCAGTCTCACCTGTGAAGGGAAATGGGTGAGCTGCTCTGAAATAACACCTGGTACAAATGCTCTGTGACATTACAAATGGCATGAAGTGAATAATCCACTGGTCCTGGCCACTTCCCACTCGTGTGAGAGTGCAGGGAATCACTCCCATGAAGAGAGCAGGCACTCAGCACCACCACAGCACGAATTCATGGACATGGACTCAGCTCACAGCTCTGTCCCACCCAGGGTGTTCTCCTACACACAGGGAATTTCACTCATCTCTGCAAAACAGGATTGGAGTGTTTGATCTGTTCTCCAAGGAAATGCATCTGATTCTCCAGGCCTCCTGCAGCATCACAAGGTGGATGTTCTGAGCAGGAGCTTGAGCTGCAGCTGAGACACCTCAAAGAAAAGCCAGTTGACAAGATTTTCCACAGAGGGACAAGTGAGCCAGCTCTAGAGGTCTTCCAGCAAGAGTCACCACCAAAAAAGCTTTAAATTCCTGTTCAGTTGTCTTTCCAGCAAGGCTCACAGGCATGGCACTGCTCTTGTACACCACAGAGTCCAGCCAGGCTGCTTATGGTGGGGGGTGAGTGCACGTGAGGCAGCCAAAAATGAGCTTTTGTGGCTGCAGAACCATTCCAGCAGGAGGTCTGGCAGCAAGTTCCTGCCTGCCCAGGTGAGGGGAGCAGCCCCTGCATGCAGCTCCTTGATTTTCATCCAAAACACTGTTTGGTTCAGAGTTAAAAAAATTCCCACTGCCAAATCTCTTACCTGTGGGGATTTGTGGTGTCCCTGTGTGCAGTGTTGGTCTTCAGATGCTTATTCTTAGTGGAGATGTCACTTCATGTCAAAATCAGTCATTACTATAATGCCAAAAGTGGTGCAGAAAAAGAATCACAACTTCCAGCCCCTGGTCCTCCAGTGATGACAGCACCCACCTCATTAGCACTTGGGATCTATTTCAAATTTGGGTGTTTCTAGAAAAGCAGCAGCCTGTGGAGGCTGCTCAGGCAATAACATTTTCCTGCTCCACATTTCCACATTCCTGTTGGCTCCTGTGGTGTTTCTATTCTACACTTGCTCCAGAATGAAACCAACTTTGGTGTATTTAAGTGTAATTTTTTCACTTGCTAAATCTGATGTAAAAAGTGAGTAGTTTGGTTTGAAAATGCATAGAGGAATGGGAGACCCCTTGGAAAGGGGGAAATGTTTGAAAAGATAAGGAAGTGTGAGAGGGGCAGTAGGGAGATCAGCTGGGAGATGTGTAGAGTGACATTGAGAAAAGTATGGAGAACTAATTAATAGGAAGTTGATAAGGAATAAAGAAATCAAAAGTGATATCTTGAAAGCCATGAAGAAGCAGAGAATATGCATTTTGGGGTTGAAAGCAGAAAATGAGTGATTTTTGCATAGAATTAAAGGAGCTACAGGGTGACAGTAAGACTGCAGCTGGAAAAAAGTAAAGATGAATTGGAAGAGAATTGTGAGTTCTGGTGATCATTAGAGATGTCTTCAGTGAAGTGAATCAGCAACAAAGTGGAAAAAGAAAAGGACTAAAAGTCTTTATTTCTACAAGACATGTAAAATGGGGGGAAAAATCCCTTAAAAAGTAAAGTAGAAGAACTAAAAAAGCAGCTCAGGCATAAGGACAAGAATTATGTGTGTGTGTGCAGGAAGGGCAACACCACCATGTGCCAGCTCCTTGTGTAATGCTTGTTTTACTGAGGGCAGAAAGCCTCTGGAAGCTTGTGTGGGGCTCAACAAGAGAGAGACACACATGAATGAAATGTTTGGTTCAGTGATGGGATTGCTGTGCTTGGCATCACTCCCTGTGCAGATTCACAGGGTCAAGCTGAAGAGAGCAGTGACCATCCCCTCATGGCTGGGCGCAGAACCAAAACAGCCCCCTTGGATACAAAATGAGATCTGAAGCTGAAGATCTTCTCAGGGAATACTGGATTATGTGTATATGTGATATTAGATTGGTTTTTCAAAGCACAAGAAGTGAAGAAGCAGCAGCAGAACATGGAGTTTTAGGGATGAAGGAGAAAAGTGGCAGAGAAAAGCTTCCCAGTCTGGTGGTGACTAGACATGGGCTGGGCTGGAAAAAAGGCTGAAATTCCCCCTGAGCCAGGTGGACTGCAGGTCAGAAGGGTTATGATAAAAGGCTTTCTAATATAAATGTAAAAGCTGAGGTAAAAGTGGAAAAGCAGAAAATGGACAAAAACTTGGGGTCACAACACCAGAGGCAAGGCCTGAATGTGTTCAGAGCTGAAGTTTGGAGCTGCAGGTCAATGTTGGAACAGCATTTGGCAACAGAAGCACAGCAGGATGGAGAATGTATCCACAGAAGATGATTTCAGCAGGTGCACAGTTTAACAGATGTTATAAAAAAGGTAATAATGTGGCAGATAGCTGTTAAGCCTCACAGATGGGTGCTTATTAAATTCAAAAGTGTTCACTTTAAATATAAAATGTGGCAAAGTGGGGGAAAATGTGAGTTCGTATTGGTGTAGGGTAGGAAAGTCAACAAAATAACCCCTGGAATGGAGTTTCCATGGGCAGATTTAAAACCTAACTCAAAGCTGTATCTAAACCAGAAACACAACAGGATCTGTGTTTGTAGGACAAGAACAACACTGTGGCATTGCTCTGGACACGGTGGAAACAGTAAAACCCTGGACTGGAAATTGTGCAGTGACTCCTTGGGAACAAAAGCCACAAAAGATCACCCACAAAAGTGTGTGAATGATCTGCAAGCAGCACAGCCAAAGCCCAAAGCTGTGGGGAGGCTGAGGAGAGCTCGAAGGGACAGCAAGGTGGAAACAAATGGAATTAATTTCAGGGAAAAAACAGTTGGAATCTTACTAGTCCATGGCACCTATGGGCAAGAAAGGTATTAAGAAGGATTAATACTTATTAACAGTGCTTAGTACTTACTGAAAGTGTTTAATACTTATTAGAAATATTTCTGACAGTGATAGTGCTTGACACCGTCACAGATAACTCTGGCAGCAGCTCCCTGCTGCAGTCTGATTCCTGGCCATGGATTTTCCTGTTCCTTCCTCCTGTGCTGGCTCTGAGCTTCCCACAGCTTCATTCCTGTGGAAACAGGGACACAAATGACACAAACCTGGCCAAGAAGTGGGGCAGAGGAGACAGAGCAGTGGGTGGTGATCCAAGGAATCTGCTGTGAAGGGTCTGCTCTGCCCCTCTGGCATGGATTTTGAGGTAAAAACCAGAGAAGGAGACAACAGCAACTTTTCTCCTCTGCTTGTAGCTCTGTGGCTCAGCCAACACAGGTGCTGGGGCAAAGGGAGAGCTGCTGCTCTGATTCCATCTTTTCCTTCTTGGTGTCTTAAAACTCAGCAGTAAAGGAGCCCATTCCCCCTCCTTCCCCTCTGCTCTACCTTCCCCTCCTGCCAGAGAGGCACCACAGGGGGAAAAAGCCAAAGAACACATTTTTCTGCAGTTGCACAGGGTTTGTTTCACACTCTCAGGCAAGACAGGAATGTTCAGCAAAGTGGAGCCATCTGTCTGCAGCACTGCCAGGGATCCTCTGGAGTGGAGGAGGCTGAACGGGGCCAGGATTTGCTCACAAGCCTTTAGGAGGTGACATTCTCAGGGGTAGTAAACTTAGAGTAGTCACCTACAGGGGAAAGAGTTGGGAGAAGCTTGGGCAAGAAACAGGCATTACTGCACAAATGCAACACCTCTGCAGTGCTTTGAATGGTGTAAATGTTTCTAAATGTGCTCACAGAGGGGTTTCCCATCACAGCAGGGATAAAAGTGCCCAAATAAACGGGTAAGTGCCCATATGGTCTTCAAATTGTAAAAACACAGATGTGGAGAGAGGCTGGCAGGAGATGGGTAAAGATTATGTGCAGAAAACAAAAAGGAGAAAATTGCTTGGACAGGAGACAGCATATGTACCAGGAGTCACCATCCCTGGAGCTGTTCAAAATGTGTGGATGTGGCACCTGAGAACGTGGTTTAGTGGTGGCCTTGGCAGTGCCATGGGAAAGGTTGGACTCAATGATCTTAACATTTTTTTTCTGATTTTAATGATTCTGTGATTCTAAGCATGCTTATGGCAGAAAATAAGAATAGGTAGGGAATTGAGGAATTCTACCTTAAGGTTAGGTAAAGCAGTGGGTTTTGGAGGAAGAGGGGGAAAAAAGAACATCCATGGGTCTAGCTAAATAAAGTAAACTTGGATCAAAAGTGTAGCAAAAAGTATACAAGAGAAGCTTGGGTTTTACCTCTCAGTGTATCTGCACAGCTGAGATTACTGTGGCAGTTCAAGATACGAGTGTGGGTCACACCTCAACCCTGGCTTGCATTGATAATCCTCACCCTGAGCAGCAGAGGCACAGGTAAAAACTGCCTGAAACAGCAAAGCATCGTCAGGAAAAGGATCCTTCCCACACGGGAGAACTTGTGAGCGTGTTGGGACAGAAAATTCCCAGCTTGCAGCTAGACCTCAGCGCTGGGACTGGTGTAATTGCAGCAGGCAATAATTACACAGTTAATGAGGGATGAGGCAAAGGGAAGGCGGCACCGGGGATACCGCAGAGGGTGAGAAGAGCACGCAGCAAGAGGCTGGAGGTGAGATTCAGGCTGGAGTGCTCCGGAACGGGAATTCACAGGTACACACAGAATAGCTGGGGTTGGAAGGGGCCTCTGGAAAAGATCCACTTCAAACCCCTGCCTAGGCAGGGTCACCTGGAGCAGGTGACACAGGAACACGTTCCACACGGTTCTGGTAGGGCTGAGGAGACGGCGGGGTGGTCGCAGCCGGGGGGGGCTGTGCTGAGGGGGGCCCGGCGGGGCTGAGGGGGGCCCGGAGCCGCCTCTGTCCCCTCAGCGACCCCGCCCGGCGGGAATCGCCTCAGCCCCTCAGTGGCGGGAAGCGCGCGCAGCCCCGCACCGCGCACGCGCGCGCTCTCGCGCGACGTGGAGGCGGTGGGGCCGGAGGGGAGGGGGGAAGGGGGCGGAATTCGAAAAATGCCCGCGGCCTCCCATTGGCCGGCGGCGCCACCCGGCCACGCCCCCCCGCCTTGCGCCGCTGTCCCGCCTCCCCCGCCCGGCCCCGCCCCTCGGTTGCCCCCCCTCCGGTCCCGCCGCCGCCGCCGCCATTGGAGGCGCCGCCGCTTTGTGTCCGCCGGGCCCGGTGAGTCCCGGCCCCGCCCGCCCCCGGCGCCGCGCCGGGCGGGACACGGGGCCGCGCCCGGGAGGCCGCGGGTGCTGCGCGCGAGGCGCGGGGGCGGCCTGGCGGCGCCGCTGAAAGGGCCCCGGAACTGCCCTCAGCGCGTCCCCCCCGCCCTCCCTGCCCTGACAGGCCCGGGGGAGCGGGGGTGTCGTGACGGGGTGTCGCGACACGCTGCGCGGGCACGGTTCGGTGTCGCGGTGGTCTCGGCCCGTGTGGCACAGGCCCGAGGAGGCGGCCCCGGGCCTCGGGTGTCCGCGGGCCCGGCGGGGCCTGGCGGGGCGCGGGCCCTCACAAAGGAGCCGCGGGGCTCAAGCACAGCTCTGCCGTCCCGCCGGCACAGGGCGAGCCCCGGGGAAGGTCAGCGGCGGAAGGGGCTGGTAGGGCCGCGACACAATAAATAATCGCTATTTATAAACTTAGGGAGCGCCTTGGCTCCCGCCGCGGCCTTCCCGCTTTCGGCCGCTCGGCTGTGCGGGGCTTTGCCTGCCCTCACTCGCTTCCTCAACCCCTACAAGTGCCACAGCTCGAGGGGAACCTGAGTCTGGCTCTGCTCCCTAAAAGAGACCCCTAATCAGAGTCCCGGTCCCGAATCGCCCCCGGCGCTGATAGCGATGCATACAGACCTACGTGCGAGGCTCCCAGCGCCCAGGTGCTCGCTGCCTGCCTAAGGAATGTGAATCACCCTCGCCCCGCGGTGCGCAGGTTCTCTATAGAGAAAGCTGCTAAATTCCACTCTGCAGCGGGGCTGTTCAGGCAGGCTCCGTTCCTGTATCGTGATCCTTCTTGGCACTCTAGGCTGTGGGGTGGTTTTGGGTAAAACAGCCTAGAACAGATTCTGGGGTAGCTCTTGCCAGGTCACGGTGCCCCATCACCTTACCTGCTCCACTTGAGGACAGCTCCAGGCTGGGAACTGATCCGGAACCGCCCAGCCTGTGCTGCCGACGAAAAGTTGTATTAAGTGAGTTTGTGGGTGTGTTCGCTCGTTTATACAGTGTAGCAGGGACTGATCGCTTGGATAGTTTGTTTCTAGCTGTTGCATTTCTCAGATACTCGGGTCTTCCTCACTTCTTAAGAGTCCTGCTGAATTATATCTGGGTTAGCAAGTGTGTCACTTCCCTATTCTTAACTTACTGTTAAGTGTTGCACTCTGATTTCCCAGCACGTGACTTTTGTTTGCTTTGACCATAAATAGTATTTTTAGCATCTTCAAGAAAGAGTTGGCCGGCAGTCCTTGGCAGGGAGCTCCCATTGAGGCGGGAAAGGTTCGGAAGTGCTCGTGTTTGTAAACAGCGTCCCTGAGAGCAGAGGGACGAGTTCAGTCCAGGAGGGAGGTGCTTGATGGACTGGGCAGGAGAGCACAGAACTTCCTCAGGTGACACTTCAAAAAATTGTTGGATGGAGTGGGAGACCCTTGGAAATCAGGAATGAGTAGAGAAAAACAAAACAAAACAAAAAAATATAAAAACAAACCACACACCAAAAAACCCCACCCCATCATGACCAGAAATATGAAAAATGTGGCTTGAAATGAAGAAAAATGTGGCTTTTGGACTTTTCTCTTGTTTACCTATGTGAGCTTGCTAATTAACGATCTTCTCAATTCATCGTGCACCTTGGTCCAGCAGAAGCTCCTTGAATTGTTTGGTTTTTTGTCTTCAGAATATATTTTCCTGTATTTTTTTCCCTTTCAGCAGAAAGTGACATTTAAATCTCTTGGCAATGTTTTGTTACAAGTGACCTGGGGTCCTCAGAGGATTTAAACTTCTGTGAGAGGGAATAGAAATGTTACATTGATGGACTATAATGGGAAGTGTGGGTAGATTTCTTACAGACTGCAATGAAATAATGGCTTTTATCATGTATAGTTTTGTCTGTAGAATAATAAGTGATAGCTGAATAAGTAGTAGTTGGGAGGAGGGTTTATGCTGTTGTTTTAAATTTAATCTGTCTAGACAAGGAGGAGATGGCCTATAAAGGGTTCAAACCCTGGCATGTAACACTTGCAGCCTAAATTTTCATTCAGGTGTCAGCAATTTGTCAAAATTCATGAAGTGGATCCTGAATTAAGATATTTTATCCAAGGCTATGAAAACTTTCAGCAGGGGATTTTCATGTTGGAGTTGTTTTAACTTTGTGACCTGAGCTTGTTTTAAACTTGTGCAAGCTGATTGGGGGTGAGTTTATCCCTCAGTGGCCATGTGGCACAGACAGAGTGGGGAGAATTTGGATCATTCCAGCCAAAAACTGTTCAAAACTTGTAACTGTTCCTCAGAGCTTGTCACCATCCTGATCCTGAGCATCAGTGTGGGGATGGATTATGTTCACACAGCCATGCAGGCAGAAATTCTGCTTCATATCAACCCCTTGGCTGAAGTTTCTGTCAGTTTTAGGTGTGATGCTGGTGTAATTTAAGCTGCTTGCTGACTGTGGCTGTTTGGGGACATGAGGAAAAACCCCTGGGTGTAGGAATGGAAAATAATCCAGGCAAAGGAAACAATCTGTTCTTACTGTTTCAGTGCAGGTCAGAGATTGCTGGGGAGAGAATCACAAACCTGGAGTGGTTTTGTGTTGAGCTGGTGTTCTTTCTTTGTGTGGAGAACTGGGGAGGTGAGCCATGGTGATTAATTCTGATTTAATAAGCACAGGTGGGGATTAATTGAGCTGGTTTGGGATTGGACCCTACAGAGACAACTGCTGAGCTCAGCCCTGGGTGGGAGCATCAGTCTTACTCTATTAATGTACCAGGTTTTATTTTTGTTTTGTTTTGGAGTTTTTTAGGGTTTTTTTCTTCAGTGAAAGGAGCATCTGTGTGCACAGAAGTGCAAGATTTAATTTTTGCTGTCTCTGTAAAACTCAGGACAGGCAAGGTGTAAGTTGGGTTGCATTCGTGGCATTTGGAGCCAGAGGCTCAAATTCAATGCTGAACATGTATTTCAAATGGAAATACATCTTTGGGCTTAAACCCCCTCCTGTGGGTCTGTGAGTGAATTCCTGTGGTTGGATGCCAGAAGTGTGAGGGATTTTTGCTGTGCTCCCTGAACCCTGGAGTTGGGGTTTTGCAGGGGAGGAGGGGTGGAAATGGGCCCTGTAACCCAATTCCTCAATCCCACTGAGGAATTGCTGCCTGCCAGGGGGAGCTCTGGGGTGAGTGCTGGACCCTGCTCCTGGTTAATTGAAACAAGCTGCTCCATGAGGGCTCAGCTACAGCCCTGGGAGCCTCCACAAATGCAGAGCTTGGAGCTGGATCAGGGGGACATTCCAGGGGGGCTGGGACACCTCCTGGAGAATGGTGGCCCTAAGGACCAGGACAAAACTTGCTGGGTGCAGTAGGAGTGATGGGAATGGCAGCTGGGAGGGAGTTTCCAAGTGGGTTGACAAATAAGGATCAGAAGTTGGAACTAACTTTGTATTCTTTATTCAATAACACATTTTATCAATCTGCAGGACTTTAGGCTGGTGTAAATGACTCAGTAGAGCTCCAGGAGCTGGGAAAGCCAAAGGCAGAGGGCTGGAACCCCTCAGTGCTCAGGCAGCTGGGAGCTCCTGAGAGACACATTTGTATCTGAGAGGTGGCTGGGGGACATTCTGTGACCATGGGCACACTGAGGGTGACATTCTGTGACCATGGGCACACTGAGGGTGTGACACTGGGTGACATTCTGTGACCATGGGCACACTGAGGGTGTGACACTGGGTGACATTCTGTGACCATGGGGACACTGAGGGATGGACACTGGGGGATATTCTGTGACCATGGGCACACTGAGGGTGTGACACTGGGTGACATTCTGTGACCATGGGCACACTGAGGGTGTGACACTGGGTCACATTCTGTGACCATGGGCACACTGAGGGTGTGACACTGGGTCACATTCTGTGACCATGGGCACACTGAGGGTGACATTCTGTGACCATGGGCACACTGAGGGTGTGACACTGGGTGACATTCTGTGACCATGGGCACACTGAGGGTGTGACACTGGGTGACATTCTGTGACCATGGGCACACTGAGGGATGGACACTGGGGGACATTCTGTGACCATGGGCACACTGAGGGTGTGACACTGGGTGACATTCTGTGACCATGGGGACACTGAGGGATGGACACTGGGGGATATTCTGTGACCATGGGCACACTGAGGGTGTGACACTGGGTGACATTCTGTGACCATGGGCACACTGAGGGTGTGACACTGGGTCACATTCTGTGACCATGGGCACACTGAGGGTGTGACACTGGGTCACATTCTGTGACCATGGGCACACTGAGGGTGACATTCTGTGACCATGGGCACACTGAGGGTGTGACACTGGGTGACATTCTGTGACCATGGGCACACTGAGGGTGTGACACTGGGTGACATTCTGTGACCATGGGCACACTGAGGGTTTGACACTGGGTGACATTCTGTGACCATGGGCACTCTGAGGGTGTGACACTGGGTGACATTCTGTGACCATGGACACACGGAGGGTGTGACAAAGTATCTGCTGCCACCTGGGCTGGGTGTTTAGGGAACAGCTTGGAGGATTTCAGGGGCACAAAGGCTTAAAAGGATTGTGCAGCTTGCAATTTAGAAGGTGATGCATTTTGGCATGTTTGGATTTGCAGAAGTATTAACGTTTCCTGTGCTTTTTTTCTGCAGTTTCCAAGTCATTAAAATACTCTTGTGTATTACAGAGTAGTAAATAATTGTCAGTAATCTCTAGCCTGGATTTTAAACCCAGTTTTACTTTGCTTTCTAAGGCTTTTGGTTAACAAACAGCTGTTCTTGCTTGCATCACTTGTCAGGCTGTTGGATTTGTACCCCTTGACACCCTGCCTTCTAACTGAAACCTTTTTTTAGCCTTTTTTGACCTCATTTCTAGGCCAGTGCCGTGTGCTTTGTACCCAGTCACATCTAAGGACATCAATCACCTGTAGGTGTCGTGTGACAGTAAGGGGACACCCCAGTGGCCCAGGATTGGACACACTTCCTCCTTTTTCCATTGCATATTTGCTTTCAGCCTGCTCACCCTGTCAGTTGGAGTTTCTGCCAGCCTGGCACTTGGATTGCCACATTCAAAACCTAATTTTTCCTGAAGTATTTTCTCTCAAAGGAGATTGAAGGCTGAGATAAGTTTAAAAATCTTACAGAAATTCAAGAACTCGGACAATTTATTTTTTTTAATTCTTGTATCTCTTACATTAGTAGAGGGACTCCACACTTCAGAAATATTATCAAATATGTGTCTCACCTGAAACCTCTCTTTATTTATTCATAATGGTGTGGTAGCTTAGAAGGAAATTGAAATTGCTATGGGTGGTTCAGAGTAATTCCTGAAAAACTCTGTGTACTTTTGGATTTTCCATTAGCAGCTACTCCCTGAGCTGGGAGAGTGGGCACATTCCTGCTCATCTGGAAATCCAGGAGTTTGGGGGGTTGTTGCTTATCAGCTCTTTGCTTTGGAATAACCAGTTCATGATAGTCTGGGAGCTTGTGAACCTGCAGTTTTCCTGTAGAAAAAGAGCTGTAACTCTGTGAGGAGTGACTTTCTGCACCTTGATGAAGGTTAATATCCTGGAGGTGTTTTCTCTGCTGATGTGATTCTATTTTTCTGACAGTTGATCAGATTTAAACATTCATTAAAATCACTCAACAAGCACTTTGAAAACTGCATCCTCAGCTGGTGCCCTCTACCCCCTTTCAAGGCACAATGTTTGTTTGGTGTTTGTGTAAATGCAAAACACATTTGTTCCTTTCATTTTTTTAATTGAGTGATGGTTGTGATTGTAGCTGTGGTTCCCATTTAAATCTGTCTTTTGAGATGATGTGTCCAGGTTTGGGTGACTTGATTTCACCTTTATTTGGAGAGGGGAATCAGGTTTTCTATATTGTCATTGCAGAACTTTCTCTTTTTTTGTTGTACCTTTTTGATGACCTGAATTCAGGCCTGTTTGTGGTTGATACTTCACACTCAGTGCAGAAAACCCCTTTTGATGCCCCTGTGGAGATCTGGTTTGTTTGGAGAGGGGAATGAGATTTTTCTACACTGTCATTGCAAAAGTTTCTCTCTTTTTTTGCTGTATCTTTTTTGTTAACTGAATTCAGGCCTGTTTGTGGTTGATACTTCGCACTCAGTGCAGAAAACCCCTTTTGATGCCCCTGTGGAGATCTGGTTTATTTGGAGAGGGGAATGAGGTTTTCTATATTGTCATTGCAAAGTTTCTTTTTTTTTTTCTTTTTTTTTTTTTCTGTATGTTTGTGGTTGATACTTCACACTCAGTACAGAAAATCCCTTTTGATGCCCCTGTGGTCAGAAATGTGCTGAGCAGGCACAGTCCCTGCAAGGATGCTCTCACCAGGTGGAGTTTCTGAGCTTGCCCTGGACATCAGTGCTTGCATCAGGAGGGGATTGTCCTCCTTCCCCTTTGATTCCCTGGGAATGCAGAGACAACCAACAAACCTGAATTTCTGCTGGATCCCCATTTGTCTGCATGTATTGTGGCACAGAACTGAGGGATTGTGCTAAGTTGTACTCTTCAGAGCAAAAAGTCTCCAGTGCTTTACACAAAAGGATTTTCAGAACTTGGGGAGTTTTAACTCAAAGCTGGGAGTGCTGTTGTCATGCATGTGTCATGCAATCACACAGCTTAAAAATAATGAAATCCCAGGACTGTGTCAGCCACAGTGTGGCTTGTGTGTGGTTTTTGATCCCAGGGAATGCATCTTTTGTAACCCCCAACTGATTTCCCTGAGGGGGAATCTGTAGTTGGTTATTTTAAGATTCACTTCAAAATTCTGGCATTTCCTTAAAGGGCTTTGGTCTCTGCTTGCTAGAAGAAACACTGGATATTGAGCTGAAGCCTGGTGAAAATTTTCATTTCTTTTTCCTTTCACTCTCCCCACCTGAGGAAGAAAGATTCCTTAAAACAGGCCAATTTTTTTTTAAGTGCTGTGCTGTATTCTGTGTATTCTAGTCGCCAATTAGTGTATTTTCACATCCTGACATTTCACAAGAAAGCTTCATGCATCTCATTTTTTGTTTTGTTGGCATGTGCTGTGTTTTGATCTTTCTGTTTTGTCTCAGGAGAAAACACCCAGTGCCTTTGGGCTTTGCTTTCCCTGGTGCTGAGGCAGGACCAGATCCCTGTGGGTTTTCAGAGTGGCTGTTCAGTTCCTGTCAGAAATGCCTGATTAAGGATCCCCACTGCTGAGTAATGACAGAACTGTATTTTTGGGCAAGAAAACGTTGGTGTGGTGCAGAGCTGTGCAATGGGGAGAGCAGTGCTGAAAATCAGCTTGGAAATAGGGCTGGGGCTGATGCTGGGGCTGCTCAAGAGGAAAACACCCAGGCTGGAGAAAAACCTATTGAAAGGGAAAGTTTATGGTGAGTGCCATAGCAAAAGGAGACCCCCAGGAGGTGAAACCAGGGCATTTGGCTGTCTGTCTGTCTGTCTGTCTGTCTGTCTGTCAGGAGGGGAGGAGGGCAGGCTGAGCTGATCTTTGCATCCAACTGGGACAGGTCCAGTGTGGTTTGCTGGGGCTGAGGCTTTGCCTCTGAGGCTTTTAAAGGGGATGCTGAGAGGAAGTGAATGAGCCAATGAGTCCTGGATTTGTGATGGATTTAGTGGAGCCCCTCTCCATAGGAGAGGCCAGTGCAGGCAGATGGGCAGCAGGTAAGAAAGGCTGTAAAAGCAGAATAGTGGTAGGGTCTGACACTTGATGAGGGTTAAACCAAGCTTAACCCATTTGTTATCCACAACAGTGCATGTGTTTGGAGCAGAGCTTTGGCAAGTTTATGTATTCTGGTAGAAGGCATGGAGACTGCTCTTCTGAATGTCTTTTTTTTTTTTTTTTTTTTTTTTTTTTTGTCAAAAGATTCCTTCATTTCTTTAAATTGCATGGGGTTTAGTTTGAGGGGGCATGGCTTGTGTTCCCAATGCTTGGATCTTCTGCCTGTAATGGTGTAATGCTTTAGCTCCAAGTGCCAGCTCCTGCTTTTACCCAAATCACTGAGTGGCCAGATCCCTCACCCAGGGCACAGTGCAATGGCTGCATCTCATCAATGCTTGCCCTTAATTTAAAGAGGTTTTTTATCTTTCAGCCATCTTCTAATGGAGCAGGTCTGGCTTGCACCTTCCCCATTTCTGCTCCACCCATAGCTCACCAGTTTGCATCCATGTTTTAGCACTTTTGTTGAATGCAAGTGTTGCTTGTCAGTTGTGTTAGTCATGAGCTGTAAGTCATTTATCCTTTTCTTTTGAATCTTTAATTTGATAGATACGTGGACGTAGATGTTTTTGTTTTGTTAATTTTCACACCACATCTTTTCTGTACTTTAGGTTGACTCCTCACTGCACTGTGAAAACCATTAGGAAAAAGTCCTTGGGGTTAAAACCTGGGGCTCCACAGTTACCTGCACTTGGGTCTAGAAATTATTTTAAATGTCGACTGATCTGTCTGAAGCTGAACCCGTGCATCATAAGGCGCTTCCACTCTTAACGGGAGCTCAGCTGATCCACACGGACAAGTTAAGTGAGGTAGGGGCTGGCCCTTTCTCCAAGCGTGCCCTTGGATCAGTCCTTGGCTTCCAGTCCTGCTCAAGGTTACTCAGTGCTCTTTCTGCCCTGCTTCTAGGAAACTGGGAGTCTAACAAGCTCTGCTTCCCCTTCCCTGCTTTCCCTGAGATGATGTGTCTGTCAAAATCCTCAAATGCTCATCTCGTTTAATTTGGAATTGAAATGATTTCTTTTATAACCATAAAATGGGGAACTGTCCTCTCCTAGTATGCTTTGAAGAAGCTGATTTGAGGGCTACTGTCTTTTAACATCCTAAACACTCCAAACCAGAATATTTCTACCTCTGCTGCTTTGATTGACTTGAATCCCATTTCAAAACTTTCCAATTCTTTCCAGCACCTGTGCTGATTTTTGTGTGCTTTTTGTAGAAAGTGGAAGACGACACGATGCCGATCCGCCGCTCGGTGAACGCTTCCTCCCGAGAAACTCCTCCCAAGAGCAAACCTGCTGAAGGGGAGGAGGTCAAAGCAGGTACAGCCATGCTTCTAGAAGGGTTCCTGGATACCCAAACACAGGCTGGATCTGAAACTCCTGGAAAACTCTACAGCCAGGATGAAAATATTAATAATGTTTGACTCCCTGTCACAGGTTTTTCCAGGATTTGTGTTTTGCAGACATTGTTTTCAGTCTGAACCCACTTGTTTTGTCTTTTGTACCCTGTGTCACTCCAGACATGAAAATATGGTTAAATATTGTCCCTTTTAAGTTTGCACATCCTTTAGGGTAAAGAAATTATTAAATTTCAGTAGCATCAGAAAGATGGTTTGAGATCAAAAGGTGCAGTTAATGAATGGAAAAACAGAGTATTCAATTTTTTTCTCAATTTTTCTGAGCAAAAATTTTTTACCACAACATGTCATGCAATCTAGCCTGATATTAACATGACTGCTCTTAGCAGCTTGGCCTCAGTGTCCCAGAATGTTTCATTTCACCACTACAGTCAGTTGGTTACACTGATTTTGTCCTCTTTGGTGTCACAAAAAAATAAACTACCTACAAAACTGACTCTTAATTCACTGTGTATTTTAAAGGCCTTTGTGGGAAAACTGCACAGGAATGTGTCAGAAATGCTTAAGCTGCTCAGAGCCGTGTTGGTGGGCAGTTATTTATCCAAAGAGTGTAGAATTTAAGTTTATATGCATTTTATGTAGTAGGCAGCCCAGTCTAAGGCCTGTTCTCGGCTAAATGTACTTTTACAGATTTTTTTATTTCCTTGTTAAGTTGATTTCTGACTGGCTTTGATCCTTCTGATATACAAGTGCTCCTGCCAATGCACGTGCCACCCAAAGCTTTGCCAAGTCTGGGAAAATGTGATAGAATTGTAAATATCCCTCAGGTGCTTTGTGTTTGGAAACAACTGGGTCATAAGCAAAGCTACTTCTTAGAATCCCAGGCTTGTCTGAAACAGCAACTTGTGGAGTTAATAGAACACTGCTGAAAGTGGTTAATTGTGAAAATGTTGCATGATTTTGTTTGTAGTTATTCTGGCATTTGAGGGCTGATTGCACCTTTGTTGAAGCTCTTTTCACTTTTTAAATTGCTTTTAAATAACACTTTTAAGTTAGTGAAAATAAAGTATTGGAGTGTGTTCTTAAGTGTAGATTTTGTTCCCTCTACCTCCCTAAAGAATAAAAGCTGGTTTTGGATGGTAACTTGATGCTTTTTCACATTTTCTAGATGCAGAAGTCACCTCTGAAGAATCTGCCTCTGCTGGAGAGGAGCAAGAGCCTGAAACCGTGCCTGCTGCATCCAGTGAAGCAGAACAGCCAAAGGAACCTGAGAATGAAGGGAAGGAGGAAACAAAGCCCTCAGAAGAAACCAAAAAGGAGTAAGGCTTACTTGGTGCTGAATTTGGGGATTTGGGTAGGATTCTGGAGGAAGTCAGGCTCTATAGAGAGAAAAGATAGTGGGAGAGAAGAGGAAAATGAGTGTCTTAAGGTGCTTCTAAGGAAGAAGCTCCTGATCACGTGGAGCTGCTGTTCTCAAACATGTGAAGCTGAATACCAATACAAGGTCTCTTTTTTACTAGTAGAAATATCAAAGTAGTCCTTAAGTTATATTAAATAATATCAGATTTTCTGGACTTTTTTTGTTGTTTTTGTTGCTCTTGTCCTGCTTATTGGCTTGTTTTAGTGCCTCTTGTCTTACTATTGCTGTGCATTTTCCCTCAGGGAGAAGGATCAGGCCAAGGAGAAGGAGAAGAAGGTGAAGAAGACCATCCCTGCGTGGGCCACACTCTCTGCCAGCCAGCTGGCTCGGGCACAGAAGCAGACTCAGATGGCAGCCACCTCCAGGCCCAAGATGGATGCCATCCTAACCGAGGCCATCAAGGTGGGCAGGACACAAATGGGGCTTTTATTCCATTTGTGTTCTAAACCACACAATTGCAGCTTGCTGAGGTGCAGGTGATAGTGCTGTGTGTAAGATGGGTGTGCTTGTCCTGGAAGCCTGACATGTGAGGCCATGAGGATGATGATTTCTTTGTTTAGAATTTGTTTTCCTCCCTAATTACATTATGAGGAACAGCTAGGATGGCATAACCTGGTTGATTGCTGTCATAATTTTGTTTGCTGTGCCTCCTGGCCACATTTAACTTCATTTACCTGGATTCATCCATCTATTTGATACATGTGCTTTCTTTTAGCATTAAGTTACTCTAACTCAGTACAGATGGAGATACTGTAACCCTGCATTCCAAAGTCTTGATTTACTTGGTCTTGGTTTACTCAATCTCTCCTGATTGTAAAAGATCTCTGCTGTGTAGCTGTGCTGCTGCTCTCCCCTCAAGGCTTGGTCACTCCCTTCAGAGGAGGCCTGAACTTCACCAGCCTTAATTGCAAGATGGCCTTTCCATCTATCTTCAAAATATCTTAGGTTTTCCTTGTTTACTGATGTCAATCCTCCATCTTCTTAAAAAAATAATTGGCAGGTTGTTCCAGCTTAATGATTACTCAGTCTGGCATTAATAAAGTGTTAGTAAATCAGTTGTGCAGCATTGCCAAAAGGTGACTATTTTGTATTTTAAGCCAATCTTTGTGAGGGCTTCAGAGCAGGGGAGTAGTAGATCTGTAGTAGATATAGATATCCTTGCTGTGCTGCTTTTGTGTTGTTTGTGTTGCTCTTCAGCTACTCAGAAAAGTTAAGTGTTTTGTTAGTCATGTTTTATACTTGATTCACAGTGGGGAAAAGGCCAGCCCTGGCATCCTGTGGTGGCCCATGTGCATCAGTGCAATCTCTGTTCCTCCACCCCACCAGGATAATTCAGGTGTGGGAGGTTCCTCGTGTTCTGTGTCTGTTCCAGGCCTGCTTTCAGAAGAGCGGTGCCTCGGTGGTGGCAATCCGGAAATACATCATCCACAAATACCCTTCCCTGGAGCTGGAGAGGAGGGGATACCTCCTCAAGCAAGCCCTGAAAAGAGAGCTGGAGAGGGGAATCATCAGGCAGGTAAGAGCTGCTTGTGGAGCAGCACAGGAGATGGCATTGCTGAAGAGGAACTGTTTCCAAGGGCCTGGAGTGCCAGGACAAGGGGGAATGCCTTCAGAGTGCCAGAGAACAGACTTAGATGAGGTGTTGGAAAATGATCCTTCCCAGTGATCCTTCCCACAGGTGCCCACAGCAGCTGTGGCTGCCCCTGGATCCCTGGCAGTGCCCAAGGCCAGGTTGGATGGGCTTGGAGCACCCTGGGATAGTGGAAGGTGTCTCTGCCCATGGCAGGGGTAGAACTGAGTGATCTTTAACATCCCCTTCAGCCAAAACCATTCCATGATTCTGGGAACTGCATAGGAATTCCTTAACTCCATTAGAAGGTGTGTGGAATGAGCATGTTCTCCTCATGGAGGTTCCTGAACCTCTGTCACTGCTCTGTTGGACACTGGCAGGATTTCAGCCCTGCTGTGTCAGTTGCATGCCTGGCACCGTTGGGTTTTGTGCAATTCCTGCTGTTTCTGGGTGTTGTGTCACACAGCATTGCAGCAGCACATGAACCCAGCAGTGTCACTTCTGCAGCAGTGTGGGGTTTAACACTGAAATTTTACTGATAACTGTGTTATCTGTCAGGATATCCTGGCCAGTACAGCAATGTCCCAATGTCTGGCTGCAGTTTCTGATCTTACTGAAGTTTCAGTGGGTTCAAGTCAGGCCTCTGCTGTAAAAACCCACTGCAGGGTGACAGTGCATTCACAATCTGCATCATGAGAGTTCCTCTCAGGTTGTTAATATTCTGAGTTACTGTGTTAAGGACTGAAATTGACTTTCTCTTGAACCAGGTGAAAGGAAAGGGAGCTTCTGGGAGCTTTGTGGTGGTGTCTAATGCAGGAAAAACTGTTCCAAAATCCAGAGACAGAAAGGTAAGATGGATCATTTTAAACAACACTCTGAAATGTACTGCTCTGAAACACATGTGCCTTACCCCACGTTCTCAACCCAATGTTCTCCTCCTCCCTGTGCTTTTTCTCCCCAACTACAGCAATTAAAACACCCATCCCACTGGGATCAGAAAGTTACTGTGAGGAATTAAACCCAAGTTGAATGATCAAAATCCCAGTTTTAAAATGTTTACATGAACCCCCTAGGCTTTGGTTCAGAGACAGAAAACTGAATAACCACAGAACTCTTCTGTCTTTACCAGGCAGAGAGAGATGCCCCTCAGGTATTGGAAGAAAATTTTGTGCTCCTGCTGTGTGTGTTTATCTGTTGTGTGGATAAAGGAAGACTCCAGTCTTTAGGACTGAGGGAAATGTTTTCCCATCAGCTGTGAGGACAGAGGGAGGAAGAAGAAAATATCCTCAGGCTTCTGGAAGAAAGCTGCTGATGCTCAATGTTGTTGGGGAAGGGGGTGGTTTATTTAGCTGCACAGTTAGTTGTGGTTCCAGCACTTCTGATCTCCACTCCATGCTGTGTTGAGTGTGTGAAACACATTCCTAATGCTGCAGTTACAAAATGTTTAGCTGGAATTGCCAATCCCTTGGGATTAGACAGGTAACATTAGACATGGAACAACTTGGTGGTCATCTCCTGCCTCCTGGGGAGACCAAAAGCCCTAAAACTGAATTTGGTGTAGGTCCCTGGAGGAAATGAATTGCAGTTCACTCACTGGCTCCACAAGAAGTCTGAGCAAGGCAGCCAATAGCTGCTGACACATCACCTCTCTGCAGCACATGGGTGTCTTTGTTCCCAGTTACTTTCTCAGCAAAACAAATGTTTTGGATGAATTTGGCTGGCAGGGAAGCAGCTCCCTCTCCCATTGCACTGTTTGCAGAGCTGCTGCTCAGCATCAAATCACTGAACTTCAGCACATTTTCTGGATAAAGAACAGTCTATTTTTCCCTCATCATCCCCTCTCATAGTAACAAAAGGCGGGGAGGAAAACTCAGAATGGAACACTGGCTTCAATCAAGATTTTATTGTGTTATTTCAAAAAAAAAAAAAGGACTCCTGTTTAGCTGTTCATTTTGGGGAAGAGGAAGACTTGATTTGTGTAAACAGGTTCTGTCTTTGAGTTTTAAGTTTTGTGTCAGCATGTATTATCATTTTCCAGAAAGGGTTGTAAAGCATTGGCACAGGGGATCCAGGGAGTCACACTCCCTGGAAGTCTTCAAAAAACCTGTAGAGTGCCACTTGGGGACATGGTCTGGTGGTAAATATGTCAGTGCTGGGTTAATGTTTGGACTTGATGATCTTGGAAGGTTTTTCCAGACTGAATAATTCTGTGATTTTTCTTCTGTCTCACTGAAGTGTGGCAGAGGAAAACGTCTATAGCAAGAGGAAGAAAATAATTAAAAACACAGATGTTAGGTACTCAGCAATTTTTATTTGCAAAGCCTTTCTAAAACTCCTATGAAAATTCAGATTTTCTGTATATCTCTTAAGCTGCAAACTGTTTTAAGTTGTTAAAGAGCTGCCTTACAGCTCCTGGGTTTCCAGCTCAGCAGCAGTGTCAGGGGCACTTTTCCCCACATGTGTATTGCTGGTTCAGAAACTCAGAGCTTTGGGCCCTGCTGATGCATGCAAGTCTGTGTGTTCCAGAAAAGCACTTCAGCCCTGAGCACAGAGCAGCAGGTGAAGCTGGAGGATGTCCTGCCACTGGCCTTCACCCGCCTGTGTGAGCCCAAGGAAGCTTCTTACAGCCTGATCAAGAAATACGTGTCTCAGTATTATCCCAAACTCAAAGTAGATATAAGGTAAGTGCTGGAGTTGCTTTAGCAAGCAGAGGACTGGGGAAACTGAGCCTTCCTCTGGTTCTATCTCACTTCACAATGATTCAATCTGGTATTTAAGTCAGCTGCTGCTGCTCTGAGTTACAGGGTCTGTGGGAAAGCTTGAGGAAAAGCTGTGCCTTTTGTGTCCCTGACACCACCAGCAGCACTGCTCTGTCCACCTTAACCACACCCACATCCCTTTGCTGCCTGGATGTGAGGGGCTCTCCTGGGGTCTCATCCCCCTTGATCTGGATGCTTTAGCAGCATATGCAGCAATCTCTGAGCTGATCTGTATGAGTTGAGGCTTGACAAGCAAAACTAGGAAAACCCTGCATGTCATCTCTATCAGGGTTTTGTCAGCCCTTGTTTGCCTGTGAGCTGAGTGCCCATCACATCCAAATGTGCTGCTCAAGGTGAGTGGGTCCTTGCCAGGACACCGAGCCCGTGCCACCACTCAGCTCCCAGCGTGGTGCCACCTTCTGCCCGGGCAATGAGCCTCACTGACAGGTCTCCATTTAAAGTGTCTGCATGTAGGCAGACACTCTAAATGCTGCTCTGCTCACATGCTGCAAGCACTGTTTCTCTGTTTGTTTTTGGAGCTGTCAGTGTGTGTCAGTAAAGCTTTCTCCTCCTGTGTTTCAGACCCCAGCTGCTGAAGAACGCCCTGCAGAGAGCTGTAGAGAAGGGCCAGTTAGAGCAGATCACAGGGAAGGGAGCATCTGGGACATTCCAGGTCAGAGACTGGGTCCATCCTTGTTGAGCACAAGCCTCGGATGTCAGTCACTACGCCCTGTCCCCTGGTTTCCCTGGGCTGCCCTTTCTCCAGCAGTCTGGCATGCTCAGCCCTTGTCCAGTAGGACTCTTGTTCTCCTCTCAGTCTCCCTCTTCCCTTGCTGAGCGTGCTGCATGCACTGCTCAGCTCTGACTCACCAGCACAGTAGGGAGCTGGTGGGGTAAGCTTTCCTTTCCATCCCTCACTGGAAGTGCAGCAGGTACCCCAGATGCCTGCAACATCTTTTACTCATGTGTGTGCCACGGAAGTCTCTTGGGTACATTTGGTCCGTGGGATGGAGGAAGAAGTGATTTATTTTTCTTTCTTTCTTTCTTTCCTCCCCTGAGCAATAGGCCCTTAGACTGCCACATCCTTGCAGTGTGTTTGGGGGCTGGGGTGAGGTGTTGCTGGTAAAGCCCCCCCAGGCCAGCTGACTGGCTAGGCCTGTCCTGCCACCCCCAGCTGGGAGAGCAGCGTTCCCTGTGCAGTGTTTTAATATTAAACGTATCTGTGCTAATGCAGGAGCGCCGACCCACCTGGTGCAGAGGAGCTTGTCCTGACCTGGTTTGGGAGAATTTTGTCTTGATGCTTTTCTCTTCCTCCTTGGAAAATAGCTGAAGAAATCAGGGGAGAAGCCCCTGCTGGGTGGGACTCTGATGGAAGATGCCATCCTGTCTGCTATTGCGGCCATGAACGAACCGAAGACCTGCTCCACCACAGCGCTGAAGAAGTATATCCTGGAAAATTACCCAGGGACCAACTCCAACTTGCAGGGTAAAGTCCTGATCCCTGTATCACTTCTATTCTGCATGCTGAGAGAGTCCTGCAGCTGCAGATGTGCCTGTGCAGCACCTTTAATCTGCTCTGTTGAGCTTGCAGAGCTTTAAACTGCTCTGGGAGCTGCAGCTGCTCAGCCCTTTGTGCTGCAGAGATGTTCTGGGGTTTTAGCTCCCATCAGTTGCTTTCAAGCAAGTTCCTGAGACAGAATGCATGATTCTCTTGTCTATAGCCAGGAAGGGGGAATGGTATTTAAGTACTTTATTGTCCTTAAATCACCAAGTTGATTTCATATCTCTCTGCTTTGAAAGGAACAGCAGCTTGGCATCAATGCAGTTCCTAATTGCTTTTTATTGAGACAACTTGTGTAGTTTAACTTTTTTTAAAAATTCACGAGCACCCCTCTTACTGATTTGTTTGAGGCCCTACTTTGCATCTGATTTTAGAAAGGTCAAGCAAATAAGGAGAAAAGCCAATTGTATTTTATTTAAAAGGGAGATTTGGCATGTCTTTGTTTCCAGGAGTGACACTAATGTCTGGTTTGATTTTTGCCTGAGCAGAGGCTTTCAAGCAGATGTTCTGGTGGCTTATTTAGGTTATTTGGGCTGAGCCCCCATGCAGTTGGTTGGTGCTGGAGGTCTGTAGGGGCAGGCTGAGGTCCCAGTGGTCTCTGCTCAAACTTGAGATCAGTTTGTTCTTGTGGTGTCACCGAGCTGGTGCTGTTCCTCAGCAGCAGAGAGGAGATTTCTGATCCAGTCTTTACCTGGAGCTGGAGCACAGCATCAGCACAGCTGTTTGGTGCAGAGTTACTGACACACAGCACAGGTTCCAGGGCTGAAGAAGCTGCCCTCAGGCCTTCTGCCAATTAGCAATTGATGCTGAGTGAGATTTCTTAATCTCAGAGCAGGGAAAAGAGGTTCCAGGCTCCCTAAGCCCTTGCATGGTTTATTTTCAGGACTATTGGAAATGTCCCTGGTCCTTGGGGCCTGTGTTGAGCCAGCCTGCAGTGCTTGTCACTCCTGCAAGGCCAATAAGGAAATCTCAGCTTGCAATCTGTTGTTTTCTTTCTCCTTCCGTTACATAAAAGGAATTTTGATGATCTCTGCTTTGTTCTGAGAGAACCGGAGGAAGATCTGGTGAGATGTGAAAAGCAGGCGGGTGCACACTGCAGAGCTCTGCTCTCCTCCCAGTTTATGGCTCACTGCAGAACTGGAACTTGACTGGAGTCAAATCCCTGTGTGCTGTTATTGACCTTTGACACCCAGAGTGAAACCAGCCTTGTGGTTATAAAAACTTTGGAACCTGCTAGAGAGTGAACCTTGTTTTTTCCTGGAAGCTCAATATGTAAATGGCCCCTCTAATTCAAGCTGAAAATGGTTCTGAACTGACTAAACAACCCAAGTCCTTTGTCAGAGACAAAGATCCCCTGTATTTGCACAGTTTGAGTTTCAGTTCTTACACAGTACACAATGGAATGGCTGGAATAAAAGTCTGGAATGAAATACTGGAATAAGGAGTTCATTTGTTGTATTTCTAGACCAAATATTTTACCCTTTAAAGAGCAAAACAAAAAGCAAACCAGAGTATGGGTAAAGAGGCAGCACATGCAACATTTAGAACATGAGGAGATCAAAACCAGGGTAAAAGGCTTGTTTTAAAGCACACTTTAGAGGGCATTCTGAGGGTTAAATTTGGACAGAGGTAGTTACACAGTGCTCTTGAATGACTTATGAAGGAGCATCTCATGATCAGGACATCAGAAACATGGAATGTTCTCAACTCCTTCCTTTGGAGAGTTTAAAGCCACTCTCACCAGGTTCTCAGGAACAATATCTTGTATCTTGCTCAAACTGACTGAGAGGATTTCCCGTCCTGACTCCAGCTCTGATTTCAGAGGGCACAGTAGAGAGCAGTAAGATCAGACAAGAGGCTAAAGATAGTAACACAACCTTCCTGTGATTTCTTTTCACAGTGCATCTACTGAAGAGAACCCTGCAGAAATGTGAGAAGAATGGCTGGATGGAGCAAATTTCTGGGAAGGGCTTCAGTGGAACCTTTCAGCTTTGCTTCCCTTATTATCCAAGGTAAAGGGCTTGTCTGTAAAATGATGTTCAGGAGTTTTGCAGAGCTCAGGTATCAGAGCTGGAGTTCATGAGCCAACCTCCTATTCACAGGGAGATTGTGGAGGGTTTACTCACTGGTGAACTGCCACATTGTCTCCCGTGCTCTGGATAATGGCATCACTTGGGTGACCAGAAAGCTGGCTCCATTAGCAAGGGAAGCTTTTAGGGGCAGTAGAAATACTGGGCTCCATGTTCCCAGGTAGTTCTGTTGTGCTGCTTTTTTTTTCAGGCTGGGCTATTTAAGTGTTCTGTGCTAAAACCAATTCACCTGAGCAGGGAGTGGGGTGGGTTCTCCATGCCAGGATGCTCCTAAGGAGCAGGACCCAGCTGTTCCTTCCTTGAGGGAGGAGAGGAGGGGGGATGACCTAGATTAGCTACTCTGAGTCTAAACCTGCCTTTCTTCTCCTGCTGTGAGCTGATTCTGTGCTGGGCCAGGTGGAGCCCTGGGGTGAGGCCTTGGTGTCCCAGGAAGAGCCAAATGGCAGCACAGTCATTGAAGTGCTGCTCCCCAGCTCCTTTTATTGCACATGTGAGCCCCCACAGCTTCAGCCATGCTTTGCTGCTGGAGTCTGATCCTGCCAAAGGGGATCCTTCCCTGGGTTTGCAGGGAAGGAGCAATGAGGGAGAGGAAAATGGGGAAATGGAGAAGAGACAGCTTAGGGCTGGTACATTCCCAGGCTGTCATGTTTCTGCCATTGCAGAGACTAAATAACCTTGGTTTGGGACAGCAGCAATCACAGATTTCCTGGGGGTGTTTCTGGACTGGGCTAAAGCTGTAACCTTAGAGGAGAGCCAGGCTCACCCAGGGCTTGCCCACCCTGGAGTTGTACCTTAGAAGCAAATCAGGCTCTGACCAGATGACTCTTGTAGCCCAGATGTGCTCTATCCAGAGAAGCAGCAGGATGAGGATTCTGAGGAATCTGATGAGGAAGAAGAGGAGGAATCTGAGGAGGAAGAAGAATCTGAAGAGGAAGAGTCTGAGGAGGAAGAGCCACCACCAAAGAAGAGGTATGGCAGCATGAGAGATGAGTGGGCTCCTTTGGATGAAATAAGTGTCTGTCACAGCTGCAGAGTGCTCAGGTGTCTCTTGCTGTGGTCACCTCTCCACAGGGCTGCTGCTCACAAGTATTGGCAGAAGTTTCCATTTATTCCTTATTCCAGAGATACTGACCTCCCCCGTTCCATAATTTGAAGCCTTCCTCTTTTCTCCTCCAGATGAGAGAGAGCCTGTGTTTATTCTTTGTGTTGCCTTTAGTGTCCTGCTTTAGAAAGTGTGATGTTTCACATGGAACTTCTTGTATTTATGTTGCCTTAAAAGAATTCTTCCCTACAGTAATTATTTGCAGCTCTGTAGCCAGATATGGGACCTGCCTCACTCAGAATTTGGACTTAATATGAATGTTTGTTAGGTAATAAAATCCCATTTAGAGAGGAGAGATAGTGCTTAAGGCTCTTAATTGTTCTGACAGCTGACTGATTCACTGTCATTATTTATGTGTTTATTTGCCTAACAAAGGGGTTGGAAGCTGGCAGCTCTGTGGGGATGGGAAGTGCTCAGTGTAGAGCTACCAGAGGAGCTCTTGCTCTTTGGGATTTAGCTCATGGAATGTGCTGGCAAAGGACAGGGATGCCAAGATGTGCTTCATTTATGCAAATTGCTGACAGCAGCTCCTCTCTGGGTACCATTTGTGCCTCCACTGAGCTCCTGTGCTGTCTCTTCCTGACAGGATGCAGAAGAGACCACCCCCCAAATCCCGGAGCAGGGCCCCTCCGATGAAGCGAAGAGAATCCAAACCCAAGCCAAGGAAAACCCCCACCGCCCGCCGGGGCAAAGCAAAGCCCCCTCCCAAGGTGAAAACCCCTGCTAAGAAAGCCAAACCAGCAGCCCCAGCCATCAAGAAAGCCTCCAGTGGCAGCTCTTCCAAGAAACCAGCAGCCAGTGGGAGGAAGGAAGTGAAACCCTCTGCCAAGGGCAAATCCACCATGAGGAAATCTCTCCGGGCAAAAAAGTAAAATATTTCCAGTGTCAGGGAATCCCATGGTCAAATCCACAATCTTGTTTTATAAGTCAACGTGCATTTGTATTTTAGTTCTGATGCTTAAACACTTCTTTAATTTTTTTTTTAATTTTTTTTTCTTGAATGGGAATGATGGGGAAAAGCTGAAAACTAAATCAAACCAACCCGAGCATTCGTTAGATCTCAATGCTGTGCCTCGTGCCTGCCCCTCCCCTGGAACGAGTCATCTTTACTTTCTGCAATAATTTTAGGACTTTTCTAGGACGTCTCTAATCTGTACATTTATATTATTCCACGTGGGTTTCGGGGGGGGAGGGTTGGCTTTTAAAACAATTCTTCAGAGAAGATCTTTATACCTTTAGACAGCAGGAACAGGATGATCAGGGGAATGTGATTCTTTACTGAGAAGGTGCTGTGGCAGAGGAGTCCTCCCTAGATCCCTGCATGCCGAGGTCCTTGGTGCTCCCATGAGGGAGCTGTGTACAGACAGCACTTGCACTGAGCCCCGAGGTGCTGCTCTCCTCAGCCACAGGCCCAGGGTTGGCTGCTCAGTTGGATCCTTGGCGTCTCCTGAGGGTCTGGTGTCAGAGGGGCTCCAAAAGGGGCAGCTCTGGGTTAGGTGGGTGATTTGAATTAGTGTTTCCACACCACATCTGTTACCTTCAAACCAAAATATATCAAAGTCTTCTTGAATCCAACTTTCAAATGTTTTTAAGAGATGAAAAGCCTAAGTTTGTCACCTCTTGTTTACCCTTTTTTAAAGAGAAGTTGGAGAGCTATACAATTGCTAATGTAGAGATGTTGATAAGTGAAGAACATGCGGTTTGCTAAAATAAAATGAAACTAGATTCCAGGCCTGCCTTCTGTGTCCAGTCTCCTCACCCCAGCTGCTCCTCCTGGAAAGGTAGAGAGGAGGGAACACAGTCACCATGGATTGCTGCAGAGGCAGATCTTTGTTCAAAGCCAGCGGGATTTAGCCTGAGCCACTGCCAAGCTCTGTAGCTGGACCAACTCCTGACCTTTTTCTTCCCTGGCTTCTCTGGAGACAAAGGTGAGTGAGAAAAAAGCTCTGTTGGAACCTCTTGCTGGTCCTCTTCTCCCCTTGACAGTGATCAGTGAGGACAAAAATCCCAGCTGAAACCTTCTCTCCTGGCCCTGCTCCCCAGAGCTGCACCTGCCTTCAGAGCTCATCACCTCCCCACTCTGCCATGGCCAGGCAGTGATGCCAATGGGACCTGACAGTCTCCAACGTGCTGCTGCAAGGAGCTGTGAGGAGGGGAGTCACACAGAAAGGGAGGAAACAGCTTCATTGAATTTATTCTTTTCAGCTGCTGTCTCAGTGTGCTACCTTTAACTGGGAGTTAAAAAATTCGTATAGAAATGGCTTAAATTGTTCCCAACCCTGTAAGAAGGGTACAAACAGCAGGTTAGAAATCACAGCTGATGGGGAAACAGAGTGAAAGCTCTGATCAAAGAATGATCCACAGGGATGTAAAGCAATTAGAAACATTAGTTAATGGCTTGTTCCTGGGGCTGCTTGTACCGAAGCCGTGGGGTTTGTTGGCATTGTGGTGAAATGAACTGGAGAAACTTCTCAGTGCTGGCATATTTTTGGAGACAGGGAGTCTTCACCCAGGTGCTGGACATTTTTCAACCTCCCCATGGCATCCTCACACCAACAATCCCATGGATATTTGTTAAAACACTGCTCTGGATGACATAGATCTCTCACATCTGAGCAGGAGCACCTTGAATTAAGAGTTGTGCCAAAACCTTGGTCATGGCCAGACTCTGGCTGTAGTTTGAATTAAGTGATTTCTGCGCACCAAACCAAAAAGAAGTCACAGGGTTGGTTGTATTTAATCCAAGGGACTGGTCCAGGAGCAGTGACTGGGATTGAATGGGAAAGTCTTCACTGTCAGCAGAGCAAACGCCTTCTGGGGGGTTTGTGCTGGCTCTGCCCCTCCCTCTTCCCCTGTCTCTGCTTCCTGGCCAGACTGGGCTCCATTCTGTTGTTTCTTCAGCCCCATCTGTCCCTTTTTTTCCTTTTCTTCCATGGTTTCGCCGCTGTCGATGCTGGGGTGGCTCTGCCATCGCCGCTCGCGGTGTCTTGGAGCAGCTGGTGCTGGCAGTGACCCGAGGGCTGAATGGTGCTGGTCAGACCATTTTCCTCACATCCTCAGGATTGCTGGGGCACAAGATGGGGGTTTGTGGGTGCAGTGCTGAGAGTTAGACCCCATCTCCTCCCCAGACTGCTGCTTTGCCATTCCAGGAGCCACACTGGTCCCTGGGACTGGGGGCAGCTTCCTTCGGCTGGCACGGAGGGTGTGAGGGAGGCTCTGGGTTCCGTGGTTGCTCTGCAGTGGGGCCAGACCACCCCTCTTCATTTTTATTCCAGCAAAAGCAGGCAGCAGTGGGCAAAACTCCACAGGGGATGTAGAAATTGGGGTGAAAAGGGTCTGAGCATCAGGGCAGGGGGTGGCGAGCGAGCAGCCACGTGTGTACGTGTCAGGGTTAGAAATCGCTGCTCCGCTGGGCACGCCGGAGGAGACGGGAAAAGACGCAGAGAAAATCAGTTGCCGCCGCGTTTTCCAAAATCCCGAGCGAGCGTTCCTGCTCGCCGCCGCTTCCAAGAAACGGAGAGAACCGAGGAGGAAAATTGCGGTGATTCATCGCGGGCAGATCGGAGGCAGGAAATGAGAGTTTGCTGCCTGCCCCGTGCCCGGCGTGGGCTCCGTGGGCTCGGGCTCGCCGGGGCCTGGCTGCCGGCGAGGGCCTGACACCCCCGGCTCGAGCATCCCTGCGCCGCGGCCGGAGCTGCCGGAGGAGCCACCGGCGAGGCAAAAACAACCGGCGGAGGCCGAGAGCGGGAGCAGCGGGAATTTTTCACCTGCGTTTCTGCGGAGCCATCCAAGCGAGAGCTGCCCGTGAGCCGGGGGGGTCCAGCGGGATGCGGGTCCCAGGGGATGCTCGGTGCCTGGTGTCACGCATCATCTAAATTGGGGGGGGGGGGGTCAGCATCCCTCCTTGGGGACCCCCAGGGTGGTCGGTGGGCTGGGGGCTCCATTGAGAAATGAAGCGTGGGAAAAGGGGGGCGGGGCTTGGGGGCTGCCTGTCCGCGGATTGGCTGGGGGAGGGGGGAGACCCCCGAATTGTGCCGGGAAGGAGAGGGGCTAGGCTGCGCTTGTGACGGGGAGATGGCACCGCAGGGACCCCCCCAAAGCGCCGAGATGCGCCCGGGGCAGCCGGACCCCCTCCCTCCCCCCTCCCCCGTTTGCATCAGGCGGCGCCGGTCCCAGCCCGGCCGAGGGCTGCGCAGCACGAACCCGCTTGGGGTGGCCGGAGAAGGGTCCGGCGCACTCCTCCATGGCTGCTCGGGACAGAAAAGCACCCCCCAAATCTGCTGCCCTCGTCGCTGGTGTTTGGGGATCACCCCTGGAGAGCCTCGGGGGTCTCGGTGCTGCTGCGTGGCCGGCGGGAAGTGGGATGGAGGATGGGAGGGGGAGGATGTGGGGAGACCCCAAAACCTTTGCTGGAGTTCGGGGTGTGAGACTGCATGCACCTCGCTTGGGGTCCAGAGCGTCTGTTCGGCATGCAGGGACTGCCTGGGTTTCAATTGGGAATGGAATGTGGGCACTGCATCCACCAGCAGGGACTGCGTGGGTTTCATTTGGGGATGGAATGGGGCACTGCATCCATCACGTTTGGGGTGGGGATCTGGGGACCCTCACATCACCGTCGGGGTCGGGATGGGGACGTGAGGGATTGCCTGCATACTGCTCGGAGTGGGGACATGGCAGCCTGGACTGGATCTCAGGAGTAGAAGATGGGGACCCTCACATCACCTGTATGGTCAGGAGGCTGGAACCCTTGTGCTGGGGTTGGGACCATTTCACTGGGGCCGGGACCTGGGGACATCTGCATTGGCGTCAGGACTCGGGGAGCTCCGTGCAGGGGCTGCAGCCCCTCCCCAGGGCTCGGCGGGCTGGAGACAGGGGACAGCGGGGGCAGGTTGTGTCTGTCCCCTCCCTCCCCGCAGGGACAGTGACCGGGGACCGGACCCAGGCTCCCCGTGCTTGTTGCAGCCCCATCACCCTGGAGGGCTCCGGATAAC
This sequence comes from Melospiza melodia melodia, assembly GCF_035770615.1. Lineage (NCBI taxonomy): Eukaryota > Metazoa > Chordata > Aves > Passeriformes > Passerellidae > Melospiza > Melospiza melodia. The sequence continues at coordinate 5,752,114 of NC_086219.1, forward strand.
TTAGATGCGGCATCGGAGTTGCCTGACCCCGTCCTGACCCGGCCTTCACCCGCGCTCCCCGTGCCATGAAGAGGAAGCCGGGGAACGGGCGGGGGCCGGACCCCGCGGCCCCCCAGCAGCGAGCCCGCTCTGTCACCAAGCCAGCAGAGGTGACTTACCCATGGCAGGGGAGGGGTGACACCCCGAGATGAGATTTGGGTGCTGTTGCACCCTCGTGATCCCCCAAACCATCATCTCTGCCCTGGGGGGGCATGGTGGGGGGCTGTAGCTGACCCCAATGGGGTTTTTGCCCCTCAGTACGTGGGATCCTTCACGCTGGAGGAGCCGGAGCTGCAGCAGCGAGCGGGGCGGGTGGAGGAGCAGCTGCGGGCGCTGAAGGTCGGGATCGAGCGCTGCTCCCCTCGCTGGGAAACACAGAGGGGAACCCCAAATAATGGGGGCACCCCCAGGGGCACGGCCCAGCCCCCAGTGCCACATCTCCCCCGGACAGGACTGTCCCCGCAGGAGGTCGGTGCTGCTGAGGTTCAGCTTGCAGGGCCTGAAGGTCTACGGAGCTGATGGGGAGGTAGGGGGCTGGGGGGGTGGGCAAGGGCTGCTGGGGCTCAGGGGGCTGAGTAGGGGCGTCAGGGGCGTTATGGGGGTGTTGGGAGGGTCAGGGGTGCTGGGGAGGAGGAGCAGCGTTGATGGGGAGGGAGGGAGGGGAGTCAGGGATGCTGTGAGGGGTCACCGGTGTTGGGGGGCTGGTGAGGCGGCCAGGGGTGCTGAGGAGGCGGGTGGGGGTCCGAGAAGAGGAGTCGGGGTTGCTGGGGTTGGAAGGTGCTGGGGAAGGGGGTCAGAGGTGCTGAGGGGTCAGGGATGCTGGGGAGGTGTCAGTGTTCAGGGGGGCTGTACCTCTCTGAGCGCTGCTTTTCTCTCGGAAGCTGTTTTGTGTGTGCAAGCGGGGGTGCCCCTGGGGGGGTCCCAGGGTACCCCTGACCCCCGCCCCGTCCCACAGACGCTGCTGATGGCACACGCGCTGCGCCGCATCCTCTACAGCACCTGGAGCCTCCCCGACCGCCAGTTCGCCTTCGTGGCCCGCAATCCCCAGAGCCCCCCCAGCACCCTCTTCTGCCACCTCTTCGTGGGGCTCCCGGGAGAGGTGGTGGCCCAACCCCGCCCCGACCCCAAAACACCTTCATTATTATTTTGTTTTTTATATTTGCACGCAGCGTCTTTCGCCTCCCCCAGGTCCAGACCCTGCACCTCCTGCTCTGCCGCTCCTTCCAGCTCTGCTACCTCCTGGCGCACCCCGAGGAGCAGGCGGCCGAGGGGGAGCTCCCGGGGCCGGGGGTGCTGCGGGAGCCCCTCAACCCCGAGGAGGTGTCACGAAATGTCAACGCCCTCGTGTCCTTCCGGCGCCTGCCCGGCCTCGGCCCGCTGGGCACCGGGGTAGGTGCCCCTGACCTGCCCTGCCCTGCCCTGCCCGGCCCTGCCCTGCCCTGCCCGGCTGCTGCTCACACCCGGAATTCTCACTCCTGGGGTCCTCACGCTTGGAGTACTCACACCCGAGATTCTCACACCTGGGCCTCTCACACCCGGGATTCTCACACCTGGGGCTCTCACACCCGAGATTCTCACACCTGGGCCTCTCACATATGGAATTCTCACACCTCAGGCTCTCACACCCGGGGCTCTCACACCCGGGATTCTCACACCCAGGGCTCTCACACCCGGGGCTCTCACACCCGGGATTCTCACACCTGGGGCTCTCACATATGGAATTCTCACACCCGGGGCTCTCACACCCGGGATTCTCACACCCAGGGCTCTCACACCTGGGGCTCTCACACGGCGTTTCCTGGCTCGGTGCTTTGGCACAGCCCATTTGTGCTTAGGGTCTCGCAGGGCATTTCCCCCACACGGCGTTTCCCAAAACATTCTGTGCTGAAAAGGCCCCACAAGGATGATCAAGGGCAGCTCCTGGCCCTGCCCAGGACGGCCCCGTTTCTCTCACAGCCCTCTGTGTATTCAGCACAGGGGGTTTTGCACAGCTCCCAGGCAGCCCTTGCGTGGCCTTTTCTCGCATTTTGAGCAGGACGCTGTCGCTGCACACACCATCACCTGGTGCCTTGCATGGTTTCCTTGCATTTCCTCTTTGTGCAGCTTTTCTGCTTTTCTTTGCACAGTGCTGTGTGTGCAGTGTTCTGCACAACCTTTTCATCCGAGGGTTGCAGGGCCCAGCCCCGCACACTGCTCTGCTCATCCTACCTGAAATCGCCTTTCCCTGAGGGCCTTTCCTGCCATCGGCCACTCTGCACAGTTACTCCTTGCACAGCTATTCCTTGCACAACTATTCCTTGCACAGCTATTCCTTGCACAACTATTCCTTGCACAGAAATTTTGCAGGAGGCCACTTTGCACAGCTATTCTGTGACGGTGTTCACAGGGGTCTCAGGTTGAGGGAGGAGATGAGGATCTGACTCCATGTTTCAGAAGGCTTGATTTGTTATTTTATAATATATATTACATTAAAACTATACTAAAAGAATAGAAGAAAAGACTTCATCAGAAAGCTAGCTAAGAATAGAATAGAAAGAATGATAACAAAAGTTTGTAGTTCAGGCTCTCTGTCCGAGCCAGCTAAGCTGCAATTAGCTATTAATTACAAACATCTAACATAAGCTAATCAAAGATCTACCTGTTGCATTCCACAGCAGCAGATAACCATTGTTTACATTTTGTTCCTGAGGCCTCTCAGCTTCTCAGGAGGAAAAATCTTAAATAAAAGATTTTATGAAAAATCTTAAAGAAAGGATTTTTCATAAAAGATGTCTGCGACACTATTCCTTGCACAGCAATTTTTGAAGGAGTTTTTACAGCGCATTTTTTCCTTGGTGTTTTTGCACAGCACTTTCTTTCCACGATAGTTTTTGTAGAACTTTTTTTTACACAGTATTATTTCTCATAACTTTTTTTACATGGCACTTTTTGCACGGTGGTTTGCATGGCTGTTTTGGCATGGTATTTCTTGCAGCAGTAAAAATGCTCTTCACAGCTCTTTTGGCACTGTGGTTTTGCACAGCATGGTGATTTTTTGTATTGGCACCGTGGCATTGTTCCAGGGTGTTCTGCATGGAATTTCTTTCTGCACATCATGTTTTGCACAGCATTTTTTGCACTGCATTTACCCCACAAAGCTTTGCACAATTTTTTTTTTTTTTTTTGGTGGTGTTTCGCACAGCTTTTTTTGGTGCCGCATCCTTTGGGCAGCATTTTCCCCGTGGTGTTTCACCTGACATTCCCCACTGCCGGAGCCCCCAGGCCGCTCTCACAGCCTGTCCCTCCCCCAGGAGCGGCGGCCCGAGGCGGAGGGCCGAGCCTGGCGCCCGGGGAACCCGTACTGCTCGCCGGTGCTGGTGCGCAAGAAAGCCATCCGGAGCAAAGTGCTGCGCTCGGGAGCCTACCGGGACTGCGGGGCCGAGGGGCAGCTCCACCAGCAGCCCCGCGACGCCGGTGAGTGCCGGGGGAAACTGAGGCACGGGGACGCGCGGTACCGCCAGTGTTTGGGGCGGAGAGGGGATTAACGCGCTCCCGCAGCGGCGGCGGGAGGGGAAGGCAAAGGGGCGAGGAGCTTGGCCTTCCTGCCCGAGAACGAGAGCGTCCTGGCCGAGAGCGTGTGGTCCTTCGCCGGCATCGCCAGGTGAGAGCGTGGGTGCGAGCAGCTGATCCTCGGCACGCACCTCACCTGCCTCACCCTGGGTCCTGCCCCACCCCGGGCCGTGCCACAGTCCCGGCCCCGGCTCCTGTCCCACCCCAGCTCCTGCCCCATCCCCGGGTCCTGCTCCATTCCCGGCCCTGCCCCATCCTCATCCCCTGCCCCAGCACCAGCTCCTTCCCCATCCCTGGCCGTGCTTCATCCCCAGCTCTGCCCCATTCCCGGCCCCTGACCCACGCCGGGCCCTGTCCCACCTCCACCCCTGCCCCAGCTCCCGCCCCATTCCCAACCCCTGCCTCAGCCCCAGCTCCTGCCCCATTCCCAACCCCTGCCCCAGCTCCTGCCCCTTTCCCGGCCCCTGCCCCATCCCCAGCCCTGCCCTACCCTGGGTCCTGCCCCAGCCCCATCCCCATCTCTGGCCGTGCCCCATCCAAGGTCTGCCCCATCCCCATCCCAGCTTCATCCCCATCCCTGCCCCACCCTGGGCTCTGCCCCAGCCCTGCCCCATCCCTGTCCCGCCGCCGCCTCTCCCGCAGGGCCGCGGGGCTCTCGCTGCTGCGGCGGGACGCGCCCGGTTCGTTCCTGCTGCGCGCCGAGCCCGGGCTGCCCAAGCGCTGGTGCCTGTGGGTGCGGGCTCCGTGCGGCGTGGTGAGCTACGGCGTGCTGCGGACACAGCACGGCCGCTTCTGCGTGGAGGTGAGCCGGGGGCGATCGGTGCCCGCGGGGCTGCCCGGGGGAGGAGCAGCGGGTGCGGCCACAGCGGGATGCAGGCGGCGCAGTCTGTGAGCCCCTGCACCGCTGCGGTGTGCCTCGCTGCGTGGATATGCCCGTGCACGGATGCACACGTAAATGCATTTATCCGATACTCTGTGTGTGTGTTTGGAGCACCCGTGCATGGCTGCGCTGGGGCTGTAAGTGCATTTATGCCTCACTGCGCCGGTGTTGGTGCAGGACAGGGGTGCGCTGCTGTGTGCATGCACCCGATGCACCCTTGCTGTGCTTGTGCATGGCTGCACTGGTGCCTTGGTGCAGGGATGCACCAAGGTGGGCTCGGGTGCAGGTGTGGGTGGTGGGCACATTGATCCACAGGTGCCATGGGCACGGCGCACAGGTACCCCTGGGCGTGGGTGCACTTGCTCATCCACCCTTGGCTGAGTTTTGGGTGCACTAACACCCAGGTGTGTGATAAATGAGTGCCCAGGTGTGCGTGTGGTCCCCAGCCAGGTCTGGGTGCTTTGCTCTGTGGGTGTACCTGGGCGTACCTGGCACACACAGTGCCCCAGCTCACGCAGGGCATGCACGGCTGTGCTGCACTCACGCCCTCACCTGTGCCATGGCTGCGTGGGTGCCGCGGCTCTGTGTGTGCCCGCTGCAGAGCCCGGGCTGTGTGAGGTTTGTGGGGGTGCGCTGCACTCGGGCACGCCGGGATTTGCTGCGTGGGCACTGGGGTGCGTGGTGCAGGGGTGTGTGGGGCACAGCCTGCGCGGGCGGCTCACCTCTCGCTCTCCCCTCTCTCCCGCCCGCAGCACTCCAACGCCGAGTTCTCCAGCGTGGCCGCTCTCCTGGCTCACTACTCCGGCCCACCGGGGGGCTGCTTCTGCCGCCTGGGCCCCGGCCGGCGCAACCCCGGCTACGAGGAGCGGGACCCGGGCGGCGGCGGGGCCAGCGCGGGGCCGGGAGAGGCCGCCTGGGCTCCCGCCGCCCCCGCCGGGGCACAGCACGAGCGGGGATAGCCCCGGGACCCCGCACGGCCCCCCGGCACCCCCGGCTCTCACCCGCTGCCTGCCTTACCCCGGCCCCCGGCCGCTCCCCGCAATAAAGAAAGGCTTCGTGCATCGGAGCGGGGCTCGGCTGCTGCTCACACCGCCCGCGGCGGGACGCGCTGCACGCCCGTGTGCTCACACCTGTCTGCTCACACCTGTGTGCTCACACCTGTGTGCTCACACGCTCTCCTGCAGGCTGTGGCGCTGCTGCGGTGTTGCACTGGTGCTCACGGGAGGTTGCACACCCACGTGCTCGCTCACCCTCGCCTGCACACGCAGGGGCCACAGCTGCGCATCGGTGCCATCGCACACTCGCGGCCCTGTGCACACTCACAGTCTGTGCCCTGGCGCACTTCCCCCTGCACACCTGTCCTCGTGCACACCCCGTTGCACACCTGTCCTCGTGCACACCTCCCATTGCACACCTGTCCTCGTGCACACCCCATTGCACACCTGTCCTCGTGCACACCTCCCATTGCACACCTGTCCTTGTGCACACCCCATTGCACACCTGTCCTCGTGCACACCCCATTGCACACCTGTCCTCGTGCACACCTCCCGTTGCACACCTGTCCTCGTGCACACCCCATTGCACACCTGTCCTCGTGCACACCTCCCATTGCACACCTGTCCTCGTGCACACCTCCCATTGCACACCTGTCCTCGTGCACACCCCACTGCACACCTGTCCTCGTGCACACCTCCCTGCACACCTGTCCTCGTGCACACCCCATTGCACACCTGTCCTCGTGCACACCTCCCGTTGCACACCTGTCCTCGTGCACACCTCCCATTGCACACCTGTCCTCGTGCACACCCCATTGCACACCTGTCCTCGTGCACACCCCATTGCACACCTGTCCTCGTGCACACCTCCCGTTGCACACCTGTCCTCGTGCACACCTCCCATTGCACACCTGTCCTCGTGCACACCCCATTGCACACCTGTCCTCGTGCACACCTCCCGTTGCACACCTGTCCTCGTGCACACCTCGTCCCACACGTGCGCGCCCCCCCCGCGGCAGTCACGTGACTCGGTGGGCGGGGCCTCTCTCCCGGCGCGGCCCCGGTCGCTGTGGAGCCCGCGTGCGGCCGCTCGCGCATGCGCGGGGCCGCCTCCCGCCGCCGCACCCTCGGGGCTCGCGCGCCCGTTCGGCCAGCGCGGCACCGGCGGCGTCGCCTCAGGTTTTCCCTTGCTCAGTCCCCTTGGGCGCGTCTCGGCTCACAAAAGTTACCTCAGGGTTTCTTACCCTTGCGTTTTCCGCCCTTCAGCTTCCCCCCAGGGTTTCTCTCGCAAACCCTTCCCCCTTCAGGGTTCTCCCCCCGACCTGCGCTGAGTCCCCCTCAGACTTGTTCCCAGCTTCCCCCTTTCCCTGCATCCCTCCCCGGCTCTCTTTCTCCACACTTTCCCCTTCTCCCACAGCCTCCCTCGCTTGGGGATCCTTTCCCTGCGTGCCCCCAGTGAGGGGTAAGTGCTTCCCTCCCACAGGGGGTGCAGATGCCCCGGGTTAGGCCTGCCCCAACCTCGGGTTCGCAGCCCCCAGTACCCCCCAGTCTGTGGGGCTGATGGGTGGGGTGACCTGAGGGGAGAGTCTGACCCGAGTGTGTGGGGTTGATCCTGGTATGTGGGACTGACTGGGTGTGTGTGGGGCTGATCCTGGTTTGTGGGACTGACTGGGTGTGTGTGGGGCTGACCCCGGTGTGTGGGGCTGACCCCGATGTGAGGGGCTGACCCCCGTATGTGGGGCTGACTCCGGCGTCCGTCACTGACCCCCGTGCTCGTCACTGTCCCGCTGTGGGTGGCCGGGGTGGCGATGGCCGCGGAGCTGGTGAAGGTGGCCGGCCGCTGAGCGGGCGTGAAGCGGCCCTGGGCCACCGAGCCATCGTCCATCGTCGGCGGGGACAGCGCACGGGGCGGTGCCTGGTGCGGAACCCCGCGGCCTCCGCCCAGCCTCCCCAGGCAGTTCTCCTTCGACAGGGAGCTCAGCGCCCAGCACATCCACAGTGAGATCGCTACCCCCTGGTGGAGGTCAGTGGGCACCCAGGGCGGTTTTGGACGCCACAATGAGTTCCAGGAGCGTTTGGACAATGCTCTCAGGCACAGAGTGGGATTGTTGGGGTGTCCATGCAGGACCAGGAGTTGGGCTGTGATCCCTGTGGGTCCCTTGCAGCTGAGCATGTTCTGTGAACACATAGCTCAGGACAGGGGCTGAGGGGTTTTCCAGGTGATCCCTAAGGATCCACTTGCAGGATCCACTTGACCTTCCCCACACTCTGCCCATGGCAGGGTGGTGGAACAAGATGAACTTTAAGGTCCCTCCCAACCCAAAGCATTTGGGGTTCCTGATTTATGGGCAGAAAGCCCTGTCTGCTGCTTCAAGAGGCTTAGCTACAAGCCTGGGCAGCAGAGGAGAGCAGACAGTGTTCCAGCAACAGTCTGAGAAATTGAACTTTGTTAGCAGCCAGCATGGCACTAAGGAGAGAGTTACATTTAATTGTTTTAGGTGGATGTTTATATCACAGAATCCCAGAATGGTTTGGGTGGGGAAGGCACCTCATCCCATCCCATCTCCTGCCATGGGCAGGGACACTTTCCATTATCCCAGGCTGCTCCAAGCCCTCTCCAGCCTGGCCTTGGACACTGCCAGGGATCCAGGGGCAGCCACGGCTGCTGTGGTATCAAACTGATGATTTTAGGGACAAATTTACTGTCGAGTGAGAAACCTTAGAGAAGATGGGGAGCCTCAGCCTGGATTAGACTGGCAAAAGGATGTGGGATCCCTTTGTTTCCTTGTTAGCAGGTCAGCACAGGAAACAGCTGAGGTGAGAAATGAACCTCTTAAGCAAAAAAAGACCAACCTCCCTCCCCAAAATGTTTTGTTAGAAGAAGTAACATGGATTAAATGGCTTGTGATGGTTTTAAGATGGAAGTTCCTAATAATGAGAACAAGCAGGGCTAGAAACAATTGATATTAGAAAAATAGGTTATTTTTTCTTATTTAAAACTTAAGGAATCCAGTTATTTTTTCTTCCTACCACACTTCTCTGAAATAAGGGCAAGTGAGAGTGAACAGCTTGCCAAACAAAAATTTTTCAAAGCTAGAGACCATCCCCTTGGCCATCTCCCACCAACTGTTGTTCTAGTTGTCTCTTTCAATCTCATAAGATTTTTGTGCCCTATGGCAAAAATATTATAGTTTGCTAAGTGTTGGTGTTGTCAACTGCTTTTCAACACCTGCACTGCTTCAAGATTCCTTGTTTTGAGAGAAAAACATTGATTTATATGCTAATTTTGTAATTGCTATACTCTGATGACGTGTGAAGATTAAGCAGCCATTTGATGTTTACTTCCAGTTCTTCCTTTAAAACACCTTTTGAGGGGGTGGCAATGAATCTGGACAATGTGTTTCCAGTTAGGAAATGATGGTGGCTGTTTTCTCTGCTTTTCCCCCATCTCCAGGGTCTCATGGAAGGCTACAATGGCACCATCTTTGCCTATGGCAGTGGGAAATCCTTCACCATGCAGGGAGCTGCAGATTCTGCCTCACAGAAAGGGATCATCCCCAGGGTGTTTGAACACATCTTTGAGAGTGTGCAGGTGGGTGTGAAAGAGATCCTGGTGAGGTTTGCTAGAAAGACTTTGGTGTCCTGTGCCAAGAAGTGAGTGCTGATGGCATGGAGTGTGAATGGGGACAGGTTTGGGTGCACTGCTCTGTGGGATTGTCAGACAAGGGGAGAGAAATGATGCATCTGACTCCATTGATATCAGAAGGCTAATTAATTGCTTTATTATACTATATTATTTTGTACTATATTACATTACATCTAAATTGAATCTGCCAAGCACTCAACTCTGCACAGAATCTCGTGACTCTCAGCCCACAGTCCTGACACACACACACACACCCGGCCCTGACAGGCCAAGCAAACAAAACACCATCACTGTGGGTAAACAATCTCCACATTGCATTCTATTTTTGCACAGACACGGGCACAGCAAATGGTAAGAATTGTTTTTTCTTTCTCTGAGGTTCAGAGAATGTGAAACCCAGAAATATTCTTGGGAAGAGCTGTGCCTTGCTCTTCTCTGTGAGGAGAAACGGGGCTGCACTGCTGAGGGCTGTGCACAGTCACCTGAACTGTCCCCTCCTGCCAGGTGACACTGTGAGCTTGAGGTGTGCAAGGGGCAGGAGTTCCCTGCAGCGAGTGCTGAGTGGTTCCAGCTGGAGTGAATGGCCAGGGGGGGTTGGATGAGGTGCTGAAGGGTGGGGGGCACCCAGCTGTGGGAGAGGCTCCCTGTGCTGGGCAGCCTCAGCCCCAAATCCTCCCTGGCTCTGCAGTGTGCTGGGAACACCAAGTTCTGCTGAGAGCTCCTCCCTGGAGATCTACAGTGAGGACACATGGAGCTGACACCAAGCAGAAGCTGGAGGTGAGGCAGGCTCAATGTGTCTTAATTAAGTGCTTTAATTAGCTCAGATGGGTGTTACCATGACTTACAGAAGTGCAACGAAGGTCTCTGTCTGAAGCCTGAGTGCCAAAATATGAAGTTACAAGAGGAATATGGAAGCTAAGAGGGACTTTTGAGGGACTTCAGTGAAAGTTTAGGAAGAGGGAAGTTTAGTGGCTGGTAGCTCAGCAGCAGCTCTGTGAAAATCCTTCACTGGACAAGGCTGGAATAAAGTGCTCATGGGGCAGTTTCTTCCTCATCCTCTTCATCTCATGCTTGTCTCTATAGCAAGAGGATTCTGAGCTTTATAAATGTTTAATCTGATCTAGTGGAGCCACAGATGATCTCTTTATCTGCCTAAACAAAAAAGGCTGATCCTTTTTGAGGGCACACAGCAGGCATTTTTCCCCATGGGAACACATGTGACATTTACAGGATCACAGGAGGGTAAACTCTCCCAAAATCCTAACCAGGGGGCTGACCTTTATAAAATTTACCTGCTGGTGGCTTTGCAGATCCTTTTGTGTGCATTCCTGGAAGGAGCTAGAAATCTCCTGTCCCAATTTATTTCCTTGCAGGCCTGCCCTGGTGTATAAAACCAAGGCTGTAGCACCTTGCAACGCTCTGGGATGGCAGCAGACCCACACTGCCTTACAGGGCAGGTATTTCTGCAGGCAAACCCGTCTCTGCTCCATGTTCCAAGCGTGCTTTGCCTGTCTCCTGCAGAGGGAGAGTGGGAGCAGGGGACGGCTCGCTGCAGTTTCCCTTCCTTTGTTCCCCGGCGGCGGTGACAGGGGTTTCCATGGTGACACCATTGGCGCTGGGCAGAGCAGTTTCCAGGGTAACTCTGACACGCTGCCTGTTGCTGCCCGTGGAGAATGCACGGGTTTTATGATGGGCTTTTGGCAAATATTCAAATGAATGTTGTATGTTGTTGTGTTAGAAAGTAATGCTGTATTAATTCTCTTAAGTAGTTGGTTGAATGTAGTTTTAGGTTGTAACAAAATGTTAAAATAGAAACGATGCTGTGTAGGATTCTTTTTTTAAAGAAAAAAAGTGGCAGTGAGGCAGCAGCCACAGGACACCTGAATCTTTCAGAGAAAGAGAATTTATTGCTCCATTAACAGGAGAAATGAACTTCTTCCTGCCTCAAAGGTGCTGTCAGGATTCAGAGGAAGAAGTTGACACTGCCCAGACAGAATCCTGTGTTTGATGGAATTTATGCATCATGTATGAGGTGTATGAATATGCAACAGGCTGTTGCTTTTAAGGGTTAATCCTCTGTTAATGTGGGTCCTTTTTCAGGCTTGTGATGCCCAGAAAGAGGTACCTGGACTGCCCATAACTCTTTGTCTCTATTGTCTCATATTGTCCCAATTCAAATTGTCCAAATTGTTATTACTCTAATTGTATTACTCTTTTTATAACCATTTTATTACTATTAAACTTTTAAAATTCTAAAAACAAGTGATTGGCGTTTTTCCCACTACCAAAGTACTAGAGGGAGTGTCCTGCCCAAACAAACCCCAAGCTGCCCCATTGCACACCTGAGCCCTCCAATTCCCCCAGAATCCCAATTTTGTTCATTCCTTTGCCTTCCACCTCAGTGACTGCAGCCCTGTCCTGGGTCAGGAGTTCCTCAGGGACTCTGCAAGACCCCCAGACAGAGCCAGGCCACTCCTGGGGCTCTCAGCAGCACAGTGACTGTACCTGGGTTCATCCTGGGCATCATGGCTTTGGAACAAGGATAAATCCCACCCAGTTCAGTGTTCAGCCACTTTTGTTCTGTTCTGTAGGATTTTTTTAACAGCAAACACTGTCTTACATTATCTCTTGTGAACATCACTGAGCCTCCTCTTTGGAAGTCACAGAGCCAAATGTGGTCTGTGCTGCTCCATCATGACAACCATATCTCCATATCCCAGCTGACATGATAAAGATAGTTTTGGTGATGAACTTAGCAGTTGTGGGGTGTAACAGAGCTGTGGGAAATTAACTTAGCTCATTTAAAATTCCCAGTGTGGAGGGGGCTGGTGTAGGAGTGCAGGGATCTCTGGATTATTTTGTATTTTTTGTGTAGGTTTGATGGGTAACTCAAAGTTTTGGATATTTCCATTGCTTATTAACATTCTGTATGAAACTTTTCATCTGTGCAATTGATAATTACTGAGAAGATGCTGTTGGGTATTTAATGCTCTGTCTCAACCCAGAGTCCCAAATAGGACTTTTGTTCATTTAAAAATTAATTTATCTGGAGAAAAATGGTGACAGTTCACCTGTGTGTGATGGGTGGTACTTTGGGAATGTTATCAGTGAGCTCAAGCCACCCACTCAGAGCAGAGAGTTCAGCAAAGCACTGGGAACAATATCTGGGAATATTGTATTAAAAAAAGCTTCCTATGGCTGAGGAGATCTTACAGCCTTTGCCATAATAGGTGAGATGTAATTTGATTCTTGTTTAAAATATGCAGCTTAATAATAGAGAAGGTGGAGGGTGGATAGAAGCTGGGTTCCTCATGGCCTGGGGGATGTCTGAATCAATCAGCAACTTTTAGCTTGAATTCTCTGAGCCATGAAGGTGGTTCCCTCTTTTTCTGTGGTTTTATTCCTCCTTCAGAAATCAGGCTTGCTTGTGGCAGTCAGATGTGGTTTTCTCATACTGAGCCATGGGCAGGGACACCTTCCACCATCCCAGGCTGCTCCCAGCCCTGTCCAGCCTGGCCTTGGACACTGCCGGGGACCCAGGGGCAGCCACAGCTGCTCTGGGCCAGGGCCTCCTCACCCTCACAGGGAAAGATTTCTGTAGATCTCATCTAAATTCCCCCTCATGAAACAAACTGAGAAGGAAAAAAAGCTGTATAAACTCATGGTCTGATCATGTTACTTGTAGAGGAATTTGGCTGAAACTGTAAATACTGCTGAAATATGTGGAGAGGGATGTGTGTGTGTTCAGAGAGAGCAAGAACAGGCATGAATTTTTACTGTTGAGAAAAGCACTGAACTGTGCAGTGTTTAGATTAGGTAGATATTTTCTTACTTCAGGGAGTCCGGGCCCAAAGCAGACAAAGAGCAGGGCTGGAGCAGGATGTGGTGCCAGAACAGCTCTGGTTCTTGACTGTTGAGATGTTTCCTCCTAAGACTGACTGGGAATTGTTTCTGTGCAGATGAGGGAGGGCAGGATCACCTCAGGGCTGCCAAACTCAGCTTGGTGCATCTGGCAGGAGGTGAGAGGCAGGCAAGGACTGGTGCCACAGGGGAGAGGCTCAAAGAGGCCACCAAAACCCACCTGTCCCTGTCTGCCCTGGGCCATGTCACCTCAGCCCTGGTGGATGCCAGGGGCAGACACATTCCCTACAGACTCCAAGCTGTTGGGATCTTTAGCTGTTCAGACTGACCCCAAGAAAAGTTCCAAAGTCTCCTTTCCCAGCCCAGCACTTGAAGAAGCAGTCAGGGCTCTTCATTTCTCGGTCTCAAGGTTGTTCATTGTATCTTATCTGTAAAATTCTTTCTCCTGCCCTGCCGAGGTCCATCCAGCAGGACAGTTCCAGGCACTCTGCCTGCCCCAGGGTGGTGTTATGTCTTTATACTAAAAACTTCAATATTTACAATTACTTCCCAATACCTATCACCTATGTTAGACAGTGAGCTTTGAGCTTCTACTCTAAACCAGTCTGTAAGTGCCAACATGCCAGCAGAAGATGGAGGCCAAGAAGAAGGAGAAAGGCTGGACATGCCCAGTTCCCTCCATCTTGCCTTCTGAACCCCCATACCAGAAACCTAAAATCTACTTTTCCACCCTGTGATAACTTCACTATCATTCTACCTAAACTGTTGTGGCTTGCAGATCTTCATCTAAGGTTGGTAATTTGCTCCATGGGTCATGATCAAACCCAGAGGTGTTTTGGGCTCTGTGCCAGGGCTCCTGAGCCTGCTGGCAGGGGTCTTGGCTGTCCTGGACAGCCAGAGGGGTGTTCTGGGTTCCCACACAAGCTGACCAGGCTGCTCCAGGACTCCCTGGGGGCAACACCAGGACCCTGATGGTGGCATGTGTGTCCCCAGCTGATGACAGCTACGAGGAAAGCCTCAGCACCCTGCACTACACAAGTTGGGCCAGGAACATCAGGAACAAGCCCTGCATCAACCAGGAGCCCAAGGACACCCTGCTGAGGGAGTACCAGGAGGAGATTGAGAAGCTGAAGGCCATTCTGGCTGAACAGAGGGCACAAGTGTCTTGTCAGATAGGAGAGCCTTTACTGGCTGCAGATGACAAAAAAGGGAGATTTACACATGAAATGTTGGTTAAATTTTACCTCAACCTTTCCTTTACCTACTGGAAGAAGGATCCTCCATTCTGGTTACAGACTTTTCCTTCCCTGCTGCCAAATTGACCTTATTCTACTGACATGGCAAAGACCATCTCCACAATCCAGTGTTTCCAGTAGTGGCAAATTCTGTTAGAAAAGGCTGACATGATTCAAATCCATGGTTGTTTTTGGTGATTGTGGCTAGAATTTGGTCAGTTGCAGAAGAGAGGTTTCAGCAGGAAGAACAAAAATGAGCTGCAAAAGAAATAATACTGTAAAATTCTTTTTTGAATATATATATGTATGTTTTCAAAGTAACCATTCAGCCCCTTTTCTCCTACAATGTGTGTTTTTGACACTACAAGAGAAGTTTTGCCCTCCTTATGGCAGTGCCTGAGGACTCAGCCCAGCCTCTGTCCTCTGGAGCAGGAATAGGAAATGTAGGAGCAAATGAAGGGAAGAGCAGGCTTTAAGGAGCTGATCACCTTTGGAGAATTAGCCCCTAAAAAAGGGCAATTTTCAGCAGGGGATTAAGGCTGTAGGATGACTTTTCCCCCCTTTCTGCCCCCTTTCAGAAACAGCTGTGAACAAATAAGGTAATTTCCTTGCACTTTTCATCTTCCTGGTGTCTCTTATCTCCCAAATCTGTAGCATAGCCCTGGAAACAAGTCCTGGTTTTCTTTGAAATAGATACTTTTATGTATAAATACCATCCAATTACATTCACTTCCATTTTCCCCTGAAGCTGGAGCCTCTCTCTCTCTCCCCACACCTCTGGAGCCCCAGGCTGGCAGCATTTTGGCAGTGAGCACAGTTTGAAGGAGCACAGGGGTTGCCATGTTCTTTCCTGGCACCCAGATTCTTTGTTCTCTTTCCAGGAATTCTGCTGACAATCCCACCCTGTGTAACTGTGAGTGATTTTTTATTTCTACTTTGCTTTGTAGGGCTTCTACCTGCTGGGGCTGCTCACCTGGAACAAATCCAGCTCCCTGCCTCAAACCCCAGGTGGATCTGGAAGCAGAGAAGCAGCTGATCAGAGCAGTAAGTTGGGAAAAGTGGCTTTGACTAAAACTTTTTTCATAGTAATCATTACAAATATGGTTCAGCCTTTCCAGAACACTTCTCTTCTCCTAATTTTCTCTATTTTGTAATCCTTGGACTTCTCCTATGAACATCATGTGTTATGGAGGCCCTGTGCCTTATCATAACCCACCTCTTGTTCCCACTTCTCTGGGGATGGATTGGAATGGATTCCCAGGAAGAATTTTTGGAGGAACTACATGTGAAATTGTCAGAAAAGAGAGGAGTAGAGTTGAGGAAAGCAGCAGTCAAAGGTGTTAGGAAGAATACAGAGATGAGGAAAAAGAGGAATACAGAGCCAGAGGGAAACAAAACTCTCTCCTTGCTCTTTAGAAAGTTCATTCCAGGGCAACACAACCAGCCAAGGCAGCCATTTCTAGGGCTGAACAGTCACTTTCATCAATAACAATCACTCCTGTGTGTCAACTTAAATCACAGGAAAAGTCAGTGAATGCTGGTTGTGGAGTTGTATTGGGATGGGCACAAGGTGTGACCTGGAATGGGCCTGGATGTGACCTCAGGAACAGTCCTGGGGCTGTTGCTGTGCCTTGCAGGAGTTCCAGGAGAGGCTGGCCCAGCTCCAGCCCAGCTACCAAGCAGAGCAGGCATCCTGGAGAAGGACATCAGCAGCCTGAGGGATGACTTTGATCTCAAGGTGTCTGTTCTCCAGCATCTCCTCAGGAAGGGAGCAGCTGTGGAGGCTGTGCAGCCCAGCCCAGGTTCCCTCAGCAGCAGGGACTGGTTTTGCACTCACATCTGTGGCAGCCACTGCAGCAAGTGCTGCCTGGCAGCAGCAGTCCCTGCTCTCAGCCCGTGCTCATCCACAGCAGGAGCAGGGACTCTGCCTCTCCCGGATTTAAGACTCTGTCCCAGCTTTGTCCTCTTCCCTATTTCCCTGACTTCTTTCCCTGTCGGGACCAGCCTGACCCTGACCCAAGCCTGTAAGCCTTGAGGCAATGAAAAGCCTCATTTTGAGTAAAACACCTGCTTTTTGCCCACGTAGCAGTTTCCCCCCTGCTGAGGGCAGTGTCTCTGGAGCAGGGTCACTGCTCTGTCCCCTCCCCTGACTCTCATTCCCGAGGGCAGGGCGGGGTGCCTGCCGCAGTCTCTCCCTCCGTATGCAAATGTGCTGCAGCACTTGCTCTCCCGGTGGATTATCCACACCATCGCTCACTGCAAGGCAGATATTCCTCTCACATCCTGGAAATGCCTCCTCTCCCTCTCCATTCCTGCTTTTCATGGACACCTGCAGTGCCTCAGAGCACGGTTGGCAATGTGCTCATACAGCACTTATCACCCACTAGTAATTCTTGAACCTGTCTTCTTCATTTTTGGTGCTATCACTTATTGAGGTGAAGGTTGAGAGGTTCTTTATTTCCTCCCCCTCTGATTACAAATGTGCACCCTCAGCTGTGGAATGGATGATTTTTGGAGCCTCTGAAATGGATTATTTATCTCCCAGCCCTAACAATCTGCATTCCTTTCCTGATACACCCTCTCAGTGTTTCATGGTTTTTACTGACCAGCAGAAGCAGGTGAATGACAGCCCTTTTCCTTTTAGACACCTCATTCCCAGCTTTGGGGGAAGGCTCTGGGAGATGGTTTCACAGATTTCTGTCTCGTTTTGCACAGCTCATTACCAACACTGCATGTATTTCCTCTTTTCAGCTGACACACGGACTAGAGCAATCTCTGACCACACACCTTCACATGAAGATGCTGTTGCTGCAGCACATGAAGAGCCAACATCAACCCTCCAGGCTCCTTCTCCCCTCAGGATGAATAACCCTGAGAATTTGTGGGCAATTCTGTCTGTTAAGGGAGAGATCTCCAAAGAAACCCTTCATTTGGATTTGATATCAACATTACCTGAGTGGGTAATGTTGTGCTTCATCTCCCTCAATAATCCTATTTCAGGGGCACTGAAATAGGGCTGGGATATGAGGGATGCAGGCTTGGACTCGTGCTCAGCCCAAATCAAAATCAACCTGGCTCAAGGTTTTCTCTGTGTGAGAGAATTCCCTAAGCCAGAGCACACCACCACTTACTGGAGCAGCATGGGGGCTTGGGCTGCTCCAGAAATACAGGATTAAAGCAAATTCTCCTGATTTTTCACTTCCTCCATTGTGTGGAACTATGTACAATTAGAAAAGCTCAAGCTAAGATATGCTGTGACAGTCTGATTCTGAACAGTACTGTGGGTTTTAACCAGTCCTTCTGTGGGTTTTAACCAGTCTTTCAGCTTCCCTGTGGTGTGTGCTCACTCTGTTGGGTCTCTCCTGGCTCAAACAGGAGCTGCCATGAAATGCAGAACAGCAGTGCCTGTAATTTGTGGGTAATTCTTTCTGTTAAGGGAGAGATCTCCAAAGAAACCCTTCATTTGGATTAGATATCAAATGTTAGTGCTCCTATTGTAAGAATAAATCCTATTCCTTTTGTGGCAAACTAGAGAAAATGCCCTTCTAATCACATTGTTAAATCCAGCTTCTGTGCAGATTGGGCAGGAGTGTTTGGTTCCACAGGTGTGGGGATTTCAAAGGCACTGCTCAGGCTTTACACATCAGGGCAGCTCAGCAGAGCAAGATTGAATCCTTGCATTCAGTGTGTGTTAAGCACAGGAAAGGGAAGGTCACCTGGCAGGAGCAGTGCAGCAGAATAGCAGGTCAGTTCTGGGGGAGAATGAGCCATTTCACAGGGTTTGGAGATAATTAGGAGGCTGTTATCAGTAAAAGGGTTATCAGCCAATTTGAGACAGGGCTGGCCAACCTGAGCTAGACAAAGGAATGCTCTGGAGCATGGCTTTATTTCAATATTCCATGATTTCAAACATAGCCCTGTGCCAGTGCTGCATTAACAACACTGAGGTGACACAAATCATGGCTGATACTGCCCCAAAATGGAAACCATACTGTGGCTTTCAGATCTAACACTCCCACACCCACCAGTTAAAATAATTCTCTGTGTGATTTTGGCACCTTTTGTGCATCCTTGAAAAAAAAATATATTCAGTGTTTATTTAAATATAAATACACAAAACAAGGGTTTTAAAGATAATTTTATGAGCTTTATTATGGATTTCTGGACATCCTTGTTGACTGACTCCATGCTTTGCCTTTGTGGAGTATTTTGCCCAGAGGAGCTGTGGGTGCCCCTGGATCCCTGGAAGTGTCCAAGGCCACGTTGGACAGGGTTGGAGCAATCTGAGAGAGCAGGAGGTGGCCCTGCCCATGGCAGGGGGTGCAGTGAGATGGCTTTAAGGCCCTTCCCATCCCAAACCACTCTGGGATTCTGGGATTCTTTTTATGACAGAAAGTGTTAATAATAAGTACAGTCTACTATGATTACTCAGGGCAGAAAATCTTATCATAATCCCCAATTTTCTGTGTTCCCAAATGTCACCCATGGAAGGACATGCCTCCTCCAGGCTTGTGAAGCTGTTCTTGAGCTGGTGTTCCCTTCTGCAGTGCTGCAGCTGCTGGGGGGAGCAGGCTCAGAACCAGGAGCTGAAGGAAAAGCACAAGCCCTGCAGGAATCCAGCAAGGACAGCAGTGAGCAGGCTCTCCTCAAGGTCTGTAGCTCCATCCAGGATGTGAAAAATGCATGTGTTTTATGATTGGCTTTTGGCAAATATTCAAATGAATATTATATGTGTTGTGTTAGAAAGTAATGCTGTATTAATTCTATTAAAAATAGTTTTAGGTTATGAAAATTGTTAAAATAGAAACTGTGCTATGTAGGATACTTTTTTTTAAAGAAAGGACTTGCAGTGACACAGCAGCCACAGGACACCTGAATCTTTCAGAGAAAATGAATTTATTGCTCCATTATCAGAAGAAACGAACTTCTTCCTGCCTCAAAGGCGCTGTTGGGATTTGGAGGAAGAAGTTGATGATGACCAGACAGAATCCTGTGTTTGATGGAATTTATGCAGCATGTATGAGGTGTATGAATATGCAACAGGCTGTTGCTTTTAAGGGTTAATCCTCTGTTAATGTGGGTTCTTTTTAGGGCTTGTGCTGCCCAGAAAAAGGTACCTGGACATCTGTAACTCATTGTCTCATATTGTCCTAATTCAAATTGTCCAAATGATCATTACTCTAATTGTATTACTATTTTTATAACCGTTTTATTACTATTAAACTTTTAAAATTTTAAAAACAAGTGATTGGCGTTTTTCACACAGGACGAGGTTCAAGCCAAGAGCAAGGCTCTGGAAAAGGTGAGGGAGCAGCTCCTTCCTCCTCCACATCCTCATTTTCTGAGTTCCAGGGCTGTGGGTTTAGAGAATGACTCTGACTGTGTCAGGATTTCATACACCACATTGTGTGTGTGAGCTCTTATGAAATCTCTCATGTGAAAAACGCCAATCACTTGTTTTTATAAGTTTAATAGTAATAAAATGGTTATAAAAATAGTAATACAATTAGAATAATAATAGTTTGGACAATTTGAATTAGGACAATATGAGACAATAAAAGCAAAGAGTTAGAGACAGTCTGGGTACCTTTTTCTGGGCAGCACAAGCCTGAAAAAGGACCCACATTAACAGAGGATTAACCATTAAAAACAACAGCCTGTTGCATATTCATACACCTCATATATGATGCATAAATTCCATCAAACACAGGATTCTGTCTGGGCAGTGTCAGCTTCTTCCTCTGAATCCTAACGGTGTCATCCTGTCTGAGCAAGGCAGAAGTTCATTTCTCCTGATAATGGAGCAATAAATTCTATTTCTCTGAAAGATTCAGGTGTCCTGTGGCTGCTATCTCAGTGCCAGTCCTTTCTTTAGGAAAAAAAAGTATCCTACATAGCACAGTTTCTATTTTAACATTTTGTTATAACCTAAAACTATATTTAACACACTACTTAAGAGAATTAACACAGCATAACTTTCTAACATAACACATACAATATTCATTTCAATATTTGCGAAAAGCCAATCATAAAACACACATTTTTCACACCTCAGGTGGGACATTAAGCTTTTGAAGCCCAAACCCTCCGGTTGAAAAGGCTCTCGGTTGTGTGACACTCGGCGGGAGGAGCACGTGTGGGATGGGAGGGGATGCGACTCCCTCTGCCGACCTTCGGATCTGCTGCAGCTGCTGCCAGCTCTGAGCTCGCTTTCTGGGGCGAGAAACAAAACATTACAGTAATGCTCTTCAATTTCACGTTTAAAATCTTCATTTTCAAAACACTTGAAAATCAGTTTTGCTCTGATAGTTTGTGGTAGAATCAGAGGGTGTGCAAAAAATTTACATTTGTGTGTACAGTCCTAGACCTGCACGTGAAGGACTTGCTTTATTTGTGTAATCAAAGACATATTGCAATTTTTTAACCAAAGTTAGGAAATTCCAGGAGTTCTAAGACCACATTAGTAAGATTAGCTTCAGGTTCATTCAAAAATCATCCCTGTGGAGAAACATGAGAAGGACTTTCTTTAAAACAGACCTGGAATAATCTCTCCCTTGGGCAGGGACACCTTCCACTATCCCAGGCTGGTCCAAGCCTTGTCCAGCCTGGCCTTGGACACTCCCAGAGAACCAAGGGCAGCCACAGCTGCTCTGGATTTATTGAATTTTGTTCTGGATTAATTTAATTTATTTTACT
This sequence comes from Melospiza melodia melodia, assembly GCF_035770615.1. NCBI lineage: Eukaryota > Metazoa > Chordata > Aves > Passeriformes > Passerellidae > Melospiza > Melospiza melodia. Next base: position 5,773,015 of record NC_086219.1, read on the forward strand.
TAATCCTAATTTGTACCTGCATTACAAAATTTGCCAAATATTGAAGCTGGCTTGTGGCTTAGGGATATCATCCAAGCTGAGTACTACTAAAATTATGGTGACAGGACAGAATCCAGCTCCGATCAATGGTGGGTGATTGAGTGTGGTTCTGCTGGGTTAAAATCCTAGTTTATGTGTTGGTTTGTTGTTTTTGAGAGTGTTCATATAGTTCCCATAGCCTCTCATTTAAATTCAGTCCAGGGAGCAGAGGAGCAGTGGAAGTGGTTCCCGATGAAAAGGGGTACAAATACAGAGTATGAGAGAAAGGGATACAAATACAGGGTAAAATAGTAACCCTTAACAGCAGCAACTAAAGGCAAGTCCCAGAATTCTAACATGCAATGTTTAACAACGGACCAACACTTCAAATTAAGACCCTATCAACTTCATCAATATCAACTAGCAATTACCACTCTGAAAAAGAGCTCTCATCTCCAGGGTTTCATTTCTCACAAAGGGACAGTGCCTGGGGAGAGGAGGGCGCTGTGGGGGACGGGGAGGTGACCCTGCTCGACAGGCCATGCTCAGGCTGCATGCACTCTGACATCTTGCACACACAATTTGTCTGGAAAGTGTGAGTAACAAAGGTGCAGCTCCCTCGGGAATCTGAGCAGTGCCGGGATCAGGGAGCGCAGCCAGCAGGAGCCCCTTTAGGCACCAGGAGAGGTTCTAAGATCTGCCTGGAGCCTTCTCTCCTCCAGGCTGTTTTTACCCCAGAACTAACTTTGCCCTGTTTGGGTGGATGAAGAGCTGTTCCCTGCAGTGCTCAGTGGGGCTGAGTGCCAGAATTGTGAGAGAAAAATGGAGATGTTCAAGTGATTGTTCTACACACAATGACCGTCTCTTCCCACAGCGGTTCCAGCTCTGCCTGGCCGGACAAGCCCGTCGAATGAGAGCAGGGAGCCAGCGGTACGACCCATTCCTCCTCCATTTCTATCCCATTTTGCCTCACTGCTGGCGCTGCTGACAGCGTTTGCCACCTGCAGCCCGAGGATGAGCACTCCAGGCTGGTGCTGGACAGGAGCGACAGCGAAACCATCGCCAGCAGCTACTTCTGATCCCGAGCTAGCCAGATCCTGCAGCTGGACCTAGGTAATCCCCTTTGCCCCGATATCACCGGCACTCCTCATTTTCCTCCTTTTCCTTGAGAAATCAAACGGCGACCCACCCAGGCCCAATTCTGCCTTAACCCCTTGACCTCTCGGGGGCTTCTCGCAGGACGCAGCCGCATTTTGGGGTCCCGCACTGTCCCACCACACACACACACCGCCTTCCCCTCCTGCAGCTCCCGCTGGCTCTGCGGGCAGCACCGCGCCCCAGGCCCGGCCCTTGCGCCCGCCGCTTCTGACCCACCGCAGGAGGGAGGGGACGGCGGCGGGGCCCGCCCTGTTCCGCGGCGATGGCGGCCGCGCTGAGTCGCGACAGCGCCCTCGCAACAGCGGCCACGACAGCGCGTGCGCTGCGTCCCAGAGGAGAGGATCTGTCTGGCGCTGATTGGCTAGAGGCCGTTCGGCGCTGGCGCTGATTGGCTGGAGGCTGCCCGCCTCTGGAGTAGTTCGGCGACCGGGAGCAAGATGGCGGCGGCCGCCGTGGTTGTGTGTGGGCTCCTGGCGGTGCTGGCGGCGGGCGCTGAGGGCGGGCCCCGCACGCTGGTGCTGCTGGAGAACGGGAACCTGCGCGACACGCACTCCATGTTCTTCCGGAGCCTCGCGGGTACCGAGCGGGCCGCGGCGGGATGCCGGGAGGGGTTGGATGGGGCGGGACCCAGGGTCAGGATGGGGGAGGAGGTTGGGGTTACCTGAGGGAAAAGGGTTTGGGCTCTTCGGGTTAGGCCGAGGGAGGAGATTGGAGTCCGCTGGCTGGGCTGAGGGCGCAGCCAGGGGTCCCTTGCTGGAAGGGGCTGTGTCCTCTCGTCAGGATCAGGGTCCCCTAGGGGAGAGGGGGGTGTTGGGGTTCACTGTTCTGGATGAGGGAGGAGATTTGGGATATTGCATCGGGCAAAGGGAGGAAATTGGAGTTTCCAGGCGGAAAAGGAGGGTGCTTGGGGTTCCCATGTCAGAGTGGAGGAGGAAAATGGGGTCCTGTGAGATAGAATGGGGGGTTTGAGGTCTCCTGGTCAGTCTGTGGGAGGTGATGGGGACGCTGAGCCTGGATGAGAGAGGAGATTGGGCTCCCCATGTCAGAATGGCGGAGGAGATCAAGATCCCCTGGGCAGGCAGGAAAGGAGACAGATATTGCTGGGGAGAGGGGCTTGTTTGGGTTCTCCTGGTCAGAATGAAGATTTGTGTCCCCATGTCAGGCTGAAGGAGGAGATTGCAAGGGGGGGCTGTTGGAGTTCCCTGGGCAGGCTGAGTGAGAAGAAGGAGACCCCAAGCCAAGGGAGGAGATTGTGGCTCCCTGGTGTAGGGAGAGGTGTTGGGGGTCCCCTGGCCAGGCAGAGGGAGAGGATTGGGAACCCTGTGCCAGTCTGAGGGAGGACATTGGGGTTCCCTGGAGGAGAGGGGGTGAATGTTTGGGATCTTCTGGTCAGAATGAGGCAGGAGATGGGGTTTTTTTCAGCTGTGCCTGTGTTTAGGTCCCCTGCAGCATCAGTCCCTGTTTGATGGGTGACAGCGAGGCATCCTTTGACATCAGGGCTCTTCAGGGGATCCACTCCTTGGGTTTATTTGGGAACTTTTTGGTGCTGCTCTTAAAAAGCCCCTGCTCTTAAAAGGCAGTGTTTCCAGACTGCTCCTTCACTGGGGAAATAAAGCTCTGGCTCCTGCTGCAGTTGTGCTGCTCCATGTGTCCCTTTGTGTCCTGGCTGCAGACAGGGGCTTCGACCTCACCTTCCGGACAGCAGATGACGCCGGCCTGTCCCTGATAAAGTATGGGGAGTTCCTGTATGACAACCTCATCATCTTCTCCCCATCCATAGAAGGTAAATGTGGAGGGGAAACCTGTGGAGCTTGATCTCGTCTTTGGAAGGACATTTCCAGCTGCTCTGTGCATTTTAGTTAAGTCCTGTGCTTTGGATGTACTCAGTAGCAAACTGCAGCTCTGTCCAAGCCTTTATTGGTGGTTCTTCCATTGATTTGGTGATTTGCTGTGGTTTAATTCTGCTGGGGGGGGGGGTGTTTCTGAGCTCCAGCCATGAATTGCTGCTGTTTGCTTTCAGACTTTGGTGGGAACATCAATGTGGAGACCATCACTGCGTTCATCGACGGCGGCGGCAGCGTCCTCGTCGCCGCCAGCTCGGACATTGGTGAGTGCAGGTGTTCCTGCAAGGAATTCATTCACTGCAGCAAAGGCAGCTCCTCCTGGTCACCTCAGGGCTTGCTCGGGGAGGAAATGGCTGATTCATGCCTTTAGTAACACGTTCAGTGGGAATTTTTTGGGTTGCTGTTGATAATTGCTGCCCCAAGATGTGCAGGGTGTCTCTGTTTCTGTCTCTGCTTTGGCCTGCACAACTGAAGAATGAGTCTGGGCTCTTCACTTTTTGGTCTTGAGGTTGTTTATTGATTCTTATCTATAAAATTTTCTTTCTGCCCAGCCAAGATCTGCTCAGCAGGGCAGCCACAGGCACTCTTTGTGTTGTTCTTTTATACTACAAACTATGTATAACATATTTACACTTAATTCCCAATACCTATCACCTGTGTTAGACAGTGCACTTCTACTCTAAACCAACTCCAAAACTCACTGCAGAAAATGGAGAAGAAGAAGAAAGGCTGGACATGCCCAGATTCCTCCATCTTGTCCCCATTACCTCTAGACCAAAAATCCTAGAATCTACATTTTCACCCTGTGATCATTTTGTTATTACACTGTTCAAACCTGTGTGACTTTCATGTCCTCGTACAAAATTGGCAACTTGCTCCAAGGGTCACAATCAAATCTCAAATCTCCAGGTGTTCTGGGCAGCATGCCAGGGTCTCTGAGCCCCCTGACGGGGTCCTTGGCAACTCTGGACACCTGGAGGGATGCACTGAGTTCCGAGAGGAATTCAGTGGGGAGCTCATGTTGTTCCCTGGGGTTTGGCTCATAGAGCATTGAACACATGACTCTCAGCTGAATTTAGTGCTGAGTCCCTGCGTGGTGTGACAGAGGATCCATTGTCCCTGCAGGTGACCCCCTGCGAGAGCTGGGCAGCGAGTGTGGCATTGAGTTTGATGAGGAGAGGACAGCGGTGATCGACCACCACAACTACGACATCTCTGACCCTGGCCAGGTAAGGGCCTTGCCTGCTGCTCCTGCCTGCTGGGGTGGGTGCAGAGCTGCAGGGATGAATCCTCTGTCCTCCTGTTTTTCCTCTATCCCTTCTCTCCCCCACTCCTCCCAGGAAAGTGGGAAATAATCCCTATTGCAGCATTCAGTTCTGCTGCTGTCAGGATGCTTCAGGCTCTGGTTTCAGATGGTCACCGTGTGCAGGCAGTGATTAGTGCTGGTTCCGGATCTCTTTGAAACTTGGGGGGGAATTTCACCTGAGGGTGAAGTGTGTCAGACACCAAGTGCAACACTTCAATTTCAGTCCCAGATTTTCAGATCAGTATAGAAACACAGAAACATTTCTACAATTTTGTCTGCCTGGTGTAATCCAGCATTTTAAAATTAAAACATATATTAAAGTCTGAGCTAAATATACTCTGGTAATTTTTGTTTAAGGTGAACTGTTGAAGCAGTACGTACGTGCATGTTGTCCTGGTTTGAGGATGAAGGTTGCTAAATGCAGGGAAATAAAACATTGTAGGTGTTGCTGTCTTTATCAAGTGGCAGTTTGTATTTCCTTGAAGATCAGTATTAACCTAATTCGATCATAAACACAAAAATACTGTTGTTTTGCTTTTTAATTGAACTACAACGTTCGCCCAACAGTTGTAATTGTCTGTAAAATAAACTTTTAACTGAGAAGCTGTTGTTTGTCATTAGACCCTGACTCACCTCACATGGATCTCTTGTTTCCCCAGCACACACTGATCGTGGCTGACACTGAGAACCTCCTGAAGGCCCCCACCATAGTGGGCAAGGCTGCACTGAACCCCATCCTGTTCCGAGGAGTTGGGTGAGCAGCAGGGCTCAGGTGGGGGAAGAGCAGTTGAACCTGGAGTGTTGCTGTGAGGTGGGGTCAGCCCCTGGGGGTATTAACGTGAGCTTAACAAATCTCTCTTGATTTCAAACAAAATTAGAAGGAAATCCTCCAGAGCAGTTTAGTTGTTGACTTAGGAATGGTTCCTAACAAAATAGTGGAAGAAATACTTGGTTTCTCAGCAGGTAGAAGGGTGAGAAGGTCCATGGGGTTGAGCAGGTGGCCCCACGTTCCTCTGGGTGTGGGGACCCTGGGGCTGTTTGTGCTGCTCACTGTGGCTTTCCCTGCAGGATGGTGGCTGATCCTGACAACCCGCTGGTGCTGGATATCCTCACTGGCTCTTCCACTTCCTACTCCTTCTTCCCAGATAAGCCCATCACTCAGGTACACTCCCTTCCTTTCTCTCCTGTTTTGAGCTGTGCTTCTACAATTTAGTCCCTCTAACTTCAGATGCTTGGGAAAATCCTGGAGTGTTTGATTTCCTGATTGATTTTGGTTGGGCTGTTGGCTGCTTCCCTGTGACGCTGTTCACAGGGGTTTTAGGATGAGGGAAGAGATGAGGATCTGACTCCATGTTTCAGAGGGCTTGATTTATTACTTTATTATATATATTATATTAAAACTATACTAAAAGAATAGAAGACAGGATTTCATCAGAAGGCTGGCTAAGGATAGAATAGGAAAGAATGATAATAAAGGCTTGTGGCTCGGACAGAGTCTGAGCCAGCTGACTGTGATTGGCCATTAATTACAATCATCCAACATGGGCCAATCCCAGATGCACCTGTTGCATTCCACAGCAGCAGATAATCAATGTTTACATTTTGTTCCTGAGGTCTCTCAGCTTCTCAGGAGGAAAAATCCTAAGGAAAGGATTTTTCATAAAAGATGTCTGTGACACTTCCCAATGTTGCCTTCCTCTGCTTTCTGAGGAGGTGTTCAGCATGAGGAACACGTGCCCTCCATGCTCTGGAGGGGAGGCCAGCCTAGATCAAAGCATCTCTCCCATTCCATCCCAGCTGGAGTCCTACCAGAATCCTCTTCCTGATTTTTCTGGGCTTCATGGTTACTCCTTAACTGCAGCTGGTGCTCGTGCAGCCAGCCTGTGCCACCCCAGAGCAAACTGTGCCCGTTTGCCCCGCAGTACCCGCACGCCGTGGGCAAGAACACGCTGCTGATCGCGGGGCTGCAGGCGCGCAACAACGCCCGCGTCGTCTTCAGCGGCTCCCTCGACTTCTTCAGCGACGCCTTCTTCAATTCTGCCGTGCAGAAAGCGACCCCAGGCTCCAAGAGGTGAGTTGGCTTTCCTGGCTGAGGAGTGTTTGGGGAGCCCTTTGAAGGCAGAACTCCTGGGAAATGGGCAGCAAATTGTGGGTTTTGGGAAGGAGCAGAAAGCTTGAATTGATTTGGGGTGACACATCCTTTACTGTAGCAGAACAAAGCGCTTTGGAAAGCAGCTCCTTCCTTTAACCTCAGCTCAGTTTGTGTTGCTTTCACCTGTTTGGTTTGTGTTTAGGCCTTGTGTCACTCTTGCACTGGAGTCAGGGCAGGAACAGGTGAGAGGCAGGATCGTAGAAAAGGCAAAGAGGAATTTATTCAAAAGAACCACTAGAGTGGTACGATAGATTCTATTCTATTGGCTAACTAACAGAAACACCTTTCTCATGCACTGTCCTTGAGAAGAATGGAAAAATAAAGTAGAAGAACACTACCTGCAAATTGTTTATAGTCAACAAGTTATCACATGTTTCCAGCTCCCTAAAACTTCTCACAAGCCGCTGTGACAAATGCTTGCCGTTTCTCTCTCTCTGTCCCATGGCATCCACAGCCATGGGGTATTTTCTCGGCTGTTTCAACCTCCCTTGTTGCACAGGTACTCCCAGACAGGTAACTACGAGCTGGCCGTGGCCCTGTCCCGCTGGGTGTTCAAGGAGGAGGGCGTTCTGCGCGTGGGCGCCGTTTCCCACCACCGCGTCGGGGAGCTGGCGCCGCCCAACGCCTACACCGTCACCGACCTCGTGGTGAGGCTGCCGGCCTGGCAGGGCGGGGCACACGGGAGCCGCCCCGGGGAGGAGCTGGGCAGCGCTGGGGCTCCGGTTGGGCTGGCACTGGTTCTCAGGCGTCGCTGGTTAATTTGTCCCAGGAGTACAGCATCGTGATCGAGAAGCTCGCTGACGGCAAGTGGGTGCCCTTCGACGGGGACGACATCCAGCTGGAGTTCGTGCGCATCGACCCCTTCGTGCGCACCTTCCTCAAGAGGAACGGTGGGTCCCTGTCGGGAGGAGAGGGAGCTTCCCCTCTAGAGGAGCAGCAGGTCCCCATCAGGAGGAGAGGGAGCTTCCCCTCTAGAGGAACAGCAGGTCCCCATCAGGAGGAGTGGGAGCTTCCCCTCTAGAGGAACAGGTTCCCCTCAAGAGGAACAGGGTGTCCCCATCGCTGCCCTGGCCCCACACTGTTTTCACCTTCCACAGCTTCTCCTGTCCCCTCAGTGTCACCCCTGTCTCCCCTCAGGTGGCAAATACAGCGTGCAGTTCAAGCTGCCAGATGTCTATGGCGTGTTCCAGTTCAAAGTGGATTACAACCGGCTGGGATACACCCACCTCTACTCCTCCACTCAGGTAAGTGTTGGGGGGTGAATCCCCCGTCCTGGAGGAAAGGCTGCCCTGGGCTGCAAGGGCTGCTCTGTCCCCATGCAGGTGTCCGTGCGTCCCCTCCAGCACACGCAGTACGAGCGCTTCATCCCCTCGGCCTATCCCTACTACGCCGGTGCCTTCTCCATGATGGTCGGCCTCTTCATGTTCAGCATTGTGTTCCTGCACATGAAGGAGAAGGAGAAATCCGACTGAGCTCCCCGTGGGAGCCTTTTCCTGGTGCCAGGAGGGCCAGGCAGTGTCAGAGCCTCTGTGTGTCTGTGTCAGGACTGGTGGGTGCTGGATGCACTGTGGGGCTGTGTTTGATTTTTTTATTTTTACACCTGGGGGGGTTATTGAGAACGATAATTAAATTTTGGGGGGTGAATCTGTTACCAGAGTGTCTGCAAACCCGGGACCAGGATGCTTCCAGGTTTTACTGATGAGTCGCAATGCTTGCTCACTCCACTGTTGGAATGATTGGGGTTGGGGTTGGGCTGGAATGATTTGGATGGATTGGGGTTGGGCTGGAATGACTGGGGTTGGAGTTGGAATGATTTGGATGGATTGGACTGGAATGGTTGGGGTTGGGCTGGAATGATTTGAATTGCAGATTAACTCCCAGTTCAAAATAAAGTCTTGTTCCTCTCACCCTGGCTGGGACTGAGGTGAGTTCATGGCCTGGGGAATTCAGATGCAATCCCAGAACTGAGGCTGTGTCCCCACCTTGCCTGCTCCAGGCATTCCTCAGGGTGGGAGGGAGGCTGGAGGGTGCTGAGAGGGAAAAGGAGGAGTCTGGGTCACACAGGGGGACTTGGAACACCCCAAAAGCACAACAAAGGGTCTGGGGTGTCCCCAAAGGCACATGGAGGAGAACAGGGCAGGTCAAAACCCCGTCTGTGCCCCATCATGCAAACAGGTGAGTTCAGGGACACACCAAAGGCTCAGCAAGGGCCAGGGATTGCCCCCAGATGCACACTGAGGGGTCTAGGGGAAAAAAACCAGCTGGAAGATGTGATCCCAAAACAAACAGAGTGAAGTGGAGGAGCTGAAGGGGAGGCAGAGGTGTGAGATGGAGTGAGTGGCTCTTGTGGTGCACCTGGGCTGGTTTGGGATGGAAGGTGGGGAAATGACAGTGGGAGTGATGGGGTCAGAGGAACCAGCGAATGAAAGGATGAAGGGGAAGGGGCCTTGGGGGGGCAGCGGGTGGGACACAGGGACCCATGGGGATCCTTGGGACAGCAGGGACCACCAGGGGCACAGGGACACCCAGGGCGGGGCACACACCGGGGGTCACCTAGGGACAGCAGGCACCACCAGGAGCACAGGGGGCCCTGTGGAGACTGCAAGGGCTGGAGGACATTTGGGGACATCGGTGCCGGCGGTGACACGGGGATCGCCGGTGAGCTGTAACGCCCGGGGCATAGGAAGCTCAGAGGAGCCCCGGGGACACGGGGAGCCCAGAGGGGACACGGGGAGCCCAGAGGAGCCCTGGGGACATGGGAAGCCCTGAGGAGCCCTGGGAACACGGGGACCAGCGGCGCCCTGGGGACATGGGAAGCCCTGAGGAGACACGGGGACACGGGGAGCCCAGAGGAGCCCTGGGGACACAGGGACCGGCGGCGCCCTGGGGACACGGGGAGCCCAGAGGGCACACGGGGACCGGCGGTGACACCCGGGCCCCTCCGGCCCCGCCCCGTGCCGGCGCGGGGAGGGGGGCGGGGCCTCCAGCTCGGCGCTCTCTGATTGGCCGGGCGCTCCTGATTGACGTGGGCGCCTGACCGGCGGGGCGGGCGCTTTGCGACGGCGGCGCTTGACGACGACGGCGGCGGCGGCGGGTGCGGGTCCGGGCGGGGGCGGCCATGCTGCTCACCGTGTTCTGCCTGCGCCGCGACCGCTCCGAGATCACCTTCAACCTGCAGGTGGACGCCGACTTCGAGCTGCAGAACTTCCGCGCCCTTTGCGAGCTGGAGTCCGGCATCCCGGCGGCCGAGAGCCAGGTCAGGGCCTGCCCCCGCCCCGAGCGCCGGGGAGGGCCCGGCCGGTGTCCCCGGGCTGGGAGCGGCCGTGCCCCTTCTCCCTCAGGGTCGGGGTCTCCCGGGCTGGGAGCGGCCGGGTCCATCCGGGATCCGCCCCGGCCATCCGGAGTTTGGGGTTGTTTGGGGCGGTGGGTCCCTCCCCTCGCGGACCTTTGGGGTTTGGGGACAAACAAACCTCGCTTTTCCCTCAAAATCCGCTCGGGAGAGGGCTCCGAGCCCCCGGTGCCTGAGGGGGGCCCCTCCGCGAAAGGCTCGGTCCGCGCCCGCCGCGCAGCTGAAGGAGAGAAGATAGTGTGGGTTTGTTTTGGTTCGGTTTATGTTGAGGTTTCGGAGGAATTTGAGGCTTCAACGGGGCAGGAATTGGAGCGAGGGGAACAGGAGTGAGCCCGCGGGGGAGGTGGGGGCCCGGGGTATCCTCAAACCCCGGGAAACGGAGCTGAAATGTTCGGGAAAGGGTTTATTTATCCCATCGAACCCCTGCCCGGTCTGGGTCGGAAAGGGCACATTGAGTCTTTTCCTCCCTTTTTTCCACACAGGTGTGGGGACCGAGCAGGCACGTCCGTGTGGTTTTCCCAGCAAATTCCCCCTGCAGCCCGGATCCAGGGCTCGCTCGTGTGCCAGAACTCGGGGGAGGCAGCGTGTGGGGGCGGCTCTGGGCCATCTGTCTGGGCTTTGCTCATGTTTTGGGTTCAGTCCCGCGTGTTTGGCCCTTCCTCCCCGCTTGTCCTGGGCAGGGCGGTGTCGGCTCCTTCTCGCGGCGCCGGCCGTGCCTGGCAGAGTTTGTGGAGTTTGGCGGTGGTGGCTTTTGCTTCCCGAGCCTTTTCCCAGTCTAAATTAACAAAGTGTTTTTCCAGCCAAGCCAAGATTAGTCAGCGCTGGAAGAGCTGGTGCAGGGGCAGCCCTGGGGTTGTGCTGTCCCTCACCCAGCAGGTTTTTGACGTTTGGCTTTGCCTCTGCCTTGGGAGAGCCTTGTTTTCTGGAATGGGAGGTTGGTGGTGACAGGGAAACAGTCTCAGAGCAGGGGCAGGAAATCCAGGAAGGGTTGGATTCTCTTTTAGAAAAAAAAAAAAACTCTTGATTTTGGGCAGGTGTAAAGGGAGAACCCACCTCACACAAAGGTTCCCAGCAACCCTCCTGTGGCTGTCACACCAGTGAGCTCCCAGGTCTGGGGACAACCCCTGCATGGGGGACTCTGCTGTGGCTTTGACATCCCCAGGCATGAACTGGAGCACAAACTCCTCGCTGTCACCTTTGTCCCTTGTGTCATGGTGACCTGCAGCCCCGGGTCTGGTTTAGGCTAACAAGGGGTCACTTCTCTGTGTATTTTTGGCCAGGGGTTCCTTTGTTTGAGTTTTTCCAGCCCAGCTGACCCATGTGGGGTTTGGGTGCTGCCAGCCCCAGGCGAGGGGAGCAGCGCTGCGCTTTTGTAGCCACCTCTGCTTCCTTCTGCTCATCCATCTGCCAGCCGTGCATCATCCTGAGCCGCGGCGTGCCGTGCTTGCCAGGCTGGCATTTGTCACTCCTCTCTCCTCTCATCCTGCCTGGTGTTTGTGAGGTGTTTTGAGGACCTTCAGTGGGGAGAACACGTTGGACATCAGGAGGAATTTCTTCATGTGAGGAGGGTGGTCAGGCCTTGGCAGGGGCTGCCGAGGGAGTTTGAAATGCCCATCCCTGGAGGTGTCCAAGGAAAGCCTGGGCATGGCACTCGGTTCTGGGGACAAAGTGGGGATTGCACCTCCATGATCTTAGAGGGCTTCTCCAGCCTCAGTGATTCTATGAGAAACTTAAAAAGATACAAGTTAGCAGAGAAGCAGCTCCTTGTGTGGAAGGATTTTGCATTGTTAAATCACAAATAGGCGGTTTTACATTTACCAAACTTGGCTGTTTTCTGCCCTTTTTCCTCAGCCAAGGTAAATGTTGCATTGAAGGCACTGTGTTGGCACGAGAGAGGATGAATTTCATTGTAAGGGTCATGCAGGGTGGAGTGAAGCACTCAGTTTGTGGAGGAGGGTTAATGCCAGCCTTGTTCTCTGCTGGTTTGGGCAGTGAATTCCGAGTGCTGCAGTTTGGGGTGGGGCAGGGAGCTGTGAGGTGTCCAAGGGACGCTGTGGGCACAGGTCTGAGATAACAGAGGTAGCTGCTGGTGGCTGTGGTGATAAGAGCAGCTGGGCGAGGTGAGTGGAAATAATCTGACTTTCCAGTCTCCTCCACACAGCAAGGCCGTGGCTTTGTGGCAGAGGGGACAGGAGGCTCTCAGCAGAGCCACACTCTTCATTCCTTCTCCTCATTTATTTTCTCTGTGTGCCCTCCATCTGTGCCATGCTCAGGAATATGTGATGGGCCCACGAGTTGCCTTGATGGATGGCTGCAGGTGGTGTCCAGCGCTCCTGCCTGGGGTTCCCTGCTCCACAGGAAGGTTCTGCCCCCTGGCATTGTGCACAACGAATCCATCGGTGCCTGCATCCCTGTCTGAGTCACCTCCAGAAGAACCCGTGTCTGGTGCCACCAACCAGACAATCAAAAGGCAGCAAAATCCAATCAGTTTGTTTTAAGACTGGGGCAGAATGGGTCAGGAGTGGATTAATCTGTGCTGCTAATGGACGTGGCGAGTGCCAGGCGCTTAATTCATTGTCTGGGATGTAAGGCTGAACGCTCATAAATCCAATCCCAGCAAGATGACAGAGGTAAAGCCTCACTTAAACTGATTAACCGGTCTCTTGCAGAGTGTGTGTGCGGGGAATGTGCCATTTCAGATTTGGGTGTGCAGCTGGGATTTATGACACGCTGGCTGTGCTGCGGCGGCACCGCCTCGGGCCCGTAACGTGAGAGGCTGTGCCGGGCCTGCCAGCCCCAGCTGACCTCGGTGGTGCCTCTGGGCTGTGGGGTGGAGGCCACTCGCTTTGAAACCACTGAGAGGGACCTGGGTGTGAGGCAGCGCTGGGGCTGCACGCTCTGCTGGAGGGGAGCAGGCAGGAAGCTCCTGCCTGCTTCCATCGTGTGTGTTTCCCCAAATCTCTGATTGCTGCACCACGAGGTTTTGCTCATTTGTGTTCCTCCTGCCTTGCCTTGCTGCTGATGGGTCTCCACTGCTGAATGCCACAAAGAGAGTGTGTAAGATGTTGGAGTTGCTGTAGTGTCAGCCAGACCTGAAGACAGGTAGTGATTGGGTTTTTGGAACTGCTCCCTGCGATAGCATCAGGCAGAGCTGCAGCCCATCCCTGCCAGCACTGCCAAAGCTGCTCCCACGTGGCTCAGCCAGCCCCAACCTGTGGCAAACGTGTTGTTGCTGAACTGGCCTTTTCCAGCCCCAGACTGAGGTTTGGCTAAACAAGGTGGTATTTGTGAAATTTGATCGTGTGCCTGAGGGGTTTAGGCCAAGTTCTCCATGCTCTGGGCTGCTGCCAGGGCAGGAGGTGCTGGGCTGATCTTCTGGTCTCGCTGTGCTCCGGTGACAGCACAGAAACCTTCATGTTGCCAGATGCCATTTCTGGGAACTTCTCTTCCAGTTTTATGTTACATTTTGGGCTTTCCCACAACTTAGGGCTTCTGTAGGTATTACAGGTCTGATGTTCATGGAAATGTTCCTTGGGGATTATTCACCTTTATCTCAGTGTTTTTATGTTTAGTCTATGGAGCCCTTGTTAAAGCAGGTTATCAAAGTAGAAATGGATGTGACTTTGTGTTTTATTGTCACAAGAAGTTGATTCCCTGCATGGACCGATGGCAGTGTGGGGAGCAGAGCTTTGAGTGCTCTGGGTCTGGAGAGTTGCATCACTGGGGGGAGCTGGAAAGCACAGAGCTAATGAATAAGGTCCCTGTAAAACTGGTTATTCTGGGGAGCTGTGTTGTGGCAAGAGGCAGAACGATGGATGTTGGGCTGGATCTACCTGGCTTGGTGCTGCTGGCATGTCTGCAGTTGTGCAGGGTCAGTGGGTGCTGACTTGGGGCAGGGAACGCTGCAGAAAGTGCCTGTGGCTTGTAATCCTGGAGTTCGGGAATGTGGACAGACAGTGCTGGTCAAGACTTGCTTCCCTCTAATGATCTTGGCCTCTGATAGTGGAGACCAGCCCTTCTCCACGGTGCCACAGCTGGATTTTGGCAAGCCCAAGCCCGTGTTGTCCAGGCAGGAACGTGCCTGAGGCCAGGCCTGTGAGGACATCACGCCTTCCCTTCTGAACCTTGAGATGGATCCGCAGGATTTATTGGAATGGTTTTTTTTCTTCTCCTGTAACAAAATAACATCTTGTTTTTGTTTTAACTTCTTCTCTGCCTGGTGCTCTCCTGGCACAGATCGTTTATGCCGAGCGGCCGCTGACCGACAACAACCGCTCCTTGGCCTCCTATGGCTTGAAGGACGGCGACGTGGTGATCCTGCGCCACAAGGAGACGGTGGAGCCGCGGCCCTCCCTGCGCTTCCCAGGTGAGACAGCTCCCTGCCAGCTCTGCCTGGGCCTCTGGGCTTCATCAGCACCCACCCAGCACTGGCACTGGCAGAGTCCTTTAGCACAGAGTGCTGACAGGGGAGGGTGGCTGGGGTGAGGCGGTGGGGATTGTAAATGACCCAGAGGGCTTCTGATGCAGTGTTTTATTCTGAGGAAGGCAGCACCATTTTGCTGTTCCTCTGGAGTGAAACAGTGTGGAGGCAGTGAGGAGGTGACTGGTTCAGATCAGGCTCGTTAAAGATGTATGAGTTTCCTACAGCCGCTGGTTCCCTTCCTGCTGGATTTGATGGCTCAGACCCAGCCTCTATGGATGTGTGTCCTGAGCCTGTCCTGTGGCAGATTCCCTGAGAAGCCACATCTTGCCAAACCCCGTGGTTTAATCATGTGTGCATGCCAAAAGCTCCTCTGGGAATGCCTGAGTGGAGCCTCTGTCCTGCCTTCCACAGCTGCTCCTAGCAAATCCCCAACATAAAATATCCCTAGGAAAGGTGCCACAGGCTGAGAAGGGCGTGGGAGCATTGCTGAGGTCCTCATCCTGCCTCAGCTGGAGGATGGGTACCTGCAATGCAGGTCTGCAGGAGTGTTACTACTTTTTTTTCCCCCTGCTTTTTTTTAACCCAAGAGCCTCTGAAGTGCCTCAGAGCCACTGGGTTTAGCCCTGTAGTCCCTCCATGAGGAATTCACGTTTGTGAAGCAGGGAATAACCAGTCAGCAAGTGCATTTCAGGGGATTAGAAATGGGGCAGACAGACGAGACCAGTTACATAAATGAGCCAGCGTTGCTAACCCAGTAACCCGGGGACGTGGCTGCTGCTCAGGGAATCTGCTCTGGTGCAGCATTGAGGGCAGCTCTTCCTTCCCGTGCTTTTCCCAGCAGAACTGCAACACGAAGCACCAACATTGTGCCCTTCCTTTCAGGTCTGCCCAGGATCGATTTCAGCAGCATCGCTGTTCCCGGGACATCCTCGCAGCAGCCTCCGCCCCCGGCGCAGCGGCCGCGCCCCTCGCCCCCGGACGGGCCCTCGTTCCCTCAGGGCCTGGACAACCCGGCCCTGCTGCGGGAGATGCTGCTGGCCAACCCCCACGAGCTGTCCCTGCTCAAGGAGCGCAACCCGCCCCTGGCCGAGGCCTTGCTCAGCGGGGACCTCGGTGAGCCGGGCTTGGGGCTGGGCTTGGGGCTGGGCGGGGTCAGCTCCCATCAGGGGCAGCACCCGAGCTGCATTCCTTGATAGAAGGTGCAGATAAGAGCTGCCAGGTGGGAGCACTCAAGGCAGAGGTCCTCCATTTCTGCGTGTATTTCTCCTGCTTGGCATTTTTAATATCCTCTTTAATATCTCCTACTCAGAAATATCAGAGGCACAGACAATTTGGTTGTCTGTGAACACAAGTGACTCAGCTCCTGATTTTTACACTAAGATACTCCTTACTGCACATTTTCCAATAAAGGTGATGTGTTTGCTGCAGCCCAGCTGGGACTCAGCAGAGAGCAGCACACTCCTAACCCAGCTCTGTCCATAGTGACCTTGTGCTGTGGAAGTGAATTGCAGAAAGGGAGAGAGAAAAGAGCAAGGAAATTGTGTTTTTTAGGAACTTTTTCAATAGAAATAGTCATAAATGTGTACGTTTCTGTTAATCTTGGAAGTGTCTGTGTGTTTTGGGCACAGTTAAAACCTTGTCCTTTGCTTCTTCTGTAGCTGATGTTGGTCCCTTGTTCTCCCTGTGGTGAAAGATTTGAACCCTGGTGTCCTTTAGGTGTGAAAAGAGAGGAGTTTTGGGCTGCAGTAGATGAGCTCCTGAACCTCTGCAGGATGTTTAGTTGGGACATAAATCCTGTTGAGTGTGGAGAAATAAATGAAGAGAAGGAGCTTCTAGCAGGAGATTTTATCCACTCTCAGGGTTAAATCTGAGTGATTTCTCTCTGTTAGAGGAAACCAGAGAGGAACTTCCATGTTGTCAGCCTGTTTTGTTTTTAACTCTGCCTTTAGTTCATATCAGAACTGAAGCTTTCTTTGCACTCTCAGGCTTTTTTGTGCATCTTGCTGGGAGTTTTTCCCATCACCTTAAGCAGGGGTGCTGCTCTTGGCACAGGAAACCAGAGGTTAAGCCCAAGACATCCAGAACTGGCTCCTCTGCTGCTCTGCCTGATCTGTGGACATCAAGCTTTGACCCAGTTGTGCATTTTCAGTCCCAAATTGCTGCATTGGGCTGTCAGGAGGAAGTGGTTTGGGCTGGTTTTCCCTTGCTGTGCTGCACTGCTGCTGCTGGCAGTGTTTGGGCACAGCTCCAGCTTGGATTCCCAAATATCTGCAGAGATCCGTGCCCTGTGGCTGTGCTGGATGAAGGCAGTGCTGTACAGAAGCCTGATTTCAAAAATCCAACAGTCAAATATACCAAACACCTCCCTGAGCACAAACAGCCTTTGAGCCAGAGCTGCTGCCAGGGCTGCCAAGGCCTTTTGGGGACGTACATGATCCCACTCAAATAGTAAAACATGGCCAGAGGCCATCTGGAAAGTGGGAATCTAAAAACTGATCTTAAAATGTGCATTTAGACCTGGCTAACACCTCCTGGTAGGCATTCAGCTTTAGGGATTATAATCTCTGGTTTTGCCATGTTCCTTGAGTTTGAAAGGAGTTTTATCATTAGCCTTTGTGTATTTTTTTAAATTTTTTTCTCTATAAAAGTGTATGTGCCAGGAAATTGAGTTTGATTGTGCAGTGTTTGGGTAGGAACATGAGGAGAGGGAGCTCTGTCCAGTTGCTTTTCATCTCGGCAGGTTCCCAAGTTTGCCACTGATCCTCTGAGGTCCTTCCGCGCTGCCCTCAGAGGGAGCTTTTTCCTGTGTGCTGCTGAGTCTGTTCCTCAGCTGGCATCAAAAGAAGCGTTTGCTGTGCCAGAATTTGATTTGCAAGAGTAATTTCCAGTCAAAAGCATTTCTTTATCTCCCTGTTCCCGCAGAGAAATTCACCAGGGTGTTGCTGGAGCAACAGCAGGACCGGGCCCGGCGCGAGCAGGAGAGGATCCGGCTCTATTCCGCCGACCCCTTTGATCTCGAGGCACAGGCCAAGATAGAAGAAGACATAAGGTAACAAACCAAAGGCGTGTAGGCATTGGGGTCCTCTCTGGGGAGAAAAAACTGCTCTGTGCTTCCATCCATGGTGTTTTTTCCTCAGAGAAGGCAGAATCTAAGCACATTGCTTGTACCAAGGAGTTTGTGTGCAGGGCAATGCTCTGGGCCACCTTTGCATGTGGGAAGGGTGGGATTTGGGAACATGGAGGTGCATCCCATCCTTGAGATGTGTCCCACTGAGATCAGAGTGTTGTTCCCTGTGAGAGTAGGAAGGCCCTGGCAAAGGCTGCCCAGAGAAGCTGTGGCTGCCCCATCCCTGGAAGTGTTCAGGGCTGGACAGGGCTTGGAGCAACCTGGGATAGTGGAAGGTGTCCCTGCCATGGCAGGGGGTTGCACTGGGTGGGCTTTAAGGTTTCTGCCAGCCCAAACCATTCTGGGACTGTGTGATATGAGGTGACAGCACTGTTATCTGTGCTGTGTCTGTGTGTGTGATGTCTTGGAGCTGCCTGAGCTGCTTCACTGGAGCACTTGTGGAGAGCACATCTCTTGAGGCCTGGGGCATGTTTTGAGCCCAAGAGCTGGGCTGGTGCTGTCTCCCCAGCTGAGCTCTGCACAGCAACAGGGCATTGTTCCTCCCAGCTGCCCTCGAGATTTGCTTTTGCATCCTGCTAATTGTTCCATGTCTGGCTAATTCACTGATGAGAGGCTCTGCAGAAATGCATCCTGCTCATCACTCGCTCCCTCTTGCTGCCTTCCAGATGTAATTGTGTTGGGCTGAGGCTTGATTTCTTCAGCTGAGTGCTAAATCCTGGAGTTGGTTCATGGCTGGTGGTTTTCCCCTGATAACAAAGTGTCTGTCTGCCACAGACCCATTGTTGGACAGGACCAGAATTCACTGGGGGTAGGAGTGCTCTCACATTACAACTGACAAGGTCTTGGTGCCAGAAAAAGACCCAGAAATGCAGAAAATAGATATTTGTAGGTAGTGAAACATTGCTCAGAGGCACAGGAATGCTTCCCTTCTTCCTTAGATGAGGGACAGATAAAGGGGTTGTGCCCAAGGTTCTGCAGCTGTTTGGGCTGAGCCATCCCCAGATTTCACACCCCATCAGTGAAAAATGAAATGGCATCAGAATTGAAGCCTTTTCCCCTTTTTTGGGGAGACAAAGCAGTTTTGGATGCAGTCACTACAGATGCCCATCACTTGCAAGATTATCCTTGAGCTGTGAGCGATTTCTTAAAGATCATTTTTTTTTGTTGGCTTGAATTTGCACCAAGGACTGGTGCTTGTGGTGGTGTTCTTTCTGCTATTTTGCTCACCTCCCTCCTTTCCTATGCCTGGAAAAGGAAAGATACCAGGGAAACCTGAGGATTTGAATGTTCAGCTGCTGTGTGGGATTCCAGTGATGTAGCTATTGGCAACACCTCCGTGTACCCTCAGCATGACTAATGAATCCACAGGTTTTTTCTCTGAGTTCTCCAGGTTAACATGGACGTGGGGTTCCTGTTGGCAACACAAGGCTGTCAGGTGTGAGTTAGGCAGGGGTTGGAAGGGGCAGTGGCTGCTGGGGAGTGACTCACTGTCTCTGGACTCAGCTGAGATCATTCCTGGCAATCTTCAGCTCCCAGGTCTGTGTTTCACTAAGGAAGCAGTGGTTTAAATGTGTATTTGTAAGGTGAGCAGCAGCAGGTGGGATTTCCAGGTCTGTCTGTGAATCACAGGGATGTTACAAGGTCTGGGTGACAGAAATTTTGGTCTCTCTCTCTTCTCCACAAAATTCAGGCAACAAAACATTGAAGAGAACATGACGATAGCGATGGAAGAGGCACCCGAGAGCTTTGGGCAGGTGGTGATGCTCTACATCAACTGCAAAGTCAATGGACACCCTGTGAAAGCCTTTGTGGACTCAGGTGCTTTCTCCACACTCTCTATCACTGAGGGCAACATTAAACATTCCAGTAGTTTTCCCAAAATATCCTACGATAAAGCACTGCATGACAAGAA